>NW_024720711.1:2976606-3121606 GCF_018991925.1 Homarus americanus
AGAACACGTTGAAATTGAGTGACAAACTTGAAATAATTAAGAAACTAGTACGTGGTGTGAGCAATACTGTTCTAATGGAAACATACAACATTGGAAAGTCTACAATTTATGATATCAAAAAGGCAAAGAATAAAATTCTAGAACTCACAGCTTTTTCATTAAAACTGCTCGTTTGATAAATAAAGCATGCTATATTTGCTAATGAATAAACTATCAAAATGTACCTGTTCATCTCTTCTTTATTCCTCCTTAAATTTCAATTTTAAAAGTACAGTACTGCCTGAGAATCCGGAAAATCCGAAAATCCGGACCGACCCAATCCCCAAGCAGTCCGGATTTTTGGACTTTTACTGTATATGATGTTTATATTCAAAATGATCATCAAATTATAAGAATTCCAGCAATGTAAATTATATTCTGACCAGGTAATTTGTATGAATTTTATGAGCTAAAACAAATATCTTCAGTTAATAAAAAAAAAAAAAATATTCTTCACAGGGTAACAGATGGTCGGTCGGTCCCTCCCTCTCCCCCCCACCCCCCACCAACCGTCCCAAGGAGATGTGTGGGAAAACCAGAATACTTAACTTTTTTGTAAAAAAATAATACCTCAAACTAAAGTTAGGATAATATAATTGACATTGCTGGATTCCTTGTAAGACCAGGAATATTTTGAATATAAATGTCATATATTTTGCACAAAAGATAACATATTTACTCAAGAGTAAATATATATATATATATATATATATATATATATATATATATATATATATATAGCTAAGGTACTCCGTTGTTTCCATCTTCCCGTGTGATTTTATCAAGATTTATCTTATCCACATATATATATATATATATATATATATATATATATATATATATATATATATATATATATATATATATATATATATATATATATATATATATATATATATATATATATGAGTGCAGTACTGTAATGTACTGTAATATAACAATACTGTTCAGTATTACCATGGTACTTACTTATATTTTCATATATTTTCAATGCCCCAGTCAAATAACGTGGGACAAGAGTTTCCATTAGTTGAAGAGTGAGCTCCATGTGTTTCACCAAACCAACAACACTGTAGTCTTCAGACACAACCTGCTTGGCCAACTGTAGAGCATCTTTGTGTCCTATTGTCCTGCCAGAGAAAAAAAGAGAAGGAAATTTAGGTGTAGAGAACATATCATCTACCTCACAGTAAAACTGATTAGACTGCCACCTGTTGTTAATGATGTAAATTTCAAGATACAGTACATCTTAAAATTACACATGGTTAGTTTTACAATCTATGTAACTATTCATGTAGATTTATTTTTTTCCAGGTATGGTTGAGAGATATGTTGATGAGGAAACACTTTAGGCTACAGTAATGAATATCATAGCAAGAGACCAGCCGAAAGACCTCACACTGCAACATAGCCAGGCTAGTTCTCTTCTTGCTGTCTCCACAACCACTTGAGCAATCTGTCACAGTGTACCATCCATCGAGCAAAGCTGTAGCACACAGGCGAATAAATTACTTTGTGACACAAGGTATTCTCGGTTTTGTAGAGAAGATATTTGATTGCAGATTTATTATGATAAACAGCAGCATTAACTATGGAATATTCAGTAGCTGACATGCTGTTGTACAGTACAGTATCATTTTCTTGTGTTGCATTGCAGATGAGTGATAGCAGAGTTCTTGTAAAAAAAAAAGAACTGAACTTTCAGTTGAATTTGTGAGCTCTATGAATTAATTTCTTGACTGACTGACCAATTAAGAGAATATTTCTGTTCTTGACCTGTTTGTATGTGCAGCACTGTTAACCATACTACCAGCCAAACCCTAAACACAACTTAAACCAATTTTTTTTTTTTTATTCTTAGCATAAGATAGTGTAGAAACTCACTACTATATGATATATTATGTTATGTTATGGAGAAATTGATTTTAAAGACTGATGACCTTCCTATTTCCTGTAACATGCAAAATTTTCTCAAGTTGTGTTAGCCAATAATCATCTTTACATTTTCTACTTTTTTAATTCTTTGCAATGACATTAGGAACTTTGGGTTACAAAGTTGGTTTACCTGTTTATAGACACAATAAGAATCAGTCATCAACTGTTTAACTAACTAGTTGTCTGTCTTTAGATATTCATCCTGTTTGTGTAAACTTAAGTGTGCATGGCATTGTTTATTTTGAAGTACAGTGGGGTATGCTATAACGAATCTAATTGGTTCTAGAACCTTGTTCATTATAGGATTAATCTGTTCCAGGCCCCCAAATACAACCACTTAACACTGAAACATATAATATAAAATTGTAAAAATTGTAAAAAAGTGCATAAATATGCATCTAAACCCCTGAAATAACCAATATCATTAATACTTGTAATAAAAAAACAATAAATTAGTAAAAAAAAAAAAAAAAATAAAATAAAATAATGTTCGTTGTAGGAGTTTCGTTCGTTATAGCATTCTCAATTTTATAGGTAAAACCGTTCGTTATAGGAATATTCGTAGTAGGATCCGTTCGTTATAGCATACCCCACTGTACCTGTACAGTATAAACAAAAACAAGAGGATGTTGCCACTGCACTTTGACTTTATAGTCTGTTAAACATTCTCTCACAGTTGTGGTCACAGTTATCATGCACATTGAGTAGGAGAATCTTTTTCTTGTGTCTTCTGTCCAGGAAGCAGCCAGGAAGAAAAGATGAGAAGAGGGAGGCTTTCGACAGTGTATCCCACGAAAGGCTGAAAATCAAACTGGAAGGGTACGGAATTCGGGGAAATGTCTTGTGTGGATAGAAGTCTTTCTACATGACCGCAAGCAGTGTGTGGTGATTAATGGCATGAAATCATCAACCGTACCTGTCACAAGGGCAGTGTATTGGACCCGCTGTTATTTGTTTGTTTCATAAATGACATGCCTGACGTTGTACACTCCTCCATACAAATGTTTGCCGATGACGCCAAGTTATTTCTGGAAATTAAGAACCAAGCGGACTGTGAGGAACTGCAGAAGGACCTCTGTGGGCTCCAGGAATGGTCGAAGAAATGGCTGCTGAGATTCAATGCCACGAAGGGTAAGAGGATGCACCTGGGGCATACCAACGGTAAGGAGGCGTATCTTATGTCCCAACGGGATGAAGAAACTGCACTAGTTGAGACTGTGTGTGAGAAGGACCAAGGTGTGTATGTTGACAATGAGCTGAAGTTCTCAGGCCATTGTGAGAAGAAGGTAAATCAGGCAAATAAATTATTGGGTCTTATAAGAAGGTTGTTCAGATATCTAGACGGTCCGTCCCTCGTAACAATCTTCAGAAGTGAAGTGCTTCCCCATCTGGAGTACTGTCACCCCATCTGGTCCCCGAGATATGCTAGGGACTGTCAGTTGGTTTAAAATGTTCAAAGGAGGGCCACCAAACTGGTGCCTGCACTTCGGCACCTCAGCTACCCTGAGAGATTGGAGCGCCTGAACTTGCCTAGCTCATACTACAGAGGGGCAAGGGGGGACCTAGTTGAGGTGTATAAGCATCTCAGGGAGCACTACTCAGTTGAGTGTCCTTACTTGGAGCTGGCAGACGCTCGCCCCACAAGGGGTCACAGCTCAAAATTGAAGAAGCCGCAAGTCCGTGAGGGTAAACTTTTTCGGAGTGAGGGTTGTAAACTCTTGGAACAATCTACCAGAGAGTGTTGTGACGGCACCGAGTGCGAGTTCTTTCAAGACAAGACTTGACCAACACTGGGGCGGGTTCAGGTACATTCAGGAGCCGGTGCATGCCCAGTATTTGCCAACAGTGCGTGACAGAGATGTGACCCATTGCCCGGGCGGCTAGCGAGCCGATCTTTTGATGAAGAAGATAAATGAAAAGGAAAAGTAATCAGAGACGTGACCGATCGCCCAAGTGGCTAACAAGCCGATCAGTGGCGAAGAGGATAAAAGTAAAAGTGAGGTTGTGAGTAGTAAGAGTACAGTATCTGGGTAAATTGCAATTGAGTAATGCCGAGGAGTTGCACCTTGGAGCTGTATGTTAATGATATCTTTTTCCCTACTTGGATTTCATATTAACCCTTTAGGTGCGTAATTAAATTTCGCGCCGGTTCCTGAAAAGTGTCAATTATCCTGCCAAAAATGAATTTCATATAATCACATTTTCTATATGTTTTTCCTAGAGAACTTTTAGTATATTTTCCAAATCTGGAACAAAAATTCACATATGTGTGCAAATTTTAGAGAAAAAATGACATTTATACCCAAAAATGCAGGAAATTGGTATAAATCAATGTCTGGTATATGGCAAATAAATTATATCAATTTGGTTACTAAACAGCAAATTTAGATATGTATTACATATTCAGATAATATCAAACAAAATAGTACAAAAATAAGCTATATTGCATTCAAGAAATACTCCTATACCTCAATACATAATATGTCCGCATGTCGTCTCATTTGGGGAAGTTTTTTCAAGGCCGTGGGATATCCCCGCTTGTCGCATTTAATTAATATAATATTTTGGGCGGGTTTACCCGCATGTCGCATCCAAAGGGTTAATAAACCTTTTCTTAGAGTACATTAGGGGTATTCATTTTCCCGCAGTAGTTCACTTTTATTTCTGTCCAAGTGACCCTGATATCAGAATTACAATACCCATGTGCCCTAGACCCTTGCCATGCTACCAAAGAACTGAGGTTATGTAGTAACCAATGAACTGAAATAAGTAGAAAGAACATTGAAGGAAATAAGAAAAGGAATAGAGAAGTATGAGAAAGACAAGGGGGGGCAGTAAGAGAGAGAACACCCCCCCCCACTTACAACAGTATATTGCGATTTTGCACAAAATACCAGAGATTGCAATTCTGGGCTCGACACCAAATATGACTTTTCTTTCAGACTTGAAATTTAATGGGATTAACTAAGAAGAAAGCAAAAACACCAATCACCTCGGAGACCCACAGCTGGCGAGCACATTAATTAGCATCGAGAAAATGTCAATAAAATATTCCAAGCATCTTTACAACCACTAATTATCCAGCAATCGATTTGTGGACCATGGATTAGGAATCAGCATGCTCTGGAGTACCTATACTGTACTGAGATTTTAAACCAAACCCAATTTTGGGCCAAAATGGCCAAAACTGTAAGCTTAAAAACATTTTAACCATGCAAATCATATTCATTGCTGATGTGATTTGCATCATGATGCCCAAAGCTAGAAGCATAAGAACTTCCAATATCAAGCAAGAGCAATTTTTTTAAAATATGTTTACAAAGACAAAAAAGTAGAAGCTTCAAAGCAACCTATCCATATCCTGACCCTTGAAGGCAGTATCAACTTAACATGGAGACCACATTCTCAGAAAAAGCAACTTTCAGCAGCTGTAATCTATCAGTACATGTGACAAAATTGTTTACGTTTTGATATTTTCAGCAGCTGTCACCTATCAGTGCATGTGACAAAATTGTTAACGTTTTGATACTTTCACAACTCCAAAATTTCAGGATAAATAATTTGCGCACAATCTCAAACAAACCCATCCCACTCAGTCACAAATGTCAGTTTCTTTTCATATGAAATAATACAGGGGGTTCTATAGCAGCAAGTAATGTGAATAAAAAACTGTAATGAAATTACAATCACACAGAGAGCAAACTCAATATGAATACTGTATCTCAAGAGTAATAGTATCTCTACACACAGCAGCTTTCTCAACAGCCATTTATATACTGTACTCCAAACCACATCGTAAATATTTCCAATTCCTCACTTACCGGCAGAAGATGTGGTGGCCACAGAAGAAGGTGACAAAAGTTTCCTTTTCCTCACCAGGCAGAAATAAGCATTCCGAGTCATTAGTTGAAACACACTCCTCCACTGTTCTAAATAAACAAAGAAAAATTAAATTTTTTATTGGGTGAGATGTCTTTAACCTAACAACTTTCAAATAACAAACTATCTTTCCATTGTCATTACCATTTTACTATGCACATTATACTACATTCATCTATATAAGTGCTTTACTCCTTCATTCTGATTATCCATCTCACATTCGTTGTCACAACACAGCAGACCCCACTTACACTCCCTATTAACTTAACACTTCTTCCGTTAACAAATTTGTGATTATTAAGAATAACTTTCTTGAACTTAACAGACTTGCATATTCCCCCTATCCTGTTCATATCAAGGGGTCCTCACAGTACCTACAACTCATGCACACCAACACTGATTACTGACCTCCAACACAGGTGATTTATCCACATTCTCAAAACAAATATTTCAAAATAAAAGTAATAACATCAAATGTGAAATATTAATAAGGTATGTAGGCTTCTATGGGCATTTCTACATTACTATTAACAAAGGGTGGATCAGGGGGGAGGGTCCGGAAACCCCCCCCCCCTCTCCCCACAAACACACGTACACTTAAACCAGAAAATTCCAATACTTTTTCTTTAATGTACAATAGTAATGCACTCAGATATTTTTGTAGTACTGTATAGTAAAAAGTATGAACTATTGACTTCAGAATATCTCTTAATATCAAGTGAGCATGGCTTCAAAATGGCCTGAAAATGCCCATGTTATTGGTCAGATTTCAAAAAGGAAAATCTTCTGACAGCCCCCATCCAAAACCTCACAGTTAGGTGGGCTCGCTGCACTCGTCATCTTCGCCCACCCACAACTTCTTGGACTCCCCCCTCCCCCTTGATATTCCTGAATCCGCCCCAGTTAGCCCTGTAATATGATTGAAAGATCAAACGGTGAAATGAAATCAAACAACAAAATGAATTCTCCGAGATATACAGGGTGAAAAAAGAAAAAGATTATACACACAACCCTACAAATTTTTGCGAGTTGTTCCACTAGTGATGGCAATGTTGCTGTTGCTTTACGAGCATTCATGTGATCTTGAAAATCTGTGAAGTAGAGTGTGTATAATCATTTTTACACACCCTGTACAGTATATGACAATCTGAGTTAAAACAGTCGTTCCCAACCTGTAGTTCGAGGTCGGAAGCATATTATGAAGCCCACAAGGGTTTATTAGATTTTTTTTTAAATATTTGAGATTATTTGTCAAGTGTGAAATTAATGAAAATATATAACAACTTGATGCGAGTTTATAGTGAAAGCGACACTTTACCAAGGATGATAAGTTATTGTACAGAACTCAAGGAGTTAAATATTCTCATATCTTCAAGTATCTTTTCACTAAATTCACTTTCTACATTATTTCCTTTGTTTTTTCCCATCCTCTTATTACCTGTTGATCCATCTGGGAGAGACCATGCTCAGGTGACCACGAGAGTGAAGACGGTTTAGCCTCTCATCACTGCGGCGGTAATAGAATGAAGAGATGAACTGCTCTACTGGGTTCCGGATGATGTTAATATAGACTGGACGATCTTCACCAAGCCTGGGTATGAGAAAGGTGTTCAGCAAAAAGTAAAAAAACTAAAAAACTTTAACCTTGGATAAAAGTCTTAAGGAAATTAACTTGCACATCTTTTAAATAGCCTAAATAAAGTTAGGTTAGGTCACGTTTGGTTTGTGACTTTTCCTACATTCACGAGAAATGTGAGACAGAATAACTTCTTTACTCTATAGTTTAACCATACAGTACAGGGCTGCCTCACTTCTCGCAAAGGTTACGGGCATGAAACTCGTTGCTAATATCGAAATTGCGAATAGTGGAGAAATTTCTCCCATAAGAAATAATGTAAATAGGGGGGATACGGGTATCGCGGTGGTCACGCCCGTCAGATTTTAACACTTGTTTTACTCAATACATTTAGAACAAAAAAATAAAGTTTGTGAGTGTTTAAATGTTTATGTGTGTAGGTGTGTGAGGTAAGTTTTAAATGTAGACATCACGGAACCTTGTCACCTTCGTAGCCATCAGTGATGTTGCAGACCCGGCCATCTCCTTGATCTTGTCGACACTTTTAACTATAGAATGCACAGTAGAGGGCGCCAAGCCGTGCGCGCGTCCAATCACCGACTTTCCTTCTCCATGTTCATGTCTTTTTACGATATCCAATTTCACGTCCAACATAACTGCCACACGTGAACTCTTAGCAACATTGCGGGGGAGTTTTAGTAGCTGGTCGCTTAGGCATTGCGAGATCACACAAAACACACGCAAGCAAGTGTGAGACTGAGGCGAGAGGGAGCGTATGGCGGAGGAATACGTACACACGGCGTGTGTACATATTCCTCCGCCACTAGCATCTTCTGTATAGATATGTAAATACCAAGATATGTGAACACGCCTGACGGCAGGACTCTGTTACCATTCATTGTACCATTTATTCACATGTCTGTATTACTACATATTATTATAGCATGTCTGATATCTATGCTTATGTCTAATGCCTATGTTCACTTACTATGTCCCGATATACTATGTCTGTACAGCGCTAGTCGAGTAATTAGAGGACCTCATTTATTGTCCTAGTGATGTCTAGCAACTCCCCTTGCCTAGCTAGCTAACATCCCTCAGATCGGCCTCGGCCTACATACGGCCCGGGGTCCCTCGTACTCGCTTCTGTATCGGTCGGCTATCCCGCCAAGTCTTGTACCACTTATTGAATATATCTACTGCTCGTGCTCTGGAGTTTGAAGAACCTTGTCTAGGATTGCATCCCACCACATCTTCAACCTCCAGAATGTCTAGTAACGTATCTGTCACTTTGCACTTATTCTTGTCAAAGTATCTTACCATGACTGCAAGTATCTGCGCCACTGATACGTCGGTGCTTTCGTCGCTAATTAAAGCAAACTTATTCTTCTTGCATATTTCCGCCATTTCTTCACGTTCTTCCCATGCTAGTCCATCCTGCATCACATATGAGGCCTTTGTTTTTTTTTCATAGTCATTTTCTTAGCAGTGTCACATTTGGGAAACATCCTTTTCATTACCTCAGTTAGATGATCTACTTGGGAAAATGCCATTCCATGTTCTACCATATATGCAAACAACAATAACTCTGCATTATGCACTTTAGGGTCAGTTAACCACTCACTTTTAAATGCTTGGTGGTACCACATCCTTCCTCTCTTTTTTGGTGGAGTTTTATCACCACTGCAGCTAGGAAATACTGACTGTTTGACTTTATTATGGTGGGCAGAATAATAATGAATGTATGAACACACATTAGTTGGTTTTCTATAAATACTGAACTTAAAGGTGTTACCTATTCTGTGTATCAGACAGTCTAGGAATGGCAATTTACAGTCTTGCTCTAATTCCACAGTGAATGACAGTCTAGGAATGGCAATTTACAGTCTTGCTCTAATTCCACAGTGAATTTGATCGAGGGGGAAGTTGTTAAGTTGTGGCAGGAAAGCTTTTAGGTCCTCATTACATGGCCAGAGACATAATACATCATCAACATATCTAAACCATACTGCTGAGGGTGGTAATTACTTAATAGTTTCTTTTCAAAGAATTCCATATATAGGTTGCTTAATACAGGTGAGAGTGGATTACTGATTGCCATACCAAATTTTTGAGCATAATATTCTCCATTGAATTCAAATTTGCAATCCTTAATACATAGTTTGATGAGTTCGATGAAGTCGTCTTTCGAGACGGGCAGTGAAATATCATCCAGGGAATCTATGAGAAACTCTAGTAAATCATCAACTGGGACCTTTATAAAGAGTGATGTTACAAAGATGACTATATCTCTAAAATGAATGACCTCTTATGTGATACTACAACATATTCTAAACTCATAAATAATCCTCTCAACACTGTCAACACCCAGTTCAACAAAAAAACTGAAGTCCCTATTGAGAGGCTAAGCTACTCTCATTAAACATCTTACTTCAACGTCCCATCCACTGCCATACAGTACATGTACGGTGTAATCAAGACCCACAAGCCCAATAACCCAGCAAGACCCATCATTAGCTCAGTTGGGTCAATCCCTTATAAACTATCTAAATGGTTAGTTTCTTTACTAAATCCCCTAGTTGGCAACATTTCTAACTCCAACATCAAGAATAATATGGATCTGGTTGATAAACTCAATAACTTACACATTAATTACGATTTTAAACTGGTCAGCTTTGATGTAACATCACTCTTTACAAAGGTCGCAGTTGATGATTTACTAGAGTTCCTCATAGATTCCCTGGATGATATTTCCATGTAATCCAGTTGCCTCTGAAGATGTTGTAGTGGAATTCTCCCCTACAAACGCTGTTTGTCGCTGCCTAGCCGACCCCACCAATTCCCCAGTGTATGCCTCGTGGTCTAGGTCAACCAGCGCCGCCATACATCACGGAGCGGGGGTCAACTGCTAAGCCACGCCTACCCCCCGCTATTTAAGACCTGACCTCGTGGTGATCTCTCTCTTTCTACCTACAGCCGCAGCCAGCAACACCTCCTCCGCCGCTGACTGGCGGCCTTCCCTCGCTCCCCCGCCTGCCTGGCAGTCCTCTGTCCCGCTGGCGAGCATGGCGACCCACAAGCTGTCCTTCTCTGAGCGTCCTCACTAACCAGCTCTCTCTACATCACGCTTGTAACCATGCTGCCTTCCCAGCACCAAGCTGCATTGTACATCCAATACAACATGTATACAGAGAGCACATCGTGAGTTTCCTTTCTCCATTCCATCCTGAGAGAGAGCACAAAAACCCATACTCATTAATAAAATTATATTTTTATATATATATATATATATATATATATATATATATATATATATATATATATATATATATATATATATATATATATATATATATATATATATATTTATCTTGATAAAATCACACGGGAAAATGGAACAACGGAGTCCTTAGCTTTCTTTTATTCAAGACATCTTCAGAGGCAACTGGATTACATGGACAGAGAGAGGCTTAAGACATCTTCAGAGGCAACTGGATTACATGGACAGAGAGAGGCTTAAATATACAGGGTGACCTAAAAACATGAGGTCAGGTCATAATGATGACATCCACTAATCCCCACACCAACACACACGTAGAGGAGCTTAAGAGAAGGGTGGTGACGTGACTAGACAGGTCAGGTCAGAAAAAAGGGACCCACAAAATAATTATCATACATCAAGGGTTAGGTTAAGTAAGGTTAGGTTTGGTTGGTTAATCTTCAGGAAAAATAGGCTTGGGGACTAATCTTCATGTGATCCAATCTTCCTATGTATAAACAGATATTCACAACTTACGCTGTAAAGTTGGTGTAGTAGATATGTCGGTCATAGCTGAGAGCATGAGAGGGTGTGGCCTCCGCAGATGTGGTGAGGTTGTCCACTAACTCCTCCTGGTCGTCTTGGCTCAGCTGACGCTTATCATATATTAATGACGACAAGTGTTCAAAACCCAAGTGGCGGGAGAGTCTGTAAGGAGAATCAGTCATCATAGGTGTGTAGTTGAAGAAAAAATGCCAAAGTAATGGAAGGGAAGAGGAGTTATGTCATAGAGGAGGAAGTCAACAAAACAAGAATGGACGAGTTGACGGTAAGATTTTTTGGTAAGATGGCAGGTCAATGGGTAAAGAAAATGCTTAAATTCACTATAATAATGATATTTTAAAATAAATTGGCCCAAAAAGTGTCAAAAATAAGGGTTAAAGTTGCTAAAAAGTCACGTGACTGCTTAAAGCTCGGTGATTGGTTGTGACGTCACTGGCTGGGGCAAGCCGCCCACCGGGAGGGAGACAGCCAGCTATAGTTGTACTATCGTGCACAAAAATCATGTCCACTACCCAGCCACAGTGAGGTTTTGAATAGCCTTGAGTCTGAAGTTTCGAAACAGCTGGGGGAAATGCTATGGTCGGCCAACAGATGTCGCCCACTGTAGTGTGGGGGGGGGAGGATAGAGGTGGGGGTTAGTCTAGTAACAGGCTGTGTGTAGGCGGAGCATAACATCGTGAATTCCGCAATCACTGATAACAATAAGAATGTCATGTAAATAGTTAATATTATTAAGCATGGCGAGAGATGTGTAAGGGTAAATAAAAGCACTACAACGACCATATCTCTGCCGTTCATGGCTACGACGGTGCGAATGATGGGCACACCAGTAATTAATTCTCCATGACTACCAGTAATGGTAGTCACGGAGAATACACAAGTTGTTACCAAGGTTGGCGCCACCCACACCAGCTGAAGGAGGTGATGTTGAATACTGAAATATGCTGAGGTCTCATTTCTACCATCGTCACCAACAGGTAAGTCACATTAATTTGTCAGCATAGCCCATGTCGTCCTTATACTATTGCAGGGTGTCCCATGAGTGAGAGCAGATATTTGTAGAGGTGAAAGAATATGTGATATTGAGTTGAAAATCTTCTATACACATAAGCATTTTTTCGGTTAGCAAAAGTCCTGGGAAAATGAACCATCAAGTCACAAGCTAAAAATGATCAAATCATCAGTTTATCCTTGGTCACCATCAAAACAATCCTCTCAACATCACATAACTATTCTGAATCGTCTAAGAATTGGGCATACGCGATTGACGCATGGCCAACTCATGTCTTCCCCTAATGGAGCCCCACCTATATGCTCCAACATATTCTCATTGAATGCCCCATTTGTAATCGGTATCGAACAATATGCTTCACTAACCCTACAATGTAAGACATTTTAGCAGACCCCCAAATTTTCCCGAAGTTCAGTTTTGACCTTTTTGAAATACTGTAATCTCCTCCAAACTATATAACACTAAATTATAGAAACACAAATATATGTTAACTAATCCCTCTGGCCAGCCCTAGGAGAGACTCAAATGGGTGTCAGTGGTCTGGTTAAACTAAATCTTGATGATGATGAGGATTATCGGCAAATGTTCACTCTACAGTCACAGGGGAAATCCACTTGCAGTTCACTATGAATACATAAAATAGGAAGGGTTTCTTGGGCAGTTGATCCTAAAAAGATTCACCAAAACGTTATGTCAGATGAAAAATACTTAACCTAGGTGTTACTAATACCATGAATTTACTCTAGTATATAAAAGCCTGTATCAGTTACCACAACAAAATATTACTCTGCCATTTCAGATATGCCTGCAGGATGAGCAAATTCGTTGGCAGTGATTGCCGAGCGAGGCCAAATCATCGGGATGTGGAGAGCCGGTGCAACTGTGCCGAACATTGCTCTCGAAGTGGGGAGGAGCACCAAGACGATTAGGAGGTGGATCCGCCAGTGGGAGGAAGAGGGCTCAGTGGAGACGAAACCTCGAAGCAGGAGGCCACGAGTAACGTCAGCAAGGATGGACGCCATGATCGTGGCAGCTGCAACGGCATATCCAATGCGAACATCAGTGGAGCATACAAGAAATCTGGGCCTTAACTGCCATCACATGACGACGAGACGCCGACTTCATGAAGCCGGGATCGACTGCCATATTCCAGCTCACAAAGGGTGGCTAACACCTACTCACAAAGAGTGTCAACTCGGCTTTGCATTGGAACACCTTCCGCATAGAGAAGAATACTGGAGAACCATTATATTTACCGATGAAACGGTGTTCAGGTCTCTGGGAGCCGAAGCAAGGCAGTGCTGGCGGCCCCCCGACTCCTGCTACCATGAGAAACACATTTAACATCGCGCAGTGAGTGGTAGGGTGTCAGTGTCATTCTGGGGTGGATGTGGGCACATGGGCCAGGTGAACTGGTCAAGATCAATGGCCGTTTCACTGGTGATCAGTATGTAGACGTCCTGGAGCAAGTGCTAATTCCTCCAGTCCCGGTTATGGCAGTTCCAGCCCCCCACACTATCAGGCTGGTTCATGACAACAGTCCCATTCATACCAGCAACATAGTGAAGGACTACCTCCAGGATCACCCTGAAATTGAGGTCATCGAATGGACCGATCGTCCAAGATGCTAACGAGCCGAACAGTGGTGAAAAGGACAAAAAAAAAAAGTAAAAGTTATGGGGGAGACGAAAAATCTTCGGAGTTGAAGGTAAAACATCACGGGGGTACACAACGATGACTTAAAAATATATACATTTCTGTCAGAACTGGTTATTAGGACATTTAAATATTAGTTTTCTTTAGTTTATCATTTTAATTTACATACGAGTGTATTGTATTTCAGAGGCTTTATCTATTCATATATAACTAGTTGGAACTTTCCGGATAAGTTTTCAGGGTCTACCCACACATGAAGACTTTTCCAAAATGCTTCAATAACAATTCAGATTACTAAATAGTAACCCGAACTAAATCACGTATATTTGCTTTATAAAAATTAATTACGGTTTGGAGGGCGCTTTCCGGATAATAATGAGTAACCCGAGCGTTTAAAAAACATGGCCGAAATTGTACATACCTGCGGAGGATAGTCTGCATGGTTGAGGAGGCACACTTGGGGATCCTATTATACACCAAGAGTGAGGCATCAGGAGGTGTAACATTGTATATACCTCCAGTATAGTCACTGTCATCTTTAATGTACTCATTCACCTCTTCACCATTACTATTATTTCCAACATATTCACTTTGAACTTCATTGTAATCATTATCATCATTACTCTGTACATAGTCATCAGATGGATCATAGTGTGTATAATCCTCTGTATGAGGGTTCTTATTACCAGTTTTATTATCATTATTTGCTCTGTCTTTACTAGGGTTCGGTCTTCTGTCTATGAGATGACCATGCTCACTGTTGCTGGCGACCAATCTCTCATGTCTCCCATATTCTTTGTGTCTAAGTCTTGCTTTAATTGGGGGTTTTGGCACTTCAGCATTTATTCCACGCACATAACCTACAAATATAACAAGGATTACCTTCTCATTTTAAGATTATGAAACCAAAAAATATCATAAAAGTACAAAATATAGAGATAAATTTAACTGTCTGGTTACCCATCCACGATGTTACTCTCCATAATTATATAAAGTAGCCTGAGAAACGAGTAATTAACATTTTTGTTCCTCAATAACAAGCACCGTAAACAAAAGTCAATTGGAAACAAGGAAAAAATGTAACACGATAAACTGTATAAACTATGAGAAGAAATAAATGATGGTGAGAAACTGGAAATGCGAAGGAGACTGTAAGAAGAGAGAAAATAAGAGATGAGGAAGGAATCAAAATGGGGGATGAAAGGAGGGAAAAATAGACAACAGAGCTCGAAGCGCAATACATGGTCCATACCAGAACTCAGATGCCTGATGGGGTGCTGATGTTTGCCGGTCACAGAAGATGTGGGTGGAGCTGGCCATGCTAATGATGCACGTGGTTGAATGGGGCTCACACTCCTCTGGTTCACCCTTGAGGAAGGAGGGCGGCCACGGGTAGTAACGGTGGGGGCGTGGCTGGACGACACACCAGGAATAGCTTTGTACGATGAAGACCTAAAAGAGCTTGTTTCATGATCTTGGAGGTAGTGGAGGTTACTAACGTGTGTGCGGGAGGACGATTTGGAGGCGTGAGTAGGTGAAGGAGATGGGTGGCGGTGGGTGTTGGAGGAGGAGGGATCAGGGGCCTGCCACAGCATCAGCAGCGCCCCACACATAACCATCCACGTCACTCTGCCGGAGAAAAACACAACTACATTAACAAAGTTATTTATCATTTAGAGCAACATTATCTTAATAAACAACGTACCTTTACTAATATGTACTATACAGCATGTTCTTTATCCTTTTATCCTCTACGCTTGGGCAGTCGGTCACGCCTCTATTACACACTATTGGCAAGTACTGGCCTTGTACTGGCTCCAGAATTTATCTGCATCTGCACCAGTGTTGGTCAAGTCTGGTCTTGAAAGAGTTCACACTCGGTGCCGTTACAAAACTCCCTGACAGATTGTTCCAAGAGTTTACGATTCTCACTCCGAGTATCATTCCTAAAAACATTCCTTGAAGAAAGCAAATGGATGTTCCAGTCACTACTTGTCATTGATGCGTACGACTGCTGTGAGAGGCCTCGGAAGAGCGTTTAATAAACCCATTCGTGTGTTGGAGCTAGACCCAGAAAGTGTTCACGAAGCTCCAGAACGACTAAGAAAATGGCCATAAGACTCGAGTGCACAGAGACATATGAACACAAGACGCCATACATCATAACACAGGTCACCGCCAACACCCAAGAGTGTTTACTGGCCCACCATCCCTTCAGCTCAGCTCCAGGTGAGGGTTAGTCACATTCGTCTCATTTTTTTACCCACACCTAGGCTAGTTGACAAATACAGAATCGAATCACCTGAAGATTAACCACCCAACTTATTTCGCCTAAAGATTAACTACCCTGCCGCTAACCTACCCCCCCCCCCTCCCAGGTCTTGTTAGGGTGTTTAATCATAAGCTGCGGGAGGGGCGGGGTTAACCTTGAGGTGATCCACAGAATCTTTTCTAATAAACACCGTAGTGGTCGACCATCACCACACTAAGGTTTGTTCCACGAGCAATAAAGGAGACCGCCGGTAACCAGACACAGGTGTTGCCATTAGTTTCCTACCAGGGTACTTCACTGTCCTCAACCTGTGACTTTTCAAATCATACATTAAAAAATATTATGTGCAAGTGTTGAAGAATAGGAGAAGTGATCGTGATGCATAAGTGTTATCAAGGTCCAGTATATTTACCAGGGTGCCCCCCCCCCCTCCCCCCCAAAAAAATCAGTCTAAGTCTTCCACATGCACACTAAAGTTGCCAGTAGATGGTGAGGGCTGGGTGAGTGCATGCTGGATGTGGGAAGACAGGCAGCCATCCCCCTCACTCACAAGCAGGGGGTCGTGTACACTG
This sequence comes from Homarus americanus, assembly GCF_018991925.1. NCBI lineage: Eukaryota > Metazoa > Arthropoda > Malacostraca > Decapoda > Nephropidae > Homarus > Homarus americanus. Next base: position 2,993,371 of record NW_024720711.1, read on the forward strand.
CCAAACTGTCACGCTACACTGGCATGGCTAACAAAGAGAATACGTTTTCGTATCAAACATGTGTAAACACTCGCTCCAAAAGGTATCTTACGGATGGGTCTGTCAGATGAATTTCAAAATTAACACCGTGACTCCTGTTGTCTCGGTAGGGTTTTCAACACACCCTAACAATAACCTTAACTACACTACCTGTTGGCTGGTCCAAGTTAAACTAACTAAATCTTACCAGGAAGAAACTTATCAACATGTAACTGACCAACAATAACGCGAGGGTTCTAATCTCCATATGATCCATGAGAATCCACGTTAGCTTTAGCTTAATTAGTTAGGATAATTTTGATTAGAAGAACGTGAGTTTTGCTTAAGTATGCAATGCAGATTCATACTGGGTTTTTTCTTTCCTAACGTTAAGTCGAAAACAATTCTGTTTTTGTGACCTGACTATTTTTCAACACGTCGACCAATGTTCTACACAATTGTGATTGAATACACATAAAGCAGGAACGACATTGTATATTTTTTATTCTCGGTAGGAGGGCAAGGGGACAATAAGGATTGAGGGAGAGGGGTGAGGGGGCAAGGGAGAGGACACACGACACCCATCACGCAGCGCTGGTCCGCAGCTGCCCACCACCGCTCACCAGGATCAAGTTTCACCCCCACCGTAATTTATGAGACGCGTGCCTGGAATATTCAGCGGCACCAGGTTCTTGAACGAGGATGTCTCCCTCATTTGAGTTTAATAAAGAAGCGGCGTCATAAAAGCTCGTGGTGGTGGTCGAGCGTACACAAATGAGCATGGGGCAGATAGTACAGTAGTAGAGTCCACCAGGGAATAAAAAAATAAAGATGGCCGAGAGCTCGAGAGGAGCCACAACTCCTCCCCTCCACGCTGTTAAATAATTATAAAAAAAAACCTACCGATTGTCGGTTTAATGAACCAGTGAATACTGCATTACTGGGCTCACATTTACACTGTAGAGAAGAGCGATTTTATTCGCTACCTTCCACAGTTGGTCATCTCCACCAAAGTTGTCAACCCCCCACTCAGGGGTTGACTTTCCAATGAACTTCCCCACACACACACAAAATGTATACTGTATACTGAATGGAAAAGGGTTCTCAGTGGAGTACCGCAAGGCTCTAGACCCACCCTGTTTGTGATCTACAAAAATTCATAAATGAAAATATATTGCCACAATGTCAAGTTGCGGACGACACGAAGATATTTGGGAAGGTATCAAGTCAAGACGATGTCGCAACAATACAGAATGCGGTTCAAGTGGTCACGAGACCGGCATATACGCTTTAACATTATGAAATGCAAGACCTTACATATAGGATACAACAGCCCGAAGCATAATCATCATGATAACACTTTCCTGGATGCTGTCGATAAGAAGAAAGATCTTGGTGTTGTGATAGATCATTCACTAAAGGCGGCGCAACAAGTGGGTGCAGCAGCGAGAAAAGCAAACTGATATTTGGGAATTATAGAGCGTACCTTCGAATGCACATATAGGACAAGGGTTTTTTAATTGTACAAATCTCTGTTACATCACAGTTTGTATTACTGAATACTGGCATGGAAACCCTACCTCTAGAAAGACCTACATCTCTAGAAAAAATGCAACACAGAGCGACTAAAATGATTCCTCAACCACATCATCTAGATTATCCAAGTAGACTGATGGCCTTAGGACCAACAACTCTTAAGGCAAGACACAATGGGGCAGATTTCAACCCGGACCATTTCTTCGTGATACCATGCACCATCAACACGAGAGGACATAACTACAAGCTCACCAAGTCATCTTGCAGAACTAACATATGGAAATACATTTTCACACAGAGACCGATAGACCAATGGAACGGTCTAGCAGCTCAAACTGTGGAATTAGGAACAGTACTGGGCTTCAAAGTAGCCCTTGACAAAATTACCAAGAATAGGTGATTCTACACAGGTCACTAGCCTCCTCCCCTCGGTATTGCCACCTATAGTGAGTGGCCATTCGGTAAAATGAGGTTATTCAATTTGTCATAGAAGAAAAATCACAACAGAATCAACAAATAAGGAATAAATTGTCAAGGGAAATTCAGCTGGCATCTAAATCGGTCGACAGTGCGGCATTTCTCCTTCTGAGGCGTTACTACATACTGCACCAGCGTGGCCAGTCATTGTACAGATATTTCCGAAGCCCGCGTGCCAGGAAACTAAACAAACTAACAGAAAATCTTGGGTCTTCGATCACTAACTTACAGGGGCAATGAACCAAAGTCAATAAAAAATAATGATTATCGAATTCGTCCGAGTTTTTGCTGTGATATTTACACAAAGTTTCACTGCAATCCTTTTCTGTATGTTCACATTATCGCTTTCGCATTAGGTAGGTACAAGTGGACATATGAACTGAAGGATACGATTTCCACACCCCCTGTAGCTCGTCTCTGGCAAAATACAAGGGAGGACAATAACCTAACTCCTCCCATACCGTTATTGGACGAGAAAATTATTGTACAGGACTTTTGTTTTTACGGGGATTAGCCCACCCGGGCACAGGTCATTGACCCACATCAGAGCCTGGGGGCGAAAATATTATTATTATTATTATTATTATTATTATAATAATAATAATAATAATAATAATAATAATAATAATAATAATAATAAATTTATAAAAAATAAATAATCATAATAAATTTGTAAAATAAAACAATAATAATAGTAGTAATACAGTAATAATAAAATAATAACCACAAATAAATACAAAAAATGAAAAAAATAATCAAGAATGAGAAACGATATACAGTATGTATGCTGTGTTGTTAGTAGTAAGAGAAACAATAGAGACCCTGCTTTTGTGTGTAAACGAGGCAGAAAGTCAGATGAGCAACCCAGGACTTGGTTACAATTTTCGTGATGCCATATGGCAGCAGGGTCAACTATTAGAGTTGATAAGACAGTCTAACACAGGGGTGGGCAAGATACGGCCCGCGGGCCAAATGTGGCCCGCCAGTTTATTTCGGTGGCCCGCCACTGCATGTGGATAAAGATATATACATATATACATATACATATATACATATATACATATATATATATATATATATATATATATATATATAAATTAAAATCTTAGAAAGGATCATTATTATGTGAGAGTTGGCCACCCTGTTGTGAATACTTCAAATATGGTTATCTATAAGGATTAGGATTTGGGATTAGGCAAATGGAGGTCAGTGAACCCTTACCCGAGAGACCCATAATTCTTGACCATTTGACCAGGACGGCCACGCCCACGCCTCAATATTGTTTCCCAAGCTGACCTCACCGTCCAGCACCAATACTAGAAAAGCTCAGTCTCCTCTCTGCTTCTCACTTAAGAGGACATTAGTGTGGTTTTGCTGAATTTGTACTTATGTATTGTTGCCCCAACCCATAATTTTAAAGTGGAAATGAGTGAATCTAAGAAGAGGAAAGTTGAAGCAGAGCATCGAACACTCAACAAGGAATGGACTTCTAAATATTTTTTTACCAACGTGGATGAAAAAGCAGTGTGTTTAATTTGCAGAGAAAGTGTGGCAATGCTAAAGAATTACTTAAAGCGCCACTTTGAGACCAAGCATCCCAGTAAATATGAAAAATTTTCTGATGAACAAAAGAGGAAGAAAGCTAACGAGATGGTTGTTCAATTACAACAGAAAAATATTTTCAGAAAACAATTTGCATCCAAGGATATTACAAAAGTGAGTTATGTGATTGCTCACAAGATTGCCACAAACAGCAAGCCATTCTCTGAAGGAGAATTTATAAAGGAATGTATGATTGATTCTGCCTCTATTTTATGTCCAGACAAGAAAAACCAGTTTGAGAATGTATGTTTGTCAAGGCGAACAATTGTAAGACGTGTTGAGAACATTGTTGAGAACATGTATCTGCAGTTTAAAGAGAAAGTAAGGACTTTTGAATACTATTCACTGGCACTTGATGAAAGTTGTGATGTCAGAGACACCGCACAGTTGTTAATTTTCATTCGAGGCATCACCAAATATTTTGAGATCACAGAAGAAATGGTATCAATGCAGTCACTGAAAGGAACAACAACTGGAGAAGATTTATTGGAGGCAGTAAATAATTGTCTTTTGAAATTAGGAGTAGAATGGAACAAACTGGTAAATGTGACCACCGATGGAGGGCCAAATCTTACAGGTAAAAATGTTGGATTGCTAAAAAGAATTCAAGATCAAGTCAGAGAAACAAATGCAGAACAAAATATTGTCTTTTTGCACTGCATTATTCATCAAGAAGCCCTTTGTAAGAGTGTTTTAAATTTAAGCCATGTCGTTGACACAGTTGTGAAAGTGGTTAATTACATTCGAGCAAGAGGATTAAATCACAGGCAGTTTATAACCCTGCTTGAAGACTTGGAATCTGATCATACGGATGTTCTGTATCACACAAATGTGAGGTGGCTTAGTTTGGGAAAAATCCTGAAAAGAGTTTGGGAATTGAAAGAAGAGATTGGCTTATTTTTGGACATGAAACAGAATGCTATAGATTTCCCACAGTTGAATGATGAGAAATGGCTCTCTGATTTTGCATTTGCTGTTGATACCATGGGTCATATGAATGACCTGAATTCAAAGCTACAAGGGAAGGGGGCTTTTGCACATGATTTGTACAGCATTGTCAAAGCTTTCATGAAGAAATTACTTCTTTCGTCTCGTCAGATTACGAACAAACAATTTGCTCACTTTGCAACCTTACAACAGATTGAAGTTTGTGATCAAAATGTATAGAAGTACTCATTGCAGCTACTTGACTTGCATGCCGAATTTTCACGCAGATTCCATGATTTCAAATTAATTGAAAATGACCTGTTTTTGGTGTCTTCTCCCTTCTCATTTGATGTTGACAAAGCCCCCGTTGACCTACAACTCGAGCTTATTGACATGCAATGTGATCCTTTGCTTTCTGAGCAGATGAAAACAGTGACTCTTCCCAAATTCTATGCCTCTCTTAATGACTGTGCATTTCCAAAACTAAAGGCTCATGCTCAAAGAATGCTTGTGCTGTTTGGATCTACATACATATGTGAGCAGACATTTTCGATAATGAAGCTGAATAAATCAAAACTTAGATCTGCAATGACTGATGATCACCTTGAACAAGTACTTTTCATTGCAACAACGGAGGCAACACCTGACTTCAATGGTCTGGTCAGCAATCATCAGCGCTGTCATTCGTCCCACTGAGTAAGTTAAATATTCTTATCAAGATACTAAACAATTTCAGAATATAATATGACATATGAACATACTTTAAAATATTTTAATAAATTACATATTGGTGCTTTGACTTGCTTTTTCCTTATTTTCAACCATTAAAACTTATTTATATTATCCTTAATTTATGAAGAAGCAACAATAAATATTAAACTGTATTAAATACATTTTTCAAGCAGTCTGCAGCAGTGACATCATAGATCAGCCGATCAGGAACAGCTACAATTTGACATGACTCCACCCAACCACCACCTCCCTAGGGAAGCCAGACGAAGCAGGATAGCTGTGATCAGACCTGACCAACTCAACCCTACCACCACCTCCCGAGGGAAGAGTAAAGACAACGTCTCAAGAGACTAATTATTTCAACTTATAATATCGATTCTCTTCTGTTACGGCAGTTACGTTAATGCACTTAAAATACCAAATCTACTGCACCATAACTTTATATTATTATTAGTAGTATTAATATTGGTATTTGTATTAGCATTATTATCAATAATAAAAGATACAAGCTAAGAAGTGACGTATTTATTTCCCCAAAATATCTATGTATGCTACTTAATATTTTACTTACATCCTATATATATAAATACAGGGCTTTATTTTGTGCAAATACAATGCATTTGCATCTATATTAAGTCTCTGGCCCGCGGCGTGTACCAAAATTCATGAAGTGGCCCGCCAGTCAAAATAATTGCCCACCTCTGGTCTAACACATTATGCTTCCAATATCTTCCCAGGTGGTAGTACCTCCCTGTTTGGTAGCTACCTACTACCAAACAAATATCAATACAGTGTAAACAGTAAATGTGGTCCCTATGTGAGAATATTTATAATAGGACATACTGCACTACGGTATTCCGTATACAAGTGCAACCCGGTATGGACACCAAGTCATGCCTGGGAAAGAATTACATTACATGTAGAGGAATATGGATAGCCTAATGAGCGCCACCTGCTGAAGTAATATGCTACCAACATCCGGGAGTAGAACTCGCTCTACACGACAACCGCAACAAAGTCTTCACACAGTAGAGCGAGGCAGGCATGAGCAAGGGCAGCAATGGTCGTAAATAATGTCCAGTTTTGTTGTTGGTGTGTATGCGCGTGCGCACAGCCACTTCTGTCTCACAACCAACGCAAGTGCCCGACTGTAGCTAGGCTGGCCACAAATGCCCCCATAAACTAAACTACTACATATGGCTTGGTCAACTAAGCTACCACAAATGTCCCCGTAACTAGGTTGCCACAATTTAATGACCCTAGTAACTTATTAAGCTGGGTACATAGACAAATATCTCCCGACTTATTATAATGTCTTGGCAATATTTGTAATTTTTCCTATTAAGTCAAGTGTGGTTCTACTTATTTGTTTAAACAAAGAAGGTAAACAGTTCTAGCTGGCAGAGACTTAACCCTCGTCTATTGGTCTTCGATGTGGGCTAACATAATTCCATTATTATCAACACTTTGGGTAACTTAAGTTTTAAAAACAATAGAGGTCGGGGAGAGGCAGCAATGGTAAGGTAGGGGAGAGGCAACAGTGCTAAGGTAGGGGAGAGGCAACAGTGCTAAGGCAGGGGAGAGGCAACAGTGCTAAGGCAGGGGAGAGGCAACAGTGCTAAGGTAGGGGGGAGGCAACAGTGCTAAGGTGCTAGGGGAGGTAGGGGAGGCAACAGTGCTAAGGTAGGGGAGAGGCAACAGTGCTAAGGTAGGGGAGGCAAGCAGTGCTAAGGTAGGGAGGAGGCAACAGTGCTGGGTAGGGGAGGCAAGCAGTGCTAAGGTGGGGAGGTGAGGCAAGCAAGTGCTAAAGTGGGGGCAACAGTGCTAAAGTGGGTGAGAGGCAACAGTGCTAAGGGTGGGGAGGCAACAGTGCTAAGGTAGGGTGAGGCAACAGTGCTAGGCAACGGTGCTGGTAGGGAGGCAGCAGTGCTAAGGCAAGGGAGGCAACAGTGCTAAGGCAAGGGGAGGCAACAGTGCTGGGCAGGGGAGGCAACAGTGCTAAGGCAGGGCAGGGAGGCAACAGTGCTGGGCAGGGAGGCAACAGTGGGCAGGGGAGGCAACAGTGCTAAGGCAGGAGGGGCTAAGGCAGGCAACAGTGCTAAGGCAGGGGGGAGGCAACAGTGCTAAGGCAGGGGGGAGGCAACAGTGCTAAGGCAGGGGGGAGGCAACAGTGCTAAGGCAAGGGGGAGGCAACAGTGCTAAGGCAGGGGGGAGGCAACAGTGCTAAGGCAGGGGGGAGGCAACAGTGGTAAGGTAGGGGAGAGGCACCAGAAGGGTGTCAGCATCCAACAGTGGTGTGTTGTGACAGCTGGTCTCCTCACCACCCTTATTGACGGTCCCCTAACATGACCACTGCTTCATCTCTTCTGATCTTCACCCCTTCCGTAATGTTTACATATAAACTTTACACTATGTCGTCTTTTTCTGCATTGGAGGGTATTTATTTAAAATCAACGATTTATACAGCATTTAGACAAATTTTCACGCTAGGATCTTTTACTTTAGTTTCTCAAAACCTGTTCTTAATGCGATTGTTTTTAAGCGAGTGAGGTAACAGTAGTCTAAGTAGGAGCTCCAGGCGCTGGTATGGGCGGAACCGTTTTGGCCTTGCTCCAGCAGTACTGTAACCCCCTTCTAGCTGGCTATGTTGTGGTTCTCGCCGCCCACACCAGACATGTTTCGCTCTATGGTCAAGGTTTATGACTACTGACTAGGGGTATCGTGGGATATCACCTTGCGAGATAAATGTTTAAATTCATGGTTAATATGTGAGTCCTATGTAGCTAGCTATGTGCCTTGATGATTTTGATGGGCTGATTTCTCTAATTTGAATATAAACACAGACCAGAAGTGCTTACATAACAGATCATTAGTGAAGTTAACGGTAAAAATACTTGCATCTATGGCAGACCCCGAAGCAGTACCGTACAGCTGTTACTATAACAACAATCAATAAGCCCCGGGTGGCTGCCCTACCCAGTGACATACTGCAAACCATAGTTGCCTCATATTTTCATGGTTTGCCTGATGATGCAACACCAATTAATTTAGAAAATGCGATAGTTCAGACAAGTAGTGATGGCGGGAAGTCCAGCCATTACTCGGATTGGCAACAACGTTTAGCAACCAGGATGGCTCTTAGCAGCAAAGACAACATCTGATCCTGTGGTGGTAACAGTGTGGGAGAGTAGTGCTGTGCTGGGATGATGATGGTAATGAAGATAATGATGGAAGTGGCAGGAGCTGAATTTATGATGTATGGTAGCGGGAGACCATAGGGTTAACAAGTGATCGTGGGCACTTCGTGCCCGGTGGCGAGTCCGGTGGTACAGTTTACCAAAGCGCGAAAGTTCGAACGCTCGTCTTTGGCTAGCGCGCAACCGCCGGAAGGCTGGCAGCGTACAGGGACATCATTTTCCAAGGTAAATAAAATGGTTAATTAATGCCTTCCTAAAGAAACCTTCGACATGAGGCCAGGTTTGTTCCGCTCTACGAATTTTTTGCGATTTTTCCACCAAGTTTGATGAAAAACGATTGTGTCGTTTCGGCTGCCCAGAACAGACACACACACACTCAGACACGGCTATTCCTATAGTATATGAGATAATCATGGTCGTGGTTGTTATAATCATGGTCGTGGTTGTTATAATCATGGTCGTGGTTGTTATAATCATGGTCGTGGTTGTTATAATCATGGTCGTGGTTATAATCATGGTCGTGGTTTATAATCATGGTCGTGGTTGTTATAATCATGGTCGTGGTTGTTATAATCATAGTCATGGTTGTTATAATTATGGTCGTGGGTGTTATAATCATGGTCGTGGTTGTTATAATCATGGTCGTGGTTGTTATAATCATGGTCGTGGTTGTTATAATCATGGTCGTGGTTGTTAATCATAGTTGTGGTTGTTATAATCATGGTCGTGGGTGTTATGGTCGTGGTGTTATGGTCATGGTTGTTATAATCACAGTCGTGGTTGTTATAATCATGTCGTTTGTATAATCATGATCGTGGTTGTTACAATCATAGTCGTGGTTATGATCATGGTCGCAGTTATAATCATGGTCGTGGGTGTTATAATCATGGTCGTGGGTGTTATAATCATAGTCGTGGTTGTAATAATCATGGTCGTGGTTGTTATAATCATGGTCGTGGTTGTTATAATTATAGTCGTGGTTGTTATAATGATAGTCGTGGTTGTTATTATCATGGTCGTGGTTGTTATAATCATGGTCGTGGTTGTTATAATTATAGTCGTGGTTGTTATAATGATAGTCGTGGTTGTTATTATCATGGTCGTGGTTGTTATAATCATGGTCGTGGTTGTTATAATCATGGTCGTGGTTGTTACAATCATGGTCGTGGTTGTTACAATCATGGTCGTGGTTGTTACAATCATCGTCGTGGTTGTTATTATCATGGTCGTGGTTGCTATAATCATGGTCGTTATAATCATGGTCGTGGTCGTGATACTTACAGTATCTAATATACTATAAGAAGGAATAGAATAAACGTTAGAATAATTAATTAAAGAAATATTCGCCATAAGGAGAGGTTAAAAAAAATTTATATATATATATATATATATATATATATATATATATATATATATATATATATATATATATATATATATATATATATATATATATATGTATATATATATATATCTTATGAATCACCGATGATTATTCCGAGATAAATTATATTATGAAGAGAAGTGACCTTGATTCTGGTTATATTAGTCACCATCTGCTTAAGTCATCACCTGTGTTAAGTCATCATAGTCATCATCTACGTTAGTCAGTTTTAGGCCCATCTCACATGACTGACCGACCATCGACGTTTTTTCCGCGCGAGGGTGTTAGTTTTCAATGCGTCTTATTATTTATGCTGGAGGGTGTAAGACCTCCTACCCTCACTGACGCAGCTATGGTCAATTTGGTGTTATTCTTGTTTATAAATGCCTTCTAATCTGTCTCAAGTTTATCCGTCCTGTCTATTGCCATCCCAACTGTCTGTTCGTCTGCGTGGTGTTTGTTGAATGTCAGCCCGTCTGTACTCTTTGTGTCGTCAAATCTGTCTGTCTTATCCGTTTTTGGCGTGTCTGCCTGTTTGTGTACACTAATGCGAACCAGTCAGTCAGCTGTCTGTCTGTCATGTTAGTTGCCATATTGTCTATTTCTGCATGTATGAGTCTTATCTATTTTTGTCAACCTCCTGTCTGTTTTACTGTCTATATTCACCCTGTGTCTATTGTAGTCATCTTCTCCGTGCATTCCTGTTATTACCTCTTTTCCATGTACAGTCAGCCACAGGAATAAGTATACACTGTAGCTGTAAGGTCGTCTGGTAACGTTGAAACTGCGCATCCAGACGCATGATGAAACTCAGCTCTCCCCCACCTGTTATCTCTAACTATTTTCTGTTTTCCCTTCTTTATTCTCATCTTCCGTCCTTTACTAATCCAAACAATATTAAAAAAAGTAGGCTAAGAAAAAAAGTAGGGGGAGGAAGAGGGAGCCGTACGATAACTGCTAACTGCAATCGTGGGCTGACAGCGTACAGCGAATGAGGGTGCGCCAAGTCCGTAGACTTGTATCGTTTTCCATCGTAAATATAATTGTTATCTAATGCCTTCCTAAAGAATCCATCGACATGGGACCAGGTTTGTTCCACTCTACATTTTTTTGCGATTTTTCCACCAAGTTTGATGAAAAACGATTGTGCCGTTTCGGCTGCACAGACAGACGGATAGCGCTATAGTATATTAGATTATATAATCAATTCCAAAACTTTTCTGTACAGCTTCTAAAACCAAATACAACACAGCCTGGTTTTGGTAGTCATCACGGTACTTAAAGTGAAGACGAGACTCCAAAACCAATAAATATTCCAATGAATAATGAAAAACACCACAAATTTCAGACCTAAAACCACCTATTAACTCTACCTTAATGTGGTGATGTATAGAGAAAGTGTAGGGTTAGTCACATGACCGCCTGCCCGTATCTATGACACACAGGAAATTGTTCATACTACTAGCCCGGGAAGTAGCCCTATTCTCACATACAGTACAATAACTTACCCGATTTTGTTCTTATAATTAATGTAATATTTTCACGTATGATAACCTTGGTAGTACATTATTTACATTTTATTCTGTTAAAGTAAATGGCCTACCGGTTTTAAATTATATCATATCCTTAATTCATTTATTTTTGGTTACAGACAACTATTAGTTACTATTCAGGTATGTTTCGTGCACAAAACTAATATAAAATTCGTTGAGTAAATATAGATATCATTAATATTTACTGACACCGGTATTATATTAAAGGATTAAAGTAAAGCCTACAAACAAATACATTCTTGGATACAGTGAGGTTATTTTTTCTTCGTTGGTGATAACAGTGGAGTTTGTCCTTCGTGGAGCAAGAGGGAGGATTATGCAACAGCGGGAAGCTAGAGCGGAGATCCCTTATGTTTAACCTGGGCGTACTTTAAGACCAACCACAAGTTCATTCTACCATTACCATAAGGGTAAATGTTCACCGTTAAATGTAATATACTGAATAAAACTTCTAATCAGTTCTTAACACACTAAAATAAACAAATAAAAACCTAGATGAAAAGTTAGGTTTAGTGAAAATATTCCCTCCGCCAATTCACTTTTCCTAGCGGCCACATACAAGTCCAACTCTGTTAATAAGTTGAGAGGGGTTTGTGGCGTCACGGCGTCACGCAACCGATCTGTCCACGCTATCCTCCTCAACTTACTTATACAAAAGCCAGTGATATCTTGTCTGCATTTCAGTCATATGTGAAAGTCTTATCAGGACCATACTATGAGGAAGACGGGGGAGAGGACGCGAGTTATTATCATGGGAGCATCAGTTGTGAAATAGTGCTAGGGGTCCCTGACACGGTACTCAAATTAACAACGCTGCAAAAACTAGTGCTGTACCATATTATAAGAACATAGGAAAATAAGGAGTATGCAGTAGGCCGGTTGGCCTGTGCATGGCAGCTCCCGGCGAGTTACAACCACTCTCTATCGTCCATGAATCTAACTAGCCTCCTTTTAAAACTTTCCAGCGTCCCAGCACTTATTTATGAACCAGTTTCTTCTTATCTCCCTACTAAACCTAAACTTATCCAACTTAAATTCGTTGCTACAAGTCCTATACTGCTCGGATATTATAAAAACTTTATATCTCCTTTATTGATTCTTTTCACCCACTTAAATACTTCTATCATATCTTCCCGCACTCTTCGTCTTTCTAGGGAATGCAAGTTTAGTTTCCTTAATCTATCTTGATATGGAAGGTTTCTAGTCCCGGAATCATTTTCGTCATTCTTCGCTGCACCGACTCCATTGAATTGATATTCAATCTATAATAAGGGCACCAGAACTGAACAGCATAATCTGTGCCTTCCCAGCTCTCTTTACTTTATGTTCCAATACTACCCCTTCTCACTTTCTTTGCTCCTAATCGCTCTAAATACAATGAATTCTTCCTTGTTTTTATCATTCCCTTTTTCTCTGTTATGTTTATCTCCTACCTATATTTTATATCTACTTCATCTTTGTTTTATATTTCGTTTCACTTTTGTCTCTCCCTTATCTTTATGACCAAGTCTGCTTCCTTATACCCCTTTCTCTTTCATAACACTCCTAAGCCCTGTGGTCTTCCTACTTGCACAATAGCACATTTTAGACGGCTAAAACAAATACAGAAAATGTGGTTAATAATTATCGAAAAAAATTATGACATGTTTTCATATTGTTCCTCAATAGCGGTTAAGTGTCAACTAAAGCGTGATTTACAGACATGCACAACACACTGACTAGGCACAGAATACTTTGGTTCAGTTGTATTACTACTCTAAAGACAACAAGTACACCATCTTAACCAAAACGTGACCAGGCAAAATGAACCAGCCCGCCTACTTGCTTAGAAGATTGCCTCCCTAAAATGACTTATAATTAACATATCAATAGTTATTGTCAACTTACACAATGATGCGTAAAGATGAAGGAGTCGGAATCATTAACGGAGCAGCTCGACTCTCTAATTCATTCCCTGTTCATATTTCAACTCGAAGACTTTCCCCGGCATCTACAAATTCTACCCCACACGCCAGCCGCGGATATATACTGTACCACAAGAGTCAATTCAGCAGGGCAGCAGCCACTTACGTCTGGTGGAAGGCTATGGTGCTGTGGTGGTGGATCATATACTTGGTTGTGATGGTGCAGCATGTACTAGGCTGTGGTGGTGCATCATGTACTAGACTGTGGTGGTGCAGCATGTACTAGACTGTGGTGGTGCATCATGTACTAGGCTGTGGTGGTGCATCATGTACTAGACTGTGGTGGTGCATCATGTACTAGACTGTGGTGGTGCATCATGTACTAGGCTGTGGTGGTGCATCATGTACTAGGCTGTGGTGGTGCATCATGTACTAGACTGTGGTGGTGCATCATGTACTAGGCTGTGGTGGTGCATCATGTACTAGGCTGTGGTGGTGCATCATGTACTAGGCTGTGGTGGTGCATCATGTACTAGACTGTGGTGGTGCATCATGTACTAGACTGTGGTGGTGCATCATGTACTAGACTGTGGTGGTGCATCATGTACTAGACTGTGGTGGTGCATCATGTACTAGACTGTGGGGTGTGGCAAGAGCTGGGCTACATCGGCATGTTAAATAAACAAGTTGGCACCGGCCCGCATCACCTCCCCGCCAGCAGTCATCATACAATCACCAGATAATACAGCTGGGTTTACCTACTTACCGACCCAACACTCCATTGACCCACTGTTCTGGGTATTCGCCGGCAACGCAAAACGACTATTTTTAACTTATTCCCACGACGATAAGCCAAACCTCAAATCCATCAAATACACTTGCCTGCACGAGACAAATTTTCTTAGTATACTGAACTGTACATGTAGGACCAAGATGACAAGGTGTCTTAGCTTATACTGATATGGTTCAAAATTATGGAAATTTAAGTGTACACAACTTTTATGGAGAGGAGGAATAAATTAACGTTTAACTACCATTAAGACTCAAGAAAGAGCCATGATGCCAGTAATTCAGAGGAGCACCACTGTTCAGGGAGAAGAGATATTTAAGCCAAACAACCGAGAGCTGGAAACGTTAAAAACCAAGTAACCAAACACTAAGATGTTATCCGTAATATAATCTCAGTTGGTGAGTAATTTTTGTGTTTGAAGAGGGTAGACTTCTGGAACTGGTTTCAATAAGCAGGGAGGTAACAGTGCACCGATGGTGAACTCAGTCTTGTGATAACAGTATATGACAGGCAGGTTCTAAAAGCGTGAGAGGTGGAGGGTTGGTAAGAGTAACATGACGCTAACTACTCCCAAGGTTGCTTCACTCACTATGACTAACACTCACGCAACAGCCTCAAGGGCATCTATCCACCACCATTACTTGACCCTTTCATTATCTAATGGGTATTATTTTAGTTTCGGTCATCCGGGGAATCTTAGGAATTTAACTATTAGAATCAGTCGGGGTCTGGAGGATCTAACCCCTGGGTTCTGTGGCTAGGTTAGGTTCTAAATACAGGGATGACCGAAACCAAAATTATACCATATAATGATCTATTACTAACCATGGTGATGATTTTATTTTCACACTTTATCTTCCACATGCACAGGTGACTTATTAATACCCATTACTCCATCCACATTCTTACTGCTCTTATAAACAAATCTGTCAACCAATTTCAATTAATATGATTTGGGTTGCCCATCTATTATATAACATCTTTTACCTTGGGCGTTCACATTCAAAGAAAATTGTATCACTTTGCAAGAGCGATGACCATTTAATCCTTTGCCAATACTGTAGTTTCATGTTTGAGAATTCTGGGAGGCTGGAGGTGTAAGTTCCTTATTTCAACTCATATAATACTGCAGCGCCGAATGAATCTGAAGCACAATGATACCGTACGCAAGAACCGTGTCACGTGCCACTTTACACCGAAATCATTTCCAATTTGCGTTTCTTAAAAGGCGAGTAACGTATCGTTTAGTCGTACACCTTCACAACCGACGACCCGCGAACGGAAACTTGTGAAATAAGGTTCATCCCTCCACACCGAAAATAATTCTAACACTACAGTTACTTGGGACAGCAACACGTCTAACAATCTCAAGCAAAACTAATCTAAGTTCATTTAATATATTAATAATTTACTGAGCAGAAACCAAGGTAAATTTGCAGTTTGGGCCGATATGCCCTAGTAGTTTAGAAATTAATTTATCCAGTGTATTTTGGTGTGATTTAATTGAATTTTACCTTTATTTCCGGGGGAAAGTACCCGTTTTAGAGTCCCCCACCGCAAAGTATGGAAAAACTTTAAAATTCATTTCCGAAGT
The DNA here is from genome assembly GCF_018991925.1 of Homarus americanus. Classification (NCBI taxonomy): domain Eukaryota; kingdom Metazoa; phylum Arthropoda; class Malacostraca; order Decapoda; family Nephropidae; genus Homarus; species Homarus americanus. The sequence continues at coordinate 3,009,085 of NW_024720711.1, forward strand.
TTACCCCCTGGTTGAAATGGGATTAGAAATACTCCAAATAAGGAGATCTAAAGGTTGGGTATGGTTAAAACAGTCGGCCGTGTATTGGCCGAAACTGCTATAATACCGAAACCAAATCTAAAAAGACAGACATGTATTGCGTTGTTAGAGTTCACATCTACAAGGTGCACACACGAGTGGTATGTTTACCATATAATACATTTCAATATCCTTTAAACTAAAATAAGCTGCAGAATGTCAATGACAAAAATGTTGATCAGTATTGTACAGTAAACCTCGAATATTACACGACGGGAAGGTCACCTCAGCTCGATATTGTCGAGACTCGAGTGTAGACAAGACCATCACCACTAACTGAGCCAACGACCGCTTACTTAACATACTATTGTTGTCTTGAGTAGAGGGGTCAGGGGAGGGACAGGCAACTTCTGTCTTCCGGCACTGTACATCTGAGACATATTTCTACCCCTTAGTACATCAGAGGCTTATCCTTGACTTATAATCCTACATCTGTCTTTACTCAAACATACTGTATCGTTAACTTGAGTATTAATCATAAACATCCATATCCTTACATCCCTGTATCCGTTCTTACGCCAGAGCCCCCCGATCTATCCATTAACCCTGCTAGTTATTACATTACTGGATATCCCCTGAAAAAAATATTTAGGCGAGTTTTCAGCATCCCTTTAAACAGAAGTCTGTTCCTCTGCCTCACTTGCCCTCCATCGTGATCGACACTAACTATAAATAATGTGAATTAAGCTTATAACTTCCAATCTAACACTAGAGGAATACATAGTTCAGACAGACGGCGTCACATACAAAAAACTGAAGATTTACAAAAGTGAGAATTGGCCTTTGAAAGAGTCAACATCATGTTCATTGACCACACGACCCAGTAAGATACTCTGGCGATTAAATGAAATGTTATACAGAAACTCGACTTCTCAAGAAACAAGTGAAAACGTCTTAAGAGCTGTATGGCCGATACAACTGAGCAGAAGTTAAACCGTCGACACATTGGTTAATCAGAGCAATACTTACTTTTCCAGCCAGTGTAACACGACCAGAAGTATATGGGCTGCACAGTACCAGTTCCCAAGATTGCTGATACTGCCATTAATAACCCTCGAACTATACTATATCACATCCAGCAAAATACACGAATTGGCGACATGAAAACTGTCAACACCTCGCCCAATTCGGTGACGATGATCAACAACACTAGCTTATTCGTCTTTCTTGCTATTTGAATTTATTTTAACTTAGGATATATTGACTTAATGAATATTTCAGCTCAGATGACGAAGTTTCGTTACACTTACTGTATGAGAAGTCGATAAAAATTTACAAATGAAAAGCACACTGCACTGATGAAGATCCGTGTTGTACTGGAGATGGAGTTTGCCTTAGAGGCGGCTGGCTTCATGGCAGGTGGTGTCGAGATTCATGAATCCAAGAAGTGAAGCAGGTTCAAATTGCTGGGCGAGTCATGGCGCTCACCATAAAGTTCATTTCCTAGTTTTTGTGGACATAATTTTATAATATCTGATTCTCGAATCTTGTGACTTGATCTTTATTTAAATCGCACAAAGATTTTAGCTCATACTGAACAGCAAGCGAAATGATATACATTTTAATGATGTCTAAAAGATTATTTTATTTAATTTTGTTCCCTAATAGTTACTTGGTAGCGTAATTAAAGTTTCAATCTCATTTTACGGTACATTTTTAATGCTACAGCTTTATGCTATAGCTTACGAAGAGTAGCTTTAAGTTGTAGCAGTCAAGTCCACCCATAGTGTTACGTCGCCAGTGTGCTGCACAGCTTCTCTGGTGTTACACGTTAACAAATTTGCCGTATTTTCTCCATATAATTCTACTATTGATGTGGTATAAACACAAGGTCTACCGGATTAACAAACATAACAAGCATTAATTACAAAATCGATTTCAGAAGACTTTCGCTCAAGTTTAGTTGACCTTGCGCATGCTTGCTACCCTGTATGAACCACCCTTACATAACCTCCACCACTGTGACTACATTCACCACGTGTGGGATGGCGAGGGCGTGACCCAGGGAGGCCTCCAACCTGCTAAAAAATGTTACATAAACTTGTATGTAATTGTTGAGAGTATTATTTTTTCCTGTATTCACCTGTTGCTTCACATTACACACAGGAAAGACCCCAACAGTGTCTCATGTGCAACACGGATGTTTTTACAAACCAAGTACTGTTGTATGTTGTTGGTGTGCCGTAATCTTACAGTCCTGTGGTATAACTGCATCACTTACAGTACAGTAAATGAGTTACCTTAACTTACTACACCAATAGCCCCCATTGCGTCTGTGGAGGGAATAAATTATAATCATGCAGGGTAGTTTTTCTCTGTTTAAGTAATTTGTTCTGGTCCCCATTGTTAGTAAAAGTGTAGTCAAGATGGGTGAGGTTGATCACCAACCAGCTGATGACTGGTAAGTGTAGCTGTAGCGTGTAAACAACACCCTGGGAATGATGGCGCGCGCGGCGGGGCACCTAAAGCCTACTCTTCTCTAACTTACGTCATCAGCCAGCTGTTCTGCAGTAGTCCTGTATACGTGCACAAACTGAAGTTTGCTGACTGTTTAATACATCTGCATATATTTTTTCCTCTCAACGAAAGCTAAACGACACCATCTGTTGGCTGGAGACTGTTAAACAATGTTGTCTTGCAATGCTCCTTATAAGTGGACACTGTCAGACTTCAATATTCTTATGTTATTTTGTGTTGAGTGATCATTAATATCAGGAATCACTCTGTGCAAGAGAGGACACGACTGTCACACAATACTGGGCCCAGAAGTGATGGTCACCGTTAGGTACTTCAGTTGCATCACATTCGTGTACTAATCTCTCCAAGTTTGCAAGTTATATCCCCCGGGTGTCCCACACGATCAACCACAGATCCATTAAATGATCTTTTGTTACGCTCTCAAAATACATAATAAGAAAGTGCTTATAAAACTCCTTTTTTTTAGCAACTATAGTAATCAGTATCAGCTTTTGTGAGGCTGAGATCACTTAACAAGTACACTGGGAGCCTCCACGAACCCCACCACACCCGGCAAAAACAATCGCGAGGGAAGGACGCCCTGACTCACTCACCCACTCTGCCACCTGCTGATGCTGATGGTGAAGATGGTCATCATCAAGGTATACTATATACGTCTGTAGGTACTTATACACCTTCCCTAGATCACTGTTTACACTCATGTTCACCCCTTTATCTCCCACCCCGAACAAGTTAACTTCTCACTTTTTCTCTTCTTCAGCACTCCATCACGGCCTCAGTCTTGGCCTCGACATATCAACTTGTTGGCAGTGCTGACATAAGTGTTTTACATAATGATCTTTTGCCACCACTCCTGAGTTGCCAACAGGCTCCCCCCCTCCTTATGTCCCTCACGATCCCTCGTCCCTGGACCCGCTGTGAACACCCTACCATCTTTATTAAACAGGATTAACCTAGGTTATGAATTTCACACTATTATCAGTAATCAATCTAGCTACCAGCTCAGTACCATTTTACGGCAATAAGTTGCAGGTTAGCCAAGTCTGACAAAAGGATCCGCCTCAACCCAAGTTAATATTAGTAGATACTAAATAGTTCATTATTAACCTATACGGCTGCTTTTATTTTGCGGTTATGTGCGAGTATAAGGCGGGGTGTACAGCTGTATATGGTTTCTTTATCAGCTAACTCGTCGGTCAGGATGTACTGTACCAGAGTTCGTTTTTTTTTTCGACACACATCTTGATGCAAACAACCTCTCGTCACACACACACACACACACACCGGCTGCAACTCTATTAATAAACCGTTTATTATTATTTACACCGGCACATGATAAGGCTCCCACTGTCCATTCGTTACTGTTTCTCTTACAAAGTGCCGTGTGATCTTCGCCTCGGCGTACGCCTCAATGTAGGAAATTTCAGAGTTTTCTTTTTGCAAATAAATAACGAGTTGAAATAGTTATAGCAACAGGTTTCTAGGTACAGTAGTTAGAGGCAAGTTGGAAAATACATAACGCAGTGAAAATAATCAACTATGTCTCTGACACAGTTGGAAGTGAGAGGTATGGGTGGATTTGGCATCCTGTGTACCGCCGACAAGGCCGTGGGCTGGTAACACATGTCTTGCCCGGGTGCCCACACGTTTCTCTGTGGATGTCGGTGACACGAGAATAACCCGTTATAGTACAGTACCTCCTTCTTTCCTCACACAGCCAAACTGTGGAATGTTCTGCCTTCTTCTGTGTTTCCATACGTATACAATCTGTCTCACTTTAAAAAGCTGGTTTTCCGGCATCTTCGTGGTGTAGATTTACATAATATAACCTTTTTCTTCTCTATTTTCAATTTCTTTCTGTTCTTTTTTTTTTCGCCCCCAGGCCCCGTTGTGGGTCGTTTGACCTGTGCCCGGGTGGGCTAACTCCCGTAAAAAAAAAAAGAGAACACAAGATAAATAAAAGATAAACAATATTTGTTTACCACAACGACATTAGCTTGACAGGGGTATCAGTGTTGTGTGTCAGGTGTGAGTCACTCCAAGTCACCCCTTTGATGAGCTTTCACATTTTACCTGTACTCTATATCTAAGCGTGACCCACCTTAACTATCGATGAAATAACTCTGATCCTTCATACGTCAGTGTCATCACCACTATACTGTCTTTAGGGTGTTGTTCTCTCAACTAATTCACAGACTCATATGAAAATGACAGCGAGTCCCGTAGGCCTGACTGCTCGATAGGAGTGTAGCACAGCACATAGTAAACAGCCGGGTTTTTTTAGTCCACAAAGAAGACTAACTTTAGGTACCCATTAACTGCTGAGAAGACTGTGATCCTTTAGACCAGGGGTTCTCAACCAGGGGGGAATTCCCCCCAGGGGGGGAATTCAGGTTTTCAGGGGGGGGGGGAAACTGATTCGGGAGCAAGAGATATGTTCGATGAGAAATCAATCACAGAATTTTGGCCCTTGATGTGCGATTCCTACCCAAAAGTGGCAGAAAGAGCTATCCGTGCATTGCTTCCGTTTGTGTCGACATATCTTTGTGAGTCAGGCTTTTCAACTCTGTTGCAAATTAAAACGAAGCAACGTAGTAGATTAGAGGTAGAAAATGACCTGCGTTGTGCCCTTTCAAGCACTCCTCCGCGTATCCCAGAATTGGCGAAGAAAAAACAATCACAGGTTTCTCATTGACTGTAATCTTCATCTGAATAAAATTAATTACAAATTTACAATATCCTGGTATTCTATTGAACTTTTTGTTTATTGCATTATGCTTCAGTTTGGTCTGTTAAGTAATTCATTATAAATAAAAAAAAACTATTTTACTTTTATTCAAGTTTTATAAATCCATCAACATTTTCAATTGGCATTTAATTTGTAAAACTCCACTATAAAAATAATCCATATAAAATTGTAAATGTATATGTACTAATATGGAAAAAATAAAGGATTTTCAGTATTATATGCATATTATTTGGAATGCACTTTTTGAGGCAGACAATCTTGGAAAGGAGGAGGGAATGACATTCTGACATATGGTGAAAGGGATGCATGGGGCAAACAAGGTTGAGAACCACTGCTGTAGACCAAGAGGTGAGGAGTTATGTTGTATCCAGTTAATAATATTTGTTTATCATCACTATCATTGTTCCAAATCATATTTTATTATTACTAGTATTAATCCAAGTCGTATCATTCTCCTGGACAGTGTATGAAGTGCTTGTTTGTTTATTGACATGAATATTTTGTACTTTGAAACAATGGATTTGTATGTAAATGTGTTTTCTCTGTCAATACATCAGTCAGTTTACCTCTATCTATCTATTTATCTTCCGTTATCTATATATTTGTCTATTCTTTATTCTCTTTCTCCTTCCTAGTTTTCTATTTTGTTCTTAAATATATCTTTTCTCTATCTATTTACCCCTTTCTTCTCTTCTACTTTACCCATCTTAATTTATCTCACTCTCTCTATCTCTATTTCTCTCCTTACCTAACTTAATTTATCTCACTCTTTATCTCTATTTCATTCCCTTTTTGTCTCCTTACCTATCTTAATTAATCTCACTCTCTTAATCTCCAATTCTCTCCCTCTTTGTCTCTCCTTATCTCTCTTGTAATTTATATCCCTCTTTATTCTATATCCTTCTCTATCTTCCTCGCTAGCCGAGTGCGTGACTTGGCAACACTGTCTCATCATCACACTGCCACATGTGAAGCAACCAAACACTCTTCTCTCTCACATAAGTCTTCATTATCTCCCTACGCCTGCCTCTCCCAAGTTCTCGTTTAACTTTATCATCTCAAACAGTTAATGACATTGAAAGCAGCGCACTTGTCTTATTTATGTGATTTTAAAATATTTGTTTCGATATTTTGAAGTATTTCTGTATTTTCTGAACTATAGACTGAATACAGAGTCGGACTAGGCCAATATTATAACAATTTTAATATTATACATATTCTTAGCTAGATATTAAATTCATTTGTTAATATATTCCTAAAATTTAAGTTGCGCAAATAAAACACAGGAGAATGCACGAGGAAGGCACGCGGGGAGGGTGAGCCACTAACAACCACAGTCAATAATAAACGAGATTATGATTGGCTGTCTCAACGATAGTTTCTTAAGGAGCTTTGACACGCACACTCACGCCGCCTCCGTTAACACATAATGTAAACAAAATACGACGTATTTTGTTTATTTACGACCTTCAACTTTACTCCTTTGGTATACTCTATAACAAACAATTTATTCATTTTATAAAGGCAATTAAAGAATAGGTTTACTAATTACAAATATATATATATTTTTTACTGCGTCATGTGTTAATAAACTTCACCCTTGTGTTTGTTTGTTTTGGTTATCCACAAGTATATAATAATGTACGAGTGTATGCATGTTCTTACGAGTGTGTACGTATGAATATATCCGGGTAACAGACAAACATACACAGCAGAACCAAAGTAACAAGAACATTCCAGCCTTGGAGAGGCACAACCACGTGGTAGTGACGTCAACAGTACACAGAAGGAAGATTGTTATGGGGTCTAAACTTTCTGGGTTTTACGTCTGTGGTGACTAGCTAGAGGACTTGAGGATCACATGAAGATTAGGCACCCAGCTTACTTCTCTGCAACGGTACCTGGGGGAATTATGTTATGCTATATTATGTTAGCATAAGGATGGTTAATTTTTAGATGAAGTAAGTTAAGGGCTAATCTTCAAGCGATCCACTTCGAGCTCTCAAGTACTATGGCTATTCTAATTTAACAAAAATCATTCTATTATTATTATTATTTATATATGTATTTTTTTTAATTTGACAAGATGTTTTTGTAAGTTTACGTTTAAGATGAGTAGTAAAACTGTCCTTTAGGCTGGAGAAACATAATCAAACATTTACCTCCACTACATATGATCAGTTGTTATGTGTGACTGGGTAGAGCATGACTCCTGAGACAAGAAGCTCCCTATATACGAAACATGAAGCACATAATGGTTCGAAACATCCCACAGCGGCGAAGGTGGTACATGATATATTTCACAGTCGCGATAAATGCAAATCTGGGAAGGTAAGTGTATAATATGGACACGAAGTAGTACCTTAAGCTGTGTATTCTTATATTACAGAACATGTATTAATCCTATGTAATATTTCCATTTATTATGCACCATGTTATATATGTGAATTATCATATTTACATATTATGTATTCAGCTTGTGAATGCTGGTATCTGTACATGCCAGCGCGGAGTGATACAGAGTTGAGATCGCTAGTCCTTATGGTGTGGAAGCCCGCTGTCTATTAGTTCCTCTGTATATCTCCCGTACGAGAATAAGAACCTATTTTCAAGATAACAAGTGTTTGTGTATACCCTCAGTAGTGTAGAACATTTTGGGGGTAGCAAAGACAAACATAGAGTAACAATTGTCGTTCAGTGTACACCTGTATGGTCTGTACCTGGGTGGAAGACGGGGTCCTCTACCACTGAGGGACGTGATATGTCTTTACTCCTCACACTTTACAGGTTTTCTTAGGGTAGCTAAGGTTGAGTTGTGGTCCTCCCTGTTATACTCACAGTAGCTATAGGAAACAATGACAGTATCACTGAAGTTACGGTGACAATCGAGTAAAGTTAACATTAACGTAACAGTTTATACGAGATTAAAACAGCTAAGACTCTAAATTTATTAAAGCAAAACAGCTGATCTTTATTTAGTTATCGTCACCATGAAACCCACTGTCTAGTTTATTGTTCTGAGGTCTCGGAAAATAAATCCAATTCACAGTCGAGTCAGTAATCATTGGTGCAGGCGCCCACCTCAGAGTGTGTAACAGTACGTGTGTCAGGGCAGTACCTTTCTCACACCTTCTATCCAGTGGTGTTAGGCAGGAGGTGTTCTGGGTGTTGAAGTACCAGTTCTACACGTGTGACCAGAATTTTCAGCGTCAAAAAAATCTCGCGTCATAATTTTATTCACATGGGGCTAAAAAGAGACCGATCATTTTTCGTACCAATACACCGCAAGAAGTTGTTCATATTTCTTGTGATATACTATGTCGGTACATCTTGCTTGCCAGTCAGGATTTTCTCTAGTTTTTCAGTGATTCTATTCAGTGTAGGACAGACACGGTGCTGTACCCTCCCTCACACACAGATGTACCCTCCCTCACACACAGTTGTACCCTCCCTCACACACAGATGTACCCTCCCTCACACACAGTTGTACCCTCCCTCACACACAGTTGTACCCTCCCTCACACACAGTTGTACCCTCCCTCACACACACACAGTTGTACCCTCCCTCACACACACAGTGTACCCTCCCTCACACACAGATGTCACACACAGATGTACCCTCCACACCCTCCCTCACACACAGTTGTCCCTCACACAGTTGTACCCTCCCTCCACACACCTCCCTCACACACAGACCCTCCCTCACACACAGTTGTACCCTCCCTCACACACCCTCCCTCACACAGTTGTACCTCCCTCACACAGTCCTCCCTCACACACAGATGTACCCTCACACACAGATGTACCCTCCCTCACACACAGATGTACCTCCCCACACAGATGTACCCTCCCTCACACACAGTTGTACCCCACACACAGATGTACCCTCCCTCACACACAGTTGTACCCTCCCTCATACATAGATGTACCCTTCCTCACACACAGATGTACCCTCCCTCACACACAGATGTACCCTCCCTCACACACAGATGTACCCTCCCTCACACACAGTTGTACCCTCCCTCACACACAGTTGTACCCTCCCTCACACACAGTTGTACCCTCCCAGCGTATTACCACAACTTGACCAACAACCCGCTCCACTGTTGACTTGGCCCACTACAGTTGCTTGAATGGGGAATGGGTCACTTGATCGACAAATAATATACAAGTAATATAAGTGGTATAAATATGTTATATAATAACAAGGCGACCTGTGGTGTGATGGTCAGCATGCTCGCCTCGCAAGTGAGCGGACCCGGGTTCGTTCCCCAGGCAGGGTGAAACTATGGGCAAGTTTCTTTAAGCCATTTGCTTCTGTCTACCCAGCAGTAATTGAGAACTCTGGGTGTTAACGATTTGCGGATGGTGTTCTGGGGTAATGGTTAGCCAATGCAGTTGGCGAGTTATCCAGTCTTCTCGGGTTTGGTTGTTATGCTGGCGACAGCTTCTACACCTTAAACAAATTCACGCCTAGGTGGCCCTTGGGCCAGCCATCCTCGTTACAGAAGGGGCAACCATTATTATTTTTTAATAAAAAGGAGGGAGAGGGTCATACTACAGGGAATTGACATAAAGTGTAAAAGACTGCAGTGGGTCATTGATGGTATAATTCACCTATAATTATATACACATTTGGCCACGGAGAAGTTCCTCCCTCACTTAACTGCAGTTGTTTTTATAACTATCGTGGTTATTAAAGACCGTTCATTAATTCTTTATATCCACAAACATTTACATTTTTACGATTCACGAAATATTCAATTTTCCTGCAGCAAAACTTTTAAGCCAATTAGATATGTTCTCACATACCTTGTTCAGAGGGAAATTGTCGTATGTATCATTGAGGATCGGGGCCTAAAGAGCTGGTAAAGAGATCATGGAGTTGGGAGTATCAAGCGTCTGGAGCGACCATCACAAGCAACCCAGCACCCAGGTCAAAGGTCACCAGAGGAATAATAGATTGTGTATGGCACCTTACCCTCCATCCTCACCTCACCACTGAACGGTTCTATAAAAGGCTGATAGATATATCGAACTATAATGATGTAATATATTTTAATCTGAGTTAACTAGACTTAGGTTAACTTGACTGGGTTACCAAGACCCATGAAGAAGAATTGATGTGGTCCAGAGATAAAGATAATTACGATAAGGCTTCCAGTTGGCTACGTATTATGGACACACAACAACAACAACAACAAACTACAAGTAATCCATTTACCGACAATAAACAAAGAAACAATTATTGGGTTCAGATAATAATTACTTGGTGAAAAAAATGTCGACTTACCTAATCTCGAATATTTTTTAGCTCACAAAGACAACGTTTATCTTAACCCTATGAGTACCATGACTTAATCCACTGATTACGTTATCTTATCCTTCTGAATACAATGAAGTAATTCCGAGTACGTTATCTTAACCCTTTGAGTACAATGAAGTAATTCCCTGAGTACGTTATCTTAACCCTTTGAGTACAATGAAGTAATTCCCTGAGTACGTTATCTTAACCCTTTGAGTACAATGAAGTAATTCCCTGAGTACGTTATCTTAACCCTTTGAGTACAATGAAGTAATTCCCTGAGTACGTTATCTTAACCCTTTGAGTACAATGAAGTAATCCACTGCGTACGTTGTCTTTAAAGATTTGAGTACAATGAAATAATCCACTGAGTACGTTGTCTTTAAAGACTGAGTACAATGAAATAATCCATTGAGTGCGTTGTCTTTAAAGATTTGAGTAAAATGAAATAATCCACTGAGTACGTTGTCTTTAAAGTCTTTGAATACAATGAAGTAATCCACTGAGTACGTTGCCTTTAAAGTCTTTGAGTACAATGACCCTTTCCCTCGGATAAGATGACACTGAATTCATCGTATTCAAGGGGTTTAAGTTACATCTTCCCACATACCGTCATGTCCTGTGAGTTTGATTACCACAGTAAACCTGAATCATAACACAACATACTGTACACACTAAACATAGTGCTGAATGTTACAGAGAAATACAAACAATACAGTACTTAAGTGAATTCCTGTAATATCGTTTAATAGAATTTTGAAATTTATTTTTGTGTCTGTACCTACATTTATACATAACATAATGAAATGATAAGAAATATGACTGAGAAGCCTTATTCTAATATCTACGTTCAGTCTTATATTAACGATCCCTTTCATGTGGTCAGACTGGTGCTTCAGCTGCCCAGGATCTCAAGACATCTGTAGGTGATCATTTATAAACAAAGACTAACTTATAATCTTCCTTTTCCGCCCACTTCTCCTCTCTCCCTCTTCCTCCTCTCAACCCCCCCCTTCTCACTCCTCCCTCCCTCCCTTCTTCCCACTTCTCCGTCCCTCCTCTAACCACCCCTCCACCCTCTTACCTCCACCTTCCTATGACCATCCCTTCCATCCTCTCACCTCTTCCCCCTTCCTTTCCACCTGTCACTGCAACTGTCGTGTGTGCATGTGTGTGTGTGGGTGCGTGTGTGTAAGAACTGCTGGCTGGTGGTAAAGTACATGAAAAAATAATGAATTAAAGATGAAATAAAGAGGAAACAGAAAAAAGTGTTGCCAAGGATGTTGGCTTGGCTTGGCTTGGCTTTTTTTACTTTTACTTTTATCCTCTTCGCCACTGATCGGCTTGTTAGCCGCTTGGGCGATCGGTCACGACTCTTTTCCTTTATATTCTTCACCAAAAGGTCGGCTCGCTAGCCGCCCGGGCGATCACGTCTCTGTCACGCACTGTTGGCAAATACTGGGCATGCACCGGCTCCTGAATGTACCTGAACCCGCTCCAGTGTTGGTCAAGTCTTCTCTTGAAAGAGCTCACACTCGGTGCCGTCACAACACTTTCTGGTAGATTGTTCCAAGAGTTTACAACCCTCACTCCGAAAAAGTTTGCCCTCACGGTTTTCCGGACTTGCGGCTTCTTCAATCTTGAGCTGTGACCCCTTGTGGGGCGAGCGTCCGCCAGCTCCAAGTAAGGACACTCAACTGAGTAGTGCCCCCTGAGATGCTTATAAACCTCAACTAGGTCCCCCCTTGCCCGTCTGTAGTATAAGCTAGGCAAGTTCAGGCGCTCCAATCTCGCAGGGTAGCTGAGATGCCGAAGTGCAGGCACCAGCTTGGTGGCCCTCCTTTGAACATTTTCAACCAACTGACAGTCCCTAGCATATCTCGGGGACCAGATGGGGTGACAGTACTCCAGATGGGGAAGCACTTCACTCCTGAAGATCGTCACGAGGGACGGACCGTCTAGATATCTGAACGACCTTCTTATAAGACCCAATAATTTATTTGCCTGATTTACCTTCTTCTCACAATGGCCCGAGAACTTCAGCTCATTGTCAACATACACACCTAGGTCCTTCTCACACACAGTCTCAACTAGTACATTTTCTTCATCCCGTTGGGACATATGGTACGCCTCCTTACCGTTGGTACGCCCCAGGTGCATCCTCTTACACTTCGTGACATTGAATCTCAGCAGCCATTCCTTCGACCATTCCTGGAGCCCACAGAGGTCCTTCTGCAGCTCTTCACAGTCCGCTTGGTTCTTAATTTCCCGAAATAACTTGGCGTCATCGGCAAACATTTGTATGGAGGAGTGTACAACGTCAGGCATATCATTTATGAAACAAACAAACAACAGCGGGCCCAATACACTACCCTGCGGTACCCCACTTGTTACAGGTACAGATGACGATTTCGTGCCATTAATCACCACACATTGCTTGCGGTCATGTAGAAAGTCTTCTATCCACGCTAGGACATTTCCCCGAATTCCGTACCCTTCCAGTTTGATTTTCAGCCTTTCGTGGGGTACACTGTCGAAAGCCTTGGCAAAATCTAGGTAAATATTGTCGATATTACCACCCCGTTCTAGAATATGGGTCCAAATATCCAATACCTTGAGCAATTGTGTCAAGCAAGAGCGCCCCGGCATAAAACCGTGTTGGCAATCTTTTACAAGGTTGTTTCGTAGTAGATGTTCCATCGCTGCATCTCTGATAATACTCTCAAGTACTTTACATATTATGCTGGTCAGGCTCACCGGTCTATAGTTGTTCGTGGAGTGCCTATCGCCCTTCTTGAAGATAGGACTCACATAAGCCACTTTCCATTCACTGGGGACCATTTGTTCATCCAGGCATTTACAAAACAGAATCTTCAGGGGCTCTGCAAGCTCGTTGCACAGCTCCCTTAGCACTCTAGGATGCACCATGTCAGGTCCAGGACTCTTATGGACCTTTAGCCTGGACAGTTTATTTCTAATACCCTCTTCTGTGAACACAATGTGGGTCAGTGCTGTGTCGAACCGTCTGTCCTCAAACGCAGGAAGGTTAGTTGCATCCTCTCTTGTGAACACTGAGGAAAAGAAGCTGTTCAATGCCTCAGCTTTATCCTGGTCAGAATCTGCGTAACTACCATCTTCAAGCCTCAGGTCTGATACTCCTACTCGCGTTTTCAATTTCGACTTTGCATAGCGGTAAAACGCCTTTGGGTTTGACTTGACCTCGCGTGCAACCAGCCTTTGGAACTCCTTTTCAGCCCTCCTACACTCTATCTTTGCTTGGTTTCTGGCTCTTGCATACATCCTCCTGTCTTGCTCATCGTTTGACCCAACCCACGTCTTGAATTTCTGGGTTTTCTTCTTAATTTTGTCGACCGCCGCATGGTTCATGTGTAGGGATCCCCTCGTATTCCTAGAAGCACTGGGTTTGGTCTTGGGTATATATTTATCGATCAAATGGGTCATTTTACTAGTTATGATATTCAGCGTAGTGTCTGCGTTCTTGTACCTTAATAAGTCAGGCCAGTTGATACCCCTCATCTCTTCCCTCATCCCATTGTAATTTCCCTTGTAATATTTGCACCTTGGCCTGGCCTTATCTTGAACTAGGTAACAGTTAAATCTGAATGACAACACTGTATGGTGACTGGTGCCAACTGGGGCAAGGTGTTCCAGTTTGGCCACCATACCCTCCTCGTTTGTTATGATGAGGTCAAGTGGCTTGGGTGTTTGCTCCCCTCTGTAATGTGTCGGGTCTCTCACATGTTGGAACAGAAAATTATCTCTCAGAGTTTCTACAAAAAGAGTAGCAGGATTATTCAAGTCATTCGGGGTTGACTCGTTTCTCCAGTCGATGTCGCCATAGTTAAAGTCCCCCATGATAAGGAGGTGGCTGGGGTTGAGCATCGCCGCATTGTTTATTAAGGTTCTTAAGTTCCTTTGATTTAGTGGGCCACAGTTCGGGGATCTGTAGATACACCCGACGATAAGTAAGTCCCCTCCCTTTAATTTAATTTTACACCACTTGGACTCTTCAAAGACATCCTCTCCCTGTACCCTCGCCTGGCTGGCTCTAAGGTCTTGCCTAGCGTAGATAACCACACCCCTCCTGCAGGATTCTTGAGTTAGGTTCGTAAATGAGTCATATCCAGCAATACTGAACTCACATTCCTCTGGGTCGATTCTCCTGTTCTTGTACAACAGTTCTACAACTCCTACAATATCTGGTTGGTGTACTCTTAGTAGTGTTTCAAACTCCTCCCTCTTATCCAGGAACGTGTCGGTATTAGTGTACATGACATTCAAGCCAGAATTTGTTCTCGGTAACGTCTCTGCTCTTAGTAATAAACCCGCTCCACCCACATTCTCAGAAGCTGCAGCATTTGCTAAGTACACTGTATTTTGCAGGGTGTGGTTAAAAATTTCATTGTTTACACGGCGCTCGTTCCCTCCTGTCCGGTAGGCTGAGCTGGTGCCGCCTCCCGGGTGGGGGGTTGAGTGGGTGGAGGGTGCACTGCTGCCCCCTGGCCCTGTGTCGGCACACTTGTTTCCACTACCCTCCCCCTGAGTATAACCCATGTGCACCTGTCCCCGTTCCTTCTCGACTCCTCCCTCTTCTGCTTCAAGTCCAGCAGGAGCTTCTTGTGCTGTTCCCTCTGCATTACCGTGCGGTCTGGGTGAATAAATACATCTCGAAATGCCTCGCTCCTTGCTAAGTTTTTTGCCTGGGTTGGGTTGGGTTGGATTTGGTTACATCTCGCACAGCACACTAAATGCTATCCAAATGTACGTGGCAGTCATTGTCTTGTGAATTAATATTTGTTATTAACGAGATTATCAACAACAACGTTTATGTTTACCTTAATGATAATTTACTTACTTTATTACCGCTCTTGAGTTAGTCTTTATTTGGCTTCTCTTTTATTGTTTTTATGACCTGTTGTTAGTGTGTTGGTGTCGGTGTTCTGATTCCGGGTTGTTACATCAATACTTCAAGATAATATAGCGTAAATAGTATGTGTTGGTTCAAGATGTGGCTGTGGTTAGGTACAGTGTGGTGTGGTGTGGTGCGGTGAGGTATGCAGAGGTGCGATATAGAAAGGTGGAACCATAAGTAACCTAACTTTACCTAACGTGACATAACGTAACCAATCCGAAGCTAATCTAACCTAACCTGATTTCGGTAAAGTTTGGTTATGGTTTGAGATAACCAATGAAGTCTTAAACCTTAGAGAGAGAGAGAGAGAGAGAGGTGGGGGGGGGAGGGTCACAAAATACTCGACTGATCTTTGTCTCTTGCAAACATGTTCACTATCCTTATTTGGTCGTGGTCACGTTTTAAAATATTGTGTTTAAGGATGCGTTTATTGTTCCTACGTCCCCCGAGTGTTTATCCAGAGCAGCCTTTTGGTATAACTCTCTTGGTGTTTATCACGTTTTCTCTCATAGGTTTTCTCTGTAACTTGAACTCTTCTCTTTCCGTTTTTGTGTGTGCGTGTTTGTCTAGCATGTGTCCCCAATATCATCCCTGGCGGTGCTCCCTCCCCTCCCCCCTTCACTTTGTGTTTCTACTGCAGTTTCTCTCTCTCTCTTTTTCTAACTACTCTCTCCATCCCTCTACCCTACTTTCATTGTCTTCTGTTCCCTTTCTACTCTCACTTCCTTCATCCCATCCAACATCCTTCTTTGTCCCCCTACCTCCTTCGTTTCTTTCTCCCCCTTCTTGCCTCCTTCCTTGATGCTCTCTCTCCCGCCCACCTCTTATCTTCCTTCCTCTCTCTCTCTCTCTCTCTCTCACACACACACACACGACCTCCACAAAAGTATTATATTAATAAAAAATATCAATTGTGTACGTCGGCCCTAAGATAGGTCAGCTGTTTAAGGGTGGGTGGCTTTAGTAACAAGCTACCCCCCTCCCCCCACTGATGGACTGACATTGACAGCCGGTGACAGTGACAGCCAGTGACAATGATAGCCGGTGAGTGATAAGCAGTGGTAACAATAGGCAGAGTGACAGCCAGTGACAATGACAGCCGGTGAGTGATAAGCAGTGGCAACAATAGCCAGTGGCAACGACAGTCGATGACAGCAGCAACCAGTGACGACAGCCGATGACAGCAGCAACCAGTGACGACAGCCGATGACAGCAGCAACCAGTGACAGTGACAGCCAATGCCCTGATTATCCAGACTTAAACAAGGCCAAGAGAGCGGTGAACGTAACTCTACTAACATCTTGTACGGCACTGACCTCACGCCCTCAGCTGTAATGTTAAGACAACACTCAGCGCTCCCTCCCTGGTCCACAGTGTCCAGTAGTTAGTCCTAAGTTGTCATCAGCCAAGGGGTCATATCATGTGTTCAGAGAGAGTACGGGCACCCTGTGTGTGTGTGTGTGTGTGTGTGTGAATACTTATATATATATATATATATATATATATATATATATATATATATATATATATATATATATATATATATATATATATATATATAAACACGTGCTTGCATTAGCATGCAAAACACACACACACACACACACACAAAACTCAATACACACACAGCCCAACACACATACACACACGAGACAGTACAAGAAGTTAACTATGTGGGTCAGCAGAGGGGGTAATGAGGGCATACACACACGCACACACGCACGCACACACACACACGTTCCAATCTGTGAACACTTAAAATGATTCCTTAAAATTTTCATTCGTACAATGAATGAAAATAAGACTGCGACTTATGTAGTACGATGACGTTAAGTGAAGGAGGGGCTGTTACTTGTTACTTACACGGAACTTTATCAATATGGCGGAAAGAATGTATCTTTTCTGGATGTTTCAGACAGTCTAGGTTAGGTTAGGTCATGACAAGTACAAGGAGAAGCGTCCTGTCTGAGGCCACAACGTCCTTCATTCGTCCTGGTGTAATGTCCGCGCCGCAACCATACTCGTATTTCCTGTCCAGCATGTTTAAGTCAAGTGTTGCAGGTGTAGGAGGCGGCGGCTGACTGTCAGTGTCAGGACCTACAGCCCTACATAGAGAGCGAGGTACGAGGAAGGAAACACGCTGTGCAGGTCCCGCCTAGTCCTAACCAAGTTTAACCGGACTGAGGATCCATCTATGGTAAAGAAAAAGCGAAAATATTGATTAAAAAACAAGTCGATCAGATAATATCAATTCCAGCAGCAGCCGAAACACCCGGAGTGGAGAGCTTCACCACCGCCACGCTTCTGAACTAAACTAATACGAAAATGAACCATACAGTCACCTCTTACACGGGCTATCATAACCCTACCTATAGTTTGGATATCCAGTTGCTATCGAGTTCTTATAACCTGAAAACACCTGCCAATATCCTATACTTGATTCCTTTATTTCCAGTCAGGAGACGACTTGGGCCCACCCTCTCACCCGTCATCACACCCACACGACCACAAAACTCACACAAAAACTGGCGCCAAACTTGTTATACCACTGTGTTTATTACTTTAACCATACCTAAATATACAAGCTTTTTATCATACAGAATTTTTTTTTCTTAGCTATTATTGTGTGTTTAGAGTATGTGAAGTGAAAATGTAAACTGCATGAACATAGCGTGTGTGTGTGTGTGTGTGTAATAATAATAATAATAATAATAATTAACGGTTTATTGAAAGAGCATGGCAGCCGGAAAGCTGAAAATATACAATTACAAAATTGGGGAATGGGTCTCTTGATTGACAAATAATATACAGGTGACATAAGTGATACAAATATGATACATAATAATTAGGTGTTGATAATTTTTACAATGGTTGGGATTGGGCTGTTCTTGTAGCAATCAGTTCGTGGTCGTATGGGCTGGATGCGGTTGGGCAGGTGTGTGGCCACGTGGCCAGGACAGTAGCTTGGGGCTATGCAGGTGTGCTCCATCCTTCAGGTTAGGTCAGGTGAAGCCGTGAGGTCAGGTCAGGGTAGGTCATAAGAACATAAGAAAATAAGGAGTCTGCAATAGGCCGGTTGGCCTGTGCATGGCAGCTCGTGTCGAGAGTTACTACCACTCTATCATCCATGAATCTATCTAGCCTCCTTTTAAAACTTTCCAGAGTTCCCGCACTTACTACAAAGTTGCTAAGCTTGTTCCACTCGTCCACCACCCTATTTGTGAACCAGTTTCTTCCTATCTCCCTCCTAAACCTAAACTTATCCAACTTGAATCCGTTGCTCCGAGTCCTATCCTGCTCGGATATTATAAGAACTTTATCTATATCACCTTTATTGATTCCTTTCACCCACTTTTTCATAAGGACAGGGAAGGTAGGAAGGGGGGAGGGGTCGCACTCTTCGTCAAGGATACATTATACATCAACCTAGAGAAGTCGACTTGTGAAAGAGACCTAGGTACTTGTAAGCCCGGACCTACGGCCTAGAAAACAGTGCGTTAATGTTCGAAATAAGGCAAACAGAGTATTGGGTTTTATATCTAGAAGTGTAAGTAACAAGAGTGCAGAGGTCTTATTGCAACTATATCTTGCGCTAGTTAGGCCGCACCTCGATTATGCGGTTCAGTTCTGGTGCCCCTATTATAGAACGGATATAAATTCACTAGAGTCGGTGCAGCGAAGAATGACAAAAATGATTCCGGGACTTAGAAACCTTCCATATCAGGATAGGTTAAAGAAACTTAACTTGCATTCCCTAGAAAGACGAAGAGTGCGGGGAGATATGATAGAAGTATTTAAGTGGGTGAAAGGAATCAATAAAGGGGATATAGATAAAGTTCTTATAATATCCGAGCAGGATAGGACTCGGAGCAACGGATTCAAGTTGGATAAGTTTAGGTTTAGGAGGGAGATAGGAAGAAACTGGTTCACAAATAGGGTGGTGGACGAGTGGAACAAGCTTAGCAACTTTGTAGTAAGTGCGGGAACTCTGGAAAGTTTCAAAAGGAGGCTAGATAGATTCATGGATGATAGAGAGTGGTAATAACTCTCGACAGGAGCTGCCATGCACAGGCCAACCGGCCTATTGCAGACTCCTTATTTTCTTATGTTCTTATGTTACCCCTTCCTAATGGGAACTGACGTGACTGGTCCCAGGTGACCTCACCTAGGTACCTTCTTAACCCCTGATAATCCGCCAACCGAAAGTTTGGGACTCTGACCATATTGTCATTGTTTTTCGTTTCCCAATTTAGGGTGAACCTGATTTCTCTGTGATCACTGTTCCCTAGTTCTTCCCCTACTGTGATATCTCTGATAATATTTTCTTTATTTGTTAATACTAGGTCTAATATATTGTCACCTCTAGTAGGTTCTGTAATTAGTTGTTTCAAAAAATTGTCCTGTACTGCGTCTAGGAAGTCCTGAGGTAGAAGCACATGGCATCAAAGGTAATATCCTTAAATGGATTAGGGCGTGGTTACAGGACAGGAAACAGTGAGTGAGCATTAATGGCATTAAGTCCCATTGGAGCAACGTCACAAGTGGAGTTCCCCAAGGCTCAGTACATAAGAACATAAGAACATAAGAACATAAGAAAGTGGGATACTGCAGGAGGCCGACTGGCCCATGCAGGGCAGATCCCTTTCACACCCATCCCAGCACTTCCATGTGCCTATCCAACTTCGTCTTGAAGCTCCCTAGCGTCCCCGATCCTACTATAGCACTCGGTAGCCTATTCCACATATCCACAACTCTATTACCAAACCAGTGCTTGCCTATATCCTTTCTGAATCGGAATTTATCTAATTTAAAGCCATTTGTTCTAGTTATTTCGTTATTACTGAGCTTCAGAACATCTTCCATTTTACCCTTGTTAATCCCACTTACCCACTTGTACACCTCTATCATATCTCCCCTAACTCTACGCCTCTCTAATGAATGTAAGCCTAAGCTTTTCAGTCTTTCTTCATATGGAAGGTTTTTAATATTATGGATCATTTTTGTCATTCTTCTTTGTACTCTCTCCAAAGAATCTATGTCCATTCTATAATAAGGACACCAGAACTGAACCGCATAATCCATGTGTGGCCTCACTAACGCTAGGTAAAGTTTCAAGATAACGTTAGCAGTTCTGTTACTCACAGACGTAGATATGAACCCAAGAATCCTGTTTGCCTTGTTGCGAACGCTAATACATTGTTTTCTAGGTTTCAAGTCGTTGCTAACAAATACACCTAGATCTTTTTCACAAACTGAGTTTTCTATTTCCGTGTTACCTAGTTTATACTTAACGTTTGTATTCGTCTTCCCTTGGACCATTATTATTTATTATATACATAAACGACATAGATATCGGCATAGAGAGCAACATAAGCAAATTTGCTGATGACACTAAAATAGGACGTGTTATTAAATCTGACGAGGACTCCGCAAAACTACAGGAAGATCTAAACAAATTTTTCGAATGGTCTGAAAATGGCAGATGAAATTCAAAGTGGACAAATGTA
Organism: Homarus americanus; assembly: GCF_018991925.1. Taxonomy (NCBI): domain Eukaryota; kingdom Metazoa; phylum Arthropoda; class Malacostraca; order Decapoda; family Nephropidae; genus Homarus; species Homarus americanus. The sequence continues at coordinate 3,030,135 of NW_024720711.1, forward strand.
AAGTACTCAGTATAGGAGATGTAAACAGGGAAACCAGATACCAGACGAACAACGATGCCATAGAGAAATACGACTGCGAGAGAGATTTAGGAGTAATGATAAGTAGGAACCTTAAGCCAAGCAAACAATGTGTTTTTGCTCGTAACAAGGCTAATAAAGTACTTGGGTTCACACAAAGGAGTGTTAGTTACAAGACTAGCGAGGTCATCCTAAAATTGTATCTTGCTCTTGTGAGACCACACCTGGATTACGCAGTTCAGTTCTGGTCACCGTATTACAGAATGGATATAGAATCCTTGGAAAGAATTCAGAGGAGAATGACAAGACTAATCCCGGGCATTAGGAACCTTGAGTATAGAGACAGGTTAAAGCATCTTAATTTGCACTCCCTTGAGAGACGTAGAGCGAGGGGCGACCTGATAGAGGTGTGTAAGTGGAAGGCAGGGCTAAACAGAGGGGACATTACAAAGGTACTCAAACTATCCAACCAGGAGCGAACTCGTAACAATGGTTTTTAAATTAGACAAATTTAGATTTAGGCGTGAAATAGGTAAACACTGGTTTGGAAACAGAGTAGTGGATGAATGGAACAAGTTACCAAATATCATCATTAACTCGAATATGCTGAATAGCTTATATGAGCAATAGGGGTTGGGTGTAAACGGGACTGCCCAATATGGGCCAATAGGCCCGCTGCAGTTTCCTCCATTCTTATGTTCTTATATATATATATATATATATATATATATATATATATATATATATATATATATATATATACAGTTCTGTGTATAAAACCCTTAGCTATTGCGGCATATTAATACATTATAGATACAACAGTGGTCGGCAGTGAACTAGTACAGCAGTGATGGCGAGTACTGTATGTGTTGTGGTGGTCGTGGCTATTGTACTTGTATCTCCACAATGACTGAGTTGTACTCTACTGCTGTCGAGTCGTTTATCAGCAACAACTCCACACGTAGATGGATAAATATTCAGTAAAATCATCATACAAGTATACAACTGGTTCAGCACGTATATAGACAACGTAGGTATACGGCGTAGTTACTGTAGTGCATACATAGACCGAGGAGGAATGGTTTCATAAGAAAGTGGGATACTGCAGGAGGCCGACTGGCCCATACAGGGCCTATACAATGCGGGTTTACACACAAAGGTAAACAGCAAATATCACTATTATTCGCCAAACTAATTACGTCCTCCACTGACCAGAAAAATACAACTAATTTTACGATCGATTCCTTTTGCGTGTTTTCTATATGACTAACGTGTATATTAGCAATTATATAACTTTTATATAACTTAAGTTCGTGTTTAATCGTCCATTGAAATGATTACACAAATTTATATATAGATATAACAAATGTATACATTTTATTTAAGTGATACGAACAAACATATAGAATAAGTTAGTACAAGGAAAGGAGTAATTACTACCCGCAGTATACAAGGCAGCTACACTATCAGACTTAAGACTAATCTTCAAACTTTAACACTAATGTATCTACTCACAGGCCGATGAAAATTTTATATCTTGTTAGAGCGACCATCCTGATAGGGAGTGTCACTTCAGCCAGGCTTCATGCAGTTCTTAAGACAGTTTCTGCCACTGGTTTACAGCCTTCACGAGAAGAGTGTCTGGCATATTTACCCACTACAGTACTGTCCTGTACTTCTTGCTTTAATTATTGTATTATATGAGGCACTTTTTGTCTCATTGCATGTAAAACTCACATTTTTTTAAGGTACAAATGACTTATCAAACACGAAGGGGTTAAGCGCAGCAGTCACATGGTAGTAAGCCAACGCGGAAAAGTGCGGTGCGGTCAGCCACCCGTTCACCACGCTGCCACAGCGAGTACTGACAACTGAACTGAGTGGATTTTAGCCAACCCAGGCAGGAGGTGAGAGGCATGGTGGAGGATATAGTAATAGACAGTGGGAAGGCAACACTCACCCCCCGGCCAGGCAGAGTGGCGCCAGACAGTTGTTCTTCCTGCATCTCAAAGAGTTACAGTACTCCTTAGAAAATCTTAGTATGACACACATTGACTGCCACTAATGAAGGCTTCTTTTCACAAGTATTATATGCAATAAGGATCAAATTTAGTTGTATTTAGTTATATCTTCCAAATACATCCCGCTTTGTTAGGTGACGATCTTCCCTACACACACACACACACACTGCATATATTTTATTTCAAACATAATGTCCACCGATAAGGATATCTGTCAACAGAGAAGCAGTGTTACACCCGAGTAAGAGTCCAGCTGCTCCCACTGACGCCTCCAGCTGCTAGATATACAAGGGTGGAGGTGGAGGGTTGTGTCACGGCCTTGGTCGTGCTCAGGCTAGAGGTGTCGCCATCACTCTTCCTCGAACCTAGGCCTTGTCACCCTCACCCCGACCTGTGTCCACCTGGGCACAGGTCATGTTATAATGACCCACATCAAGGCCTGGACGGCGATAATAATAATAATAATAATAATAATAATAATAATAATAATAATAATAATAATAATAATAATAATAATAATAAAATAAATAATAATAAATAAAAATTACAATAAAAGAAAATATTAATGATACTAACAAAAACTAATAAAAGTAGTAGTAGTAATTATAATAATAATTATAGCGAGAAATGATATATGTATGTTGTGTTGTCAAAGTAAGAGAAACAATTGGGACCCTACAATTGTGTGTAAATGAGGCAGAAAGTCAGATCAGCAACTTGGGACTTGGTCACAACTTTTGTGGTGCCATATGACAGCAGGGTCTACCATTAGACAACACATTCTGCTTCCAATATCTTTCCAGGAGGTAGTACCTTCCTGTTTGGTAGCTACCTACTACCAATAAACTCCCGTTTAAGTCTCACACACACACACACACACACGTAGATAATTTCTTAATTAAGTACACATATTAGTGAACTCAGTACCGCCATTTATGCTAATTGCGGTTATATTTATCCAAAACGAAACCAAAAATCTTCATGACGAAAGAAAACTAAAATATGACAGACACAAGAATAAATTTATCACAAAGAATCTTAAAAGAACAGCTGAAGCCGGCGGTTTACTTTATCTCTCATCTACAAAGGAAGGCAGGAGAATAAAAAATACTGCAAAGTTAAAGGTATGCTGGGAAGTGATTAACTTTGTGTACGAGATACGCATCATAAGTGTGGATAAAAGAGTAGCAATAGCTAGTGAGAATCATTATAACCTAAATCGACCACAGAAGGATAATATTATGGAAGGAACAAATATTAAGCAAGCAAGTAGGAGAATATAGTACTGTTAAATGATAAATAAAATGTCTATGTCCCCCCCCCCCCTCTTTTCCGGAAAATTCGTTAACCAAAGAAAACGACAAATAATTGAAGGACACACTGAGAGACTTACGCTGCGCCGCTATTTTACTTCCTTATCTACCTTCTTGGCCACTGGTCGCCTAACTACAGCTGCCATGCACTTATTGATGGAAGGACTGAAAGACTAATTTATCCTTTACAAAAATAAAAAGTCTAGTAATCAGTATAGAGGACGAAGTTAAGGATAAGTAGGCTTTCAGTCCGTTCATCAGTTAAAAAACCTGTAAATAATGTGCCTGTTTTAGCTTTCAGTAATACAGTACACAAGAAGCACAACCTCTAAGGACAAAGGAGAATAATTCTAGTTACCCTCAAGGCTCACAACCTTCTAGTATGACAACACTAGACACCTGAATATAAATTGTTGGAACACAAATGCTGGAAGTCTTCATAATAAGAGTGAAGTGTCCTGCACTTAAGACAAGACACAACAAGGTGGACGTCATAGACGTTCAAAATACTGAAAGGGATGAAAGATATAAACCCAGATTACTTCTTCAAGATGTTAGCCACCACAAACACAAGAGGTCACAGCTTCAAGATCACCAAGTTGGCAAGCAGAAGGAACAGAAGGAAATCCAGTACTAAAACGGATATATTCCAGGTCTAGGTGAGTCTATAAACTCTATGAACAGAAAAGTAAAAAATTATATCTAAAGAATTCTGAAAATCAGGTTTGGTTACATAGAAGAACAGTACAACTGCCACCATAACACTGATACTGTACAGTCTACTCGGGAAATTGTACACTGTGCTATAAAATCAATAAAACCAAAATTAGTAAGTAAATACCAAAGAATAACTCAACAAATACTGAGTAAACACAAATAGTTATCTTAAGGGTTGTGATGGTCGAGGCTCCAGGTAGTTAGGTGACTAGTGATGACCCGGACGAGAAGCCATGTCTCTATGGTCAGTTCTTCATATGATTTTATTGCCTGTAACTCTCCCTGATAATAGCAGTAACGCCTCAGTTCAATTGCAACACTATCTTGACAGCTGCTTTTGTGTGTCTGAAGGATCCCCCTCCATATATCCTCACGTCTACAGACCACAGGTGACGTATAACAAACAGTTTGCGAGTCGCAGCTTAAATGAGTCACTTATATCCGTTCTAATATCTGTATTCTTTATGTATTTAGGGGAAATGAACGACGTTGGAACCTTAGAGGTGCTCCGGCAGGAGACACCTTCACATATCAGAGAGGTGTAAAAATTTAATTAAAAGTTTTGACAGTAATAAACTAAGAGTTTGATAAGCTGCTCTCAAGTGCTGCCACGCCGGGGAGACCCTCAGCCTGGGTGTAAGCCGGCTACACGCCTCTAACTTTTATGTCAACAATCTTTACGAGAGAGAGAGAGAGCATACATGTACTTAAGTGTATATACGCGCGTTAATGAATACACATGTTTGTACAGTGAGTAGCTAATGGCACAGATTATGGGTGTTTGTTCAGAACAATAGTGTAAGTACAGGTTGAAGTACATGTATAGAAGTAATTCCCATGTGGCGACAATATTATATAAAAGGTGGTGTGTTACTGAGGATGTGATTGAGTACTGTACTGTACTGTACCGTACCAGTAAACCTAAGTCGTGGACATGAGGGTTTGGACGGAGTGTTGGTCAAACTCGGCTCACGAAGATCATTACTCGGTCAGCTTCAGTGTGTTCGTAACTCAGCTGGTAAACAACCTCGACTGTGTACAGTACGGCTAGGTCACAGGTTCGAGTCCTCTAAGACCTGTAGTTGTCTCATATTTCTAAAACTGGATTAGGATAATAACATTATACTGGCCAGGTGAGGCCTATGATAATTATTTCTTCTCCACAAGACGTTTCCTGTTAGTAAGACAGGTAGATCATTTGGTTTTTTCTGTATTACGTAATGTGACAGGTCATTCTACTCTCCGTATGTTAACTCCCTGAGTGTAATGGACCAAGTTAGTTAAGTTGTTATCGTACAAGGCTTGACAGCGTGTATGATATTAAGTGTAAATTATCAAATTGTCTTTCTGTTTCACGCTGATAAACATGATACACTCGCACCTCTTTATTTTCCTTCTTACTTTATATTATTTTCCTTTTCTACCCTTTTTTCTTTTCCTTAACTTTTTATTTTGTCTCTTTTTTGTAGATATTATTGTTGTTCTCTTTCTTCGTTTTCCCTTTTTCTTCCCCTCCCCCTTTTGTTGCATTTATCATGGAAATGGCGACGTGTAATTTTGTTACTGTGCCGTGTACAGAAAACAAACTTAATCCCCCCTCACTTCCAGGCCTGACTACGGTCTTGGAGTTCCTTTAAATAACCAATTATCACAAGTGTCTGGTTATAAGTCACCGTAAGAGTTGATGTCCTTAAATATTTAATGATGGAAGATTAGTGTGATTACTAGGGCCCGGATAGTTATGCATTTGCATATTTCATATGCAAATGCATATTTTGCGTGATTTCTATGATAAGTGCATATTACCTAGATAACTGCATATAAATGCATATTTTGGTAAAATATTCATCTGCATTCCATTGCATAAACTGAATAACAAGTGCCTAAAGTCATTCCTGGAACAGTATACTGGAAAAAAGGTGCCTGACGAATCAACATTACGTAAGAACTATGTTTCACAATTGTTCAAGGACACGATGGAAATCATAAGGAGAAAGGCTTGTGGAAAGAAAATATGGGTGTCACTCGATGAAACCACTGATGTTGAGCAACGGTGTATTGTGAATCTTATTTTTGGTGTGTTGGGAGATGAAACAGAGCGAGGCAAATACTACCTAGTGAATGTTGGTGTACTATCTAAAGTCAACCACTCCACTGTTGCTGGTTTCTTCAACGATTCTCTGCAATTGTTGTGGCCAACGAAGTTAGAGTATGAAAATGTTCTTTTGGTGTGCACTGATGCTGCACCTTACATGTGCAAAGCAATGAATGGACTGCAAGTATTGTATCCAAAAATGATCCATGTGACCTGTGTGGCCCATGGTCTGCATCGTGTAGCAGAACTGGTTAGGTCAAAATACCCAGATGTAAATCAACTGATAGCCAACGTCAAGAAAATCTTTCTCAAGGCACCTTCTCGAACTGCGAGATTTTCAGAAATCGCTCCAAGTACACCACTTCCTCCTTCACCTGTGGTGACAAGATGGGGAAGCTGGATCGATGCTGCAACGTACTATGGGAAAAACTTCGACGTCATTGAAGCTGTTATTGCGACATTCGACCCTGAGGAGGCTCAGAGCATTCAGGAAAGCAAGATCTTACTTGAAACTGAAGGAATAAAGGAAAGCTTGCTCTTCATTGCAACGAATTTTGCGTGCATCTCATCAACAATTACTAGACTTGAAGACAGGGGACTACTGATTACTGATTACTATCCTAGTAACCACAACTGGTGTTCTTCCGCGTCTGGTTAATGGTTTACCAACTTCGTTTTACAACTGGTGATTCTCTAAACTGACTTATAAGCGATCTGACCAACTTCAAGAGTTTCCTCTTGCAATTATGTTACATTTTCTCTGTAATTATGTTAGGTTCCCTGTAACAGGTTTACGGGGTGGGCACGACGCCGCGGTAGAAACCCTTGTGTAAAAATTGGTAAATGGACGCCCTGGGATTAATTCATCTTCCTTTCCGACTTAGTCAGCGATGTACAACAGAACTTTCTCAATAAATATGTGGAAGTTGGTTCCCTCAGGCCTCACTGAGCGGTGCGGGTTGCAGCTAAAACGCGCAGCCAAAAGTGTAACCAAGGGGAAAAAAATCAAGCAAAATCTTAACTTTGAATTTCTGAAATGGTTGACGGTGTATTACAAAGTCTCATAAATTTTAATGAACAAAGTACAGTTACAGGCAGAATGTGAGTGTTATACTGTGTGTATCTCAGTCGCTTATAACACAGACCCAATCATACATGTTTCTGCAAAGATTATAAACAAATATAAAATGAATAGGACCACTGTGTTGTACGTGGACCCCTGACCACACACACACACACACACACACACACACACACACTGCATAAGGAAACACATATTGGACTGGTAAATTTATGTCTGTACGCTATAATGATTACTTAAATATCTAAGTAAAACTTATTGTATAACAACTGCGGTATTGCGGGATTGATTGTACGTTTGGCAGCGCTAAAAAGTCCCTCATTTGGTAAATCAGTCAGTGACTCAAGAAAGGTGTTCTCTGGACTGAATTAGTTGATTAAAACAGCTCTAAAAATATCCCCGCGCAGGACGAGGCACAAACACACGACTCGACTCCATATTATTCCTGGAACTCGTTTGTCCACATAATGAAACAAGGTAGTTTTTGCCACCTTCCATGTTATTCTCAAAAGATTGTAAGTTAAATTACATCAAGTGAAGAACAGGCGGCACCCCAATTTACTTCACCTGATGATTAAACACCCTGACGCTTTCTAGAGTGGTTAGGTTAGAATAGATTGCGTTAGATTAGATTACAGTAGATGAGATTGGGTTAAATTAGAATAGGTTAGGTTGTTTAATAATCCAGTCAAATAAGCAGGGGTGCCTAAACTTCACCTGATCTGCTAAAAATATCCCTAAACAGAAGATGTGAGGGAACATCTACCCACCTACCTAGACCTACTTATCTACCTCACTTAACTGAACACAAAAATGACGAATAAAAATATCGACAAACTTGAATCAGATGAGGCTTTATCGTCACCAAATATGATCCAGTTGATGAGGAATGAAAATTAAACATACAAAGATACGAGAGAAAACTGGGGCCTCGTAAGATTACAGAAAAGATACACCAGTGACACATTTTCACCAAGAGAATTTTTACGGCTATGGTCGTTAAGAAACTTGTTCAATTGTGGCAGTTGTATTCGGGTTTTTTTTTTCCTTTCGCGTTTTAGGTGTTTCCGTCCGGCTAGTTAGCAAGACTCGGGGATAGTGTTTGACTTAGCCGTGCTTTCTGAGCTGCTGGCGGCTGCCGCTGTTTGTTTTCTGAAATGGTGGCTGGGGGTGTTTGCTTTGAGTTTGACTTGGTAGTGTTTTCTAAGCTGGTGACTCGCTCTCTTTTTTTCTCTATATCTATCTAATCTTTCTCTCTCTTATGTCTCTAATCTCTCTCTCTCTTTGTCTCTTTCTCTTCCTCTTTTTCCCTCTCTCTCGTGTTGTTTCTCTCTTCCATTACATCATTCATACACCCAAACACAACACATAAACACACACCAATATTAAACTATTCCCTCCCCTTTAAGTTTTCAACACATTATTTATATATTTTTGAAAAGGAAAATTACTCAGTTCATCTCTCCCCTTTTGTTTTTAAACAACTTTAAATGTTTTTAATAAAAAATCTAATCCGGTTTTACCCAGGTTAAAAAATTCACATAGCAGTTTCAAAACACGCTGGAAATAGACCCAATAATTTCTACATCGTGTGATTTTTTCCCACCCTAAAACAGACCATGTGATTTTCCTAATTAATTGAGTATATTATTTTCCTGCGTGTAACAGACCCAATGATTTTTCCGCGCAAAACACATTATATGATTTTTCCACGCAAAACATAAGATTTTTTCTCGCGCAAAAAACACCATATGGTTTTCCCGCGTGATATCCTTCTTATGTATTCATAGGGAGGGAAGGTGTTTTGCATATTGTTCTGTAGATCTCCTCCTGTATTACTGTCAAATCTTGAGGTTTTCCTTGTTTACGTTGTCTTACTCCTTGTTCTCTTTATTTGTTTGCTTTCTTTATTGTCCTGCTGTTTTTGTGTCCAATTGTAAAAGGGATAATTTACTTGTGTTTGTGATCATGTATTTATGAGTGTTAATGAATGTTCTTGTTGTTTAGATCATTTGTATTTGTGAACATGGCGATAGTGATCATACGTGTGTTTGTATACATGTGTATTTTATACTAATAATAATAATAATAATTGACGGTTTATTGAAAAAGTTCTGCAGCCCGAAGGCTGAAAATATACATTGGACATAAATGACTTATTACATACATTGGTGGTTTAACAAAAGCCTTCATTAGAGAAAGGCAAAGGAACATACAGTGAACATACAGATTGTTGTAGGTGTTGAACAGCAAACACGTAGTGTAGTAACTCCCTCCCAGATGGTGTTAGGAGGGACCTGACGTGGTGTAGTAATTCCCTCACAGATGGTGTTTTGAGGGACCACGTGGTGTAGTAATTCCCTCACAGATGGTGTTATGAGGGACCTCACGTGGTGTAGTAATTCCCTCACAGATGGTGTTATGAGGGGCCTCACGTGGTGTAGTAATTCCCTCACAGATGGTGTTATGAGGGTGCCTCACGTGGTGTAGTAATTCCCTCACAGATGGTGTTATGAGGGGCCTCACGTGGTGTAGCCTCACCCCTCACAGATGGTGTTATGAGGGACCTGACGTGGTGTAGTAATTCCCTCACAGATGGTGTTATATGAGTGAGGTGTGGTCCCAGGCCTTCCTATCGTAGACGGATTAACACATCGCTGGTTGTGTTGGGTCTCACGGGCCGTTATCACTGGGTACCTGGGACCTCACTGTGTGAAGGTTAACTTGGGTACGACTGTTACTGTTGAGTTGTTCTCACTGACTTAAGCACTGTTCACCACTGTTCACCTCTGTTTAACACTGGTTCCATTCCTTTCCTAAATGAAATTGTAACTTCTGGCGAGAACTTGTTGATATTCCGGTGGGGAGGAGGGTTCAGGGGAGGGAGTTGGTATGGACCAACTTAACAGTTGACCTGGCTGCTCCGAGAGGAGCGCCAGGTAAGTCTTGACCCTTCGGTGGTCAAGGATGTAGTGTGTGTGTGTGTGTGTGTGTGTGTGTGTGTGTGTGTGTGTGTGTGTGTGTGTGTAAAATATGTGAATAAAGTATGTTACTGTACGTACGTATATATACAAAGACACATATGTATATTTAACTACATGTTTACACGTATCAATATAGAGGTATTACCAGATCGCTCTCCCTGGCACACCCTATCTTGGTGGAGGGTAAGGTGCTGGTCTGATCTGGTTACAGTGATGGGTAGTGTTGGGTTAAGCAAGTTACTCCTGAATGGTACCCCTTGTTTTGCCTAAACCCATTTCTGGCAACACTGACAATTGGGTTATGCTGTTAGCCCAAATTTGACAAGGCTGTTAGTTTGGGCTTGTTTGGTCGTTCCATGTTATGTTTACATTGTGTGTGTTTTTTAACTTGTTTTGCATATCTGTACAGTGTTGTTTTGTGTTTACCTGTGTGTTATTTAATATTCAAATACCTTCCATAGGTAATCTGCGTTACTCTATTAGCACTCGTTTGTTTGTTTGTATGTATGTATGGGTTTGTGATGGCTAGGCCTTGTATAGTGAAGTGTGTGGATGGTGGCATTCACAGCTCCCTAAGTAGTGAGTTTAGTTTATCCAGTATCTCTCTCTCTCTCTCCTGTAACCACTGATAATGATTCACACCTCTTCCTATAAGTTGGTGTAAACATGCGTATCTCAGTTTGCAAATCGCAGTGATAATTCGTCCTCCATCCTATAACTTCTACTGATAATCTCCATCACTAGTCGCAACCAATGATAACTCCTCTTTTTTACGGCTGATAATTTACTGGTGAGTGAATTATCGGGCGGCGCGTCGATATATCTGCCCCATCGAGCGATCTATCTCTGCCACTGGTCGAATTTATTATTGTTTTGTTCCAATACTTTTTCCTAAATATTTATCAATGCTATTGAACCTCTACTGAAATATTGGTAGCTTCATTTGTTACCGATGTTCCTTGTTTATATTTATCAATTTTGTCTTTACTATTTTTTAATCACCACTTTGATTTATTTTTTATTTACGTATCTATCAATAGTGACAGGTGATGTCGGTTGGTCGGCAGTAAGTGGGTCACGTCAGGCAGGCGCTCAACACATCAAGTCACAAACTTCACTTTTCTCACCTCTTTACATTCTCGTGATCAAAATTAATACATACATTTAAGACCAGTTAGATAGATTTGCTTTTGATGATATACATATACATGAAACATACATGCGTACATAAATACATACATACATACATATCCAGATATACAAAATACTTACATATAAAAATACTGTATATATAAACATTCATATATACATATATCTTCGGATATGCACATAGATATATACCTGTACATTTACATTTACAGAATACGAAGTTGTACTTTTCTGAGCTGTGAGAACATAAGACCTTTACCAGACATCACCACAACAAACTCTCCTGGTAACGTGTTAATGATGATAACAGTGAGTCTTTAACAAAGTATATTAGTATTTTCTTGTTCTCAAAAATTATACTGTAGATGAAGAAAAAATCCCATATGACTCAGACACAGACAGACACAAACGGAGAGCCAGCCAGTGTCAGGTCGTGTAAATCTGCGGGACTGGAAACGAACTACAGGTACATCAAATTTGGACGACCAGAAGCGACGTTTATAAAATATTCAGGACTAAAACCTATAGTGGATCTCTCTCTCTCTCTCTCTCTCTCTCTCTCTCTCTCTCTCTCTCTCTCTCTTTATATTTGTTTTCTATTTCTCTCTCTCATTCTATTTATATCTTTCATTTTTCTCTTTATTTGTCTATATCTCCCTCTTTCTCACAAAAACGATATAGTAGAACGCTCGTGTGTGTGTGTGTGTGTGTGTGTGAAAGCGTGAGTAACAGACAGTAAGACACACACACACACACACACCTATAAGAGACGGGATTATAAAAAATTCCCCCCCTTACAACCCTCCTCTCCTCCCTACACTATAAATCCCTCCCACCATAACAACCAAATTAGCCTCGTCTCCTCCCTAAACCCTCAAACTAATTAAGAAAATCCATCACCTCACCGCAAGTATGATGGAGGGAGGGAGTAGGAGGGACATAGGGAGGGGGGTAAGGGGTTTAAGGGGAGTATTTAATCCCCTCTCACCTGCCCTTGGATCAAAACAAGCCTCTGTGTGTCTGTCTGTCATTGACAATTAGGGATTTGCCAGAAACGGGTCCATTATACCTCGTGAAGAAGAGGAAGACATATTTACCAGACCAAACACGTAGTGGCCAGAGAGGGAGGTAACACCTCTCATTATAAGGTTCAAACAGGTGTGACAATGAGGTTCACATAGGTGGTATAATGAGGTTCACATAGGTGTTATAATGAGGTTCACATAGGTGTTATAATGAGGTTCACATAGGTGTTATAATGAGGTTCACATAGGTGGTATAATGAGGTTCACATAGGTGTTATAATGAGGTTCACATAGGTGGTATAATGAGGTTCACATAGGTGGTATAATGAGGTTCACATAGGTGTTATAATGAGGTTCACATAGGTGTTATAATGAGGTTCACATAGGTGTTATAATGAGGTTCACATAGGTGGTATAATGAGGTTCACATAGGTGTTATAATGAGGTTCACATAGGTGGTATAATGAGGTTCACATAGGTGGTATAATGAGGTTCACATAGGTGTTATAATGAGGTTCACATAGGTGTTATAATGAGGTTCACATAGGTGGTATAATGAGGTTCACATAGGTGGTATAATGAGGTTCACATAGGTGAGGTTACGACACAACAAACAGGCTGGTGATGGCGGTTTACAGTGAGTGAGTGAAGCTGTATCACGGCTGTATCACGGCTGTATCACATATAGCAGTATTAGGGGCCACTCTCACATAGCTGCTTCTGTAACATACTGTACCTGTATCATGGCCACTCTTAACATAGCACCATCACGGCCACTGTACTGTGTCTACGGTACTTCCTCCCCCTTCTAACACAACACACTTTGTTAAATTAGTACTCGTAAATCTTAGGAAAACAGAGAAGAATCTACTGTCCCAGATAGACAATTTCCCGACCGACTTAAGCACGGAAATAAGTCAGCCCGCACCTCCGTCTCGTCCAACACTCCTCAACCACCCTGGACGTCTCTTCCCTATCCTTCTCTACCGGGTAAAACGACATTAACTAGCTGTAAACTCTATAAAACCTGAGAGATGGGGGCCCATCTGAAGGCTAGGGACCCCCTGGGGAGGAAGCGGGGACCCATCTGACGGCTAGGGGCTCCCCAGGGACCCCTCAAACAAAGAGAGTGTCAGGGGAGACCCGCGCGTTTCGACGTTTCCGCCTGGCTGGTTCTGACAACTTAGTCTCCCCCGGAATTTGATCTCGTTTTCCCTGTGAGTTGTTCCCGCGGGCCAGATGTTGTGTGTGTGTGTGTGTGTTGTTGGTTATGTTATTACTGATGCTGTAAATCTGTTTTTGTTACAGTTGATATCATTTATGGTGGTGATACTGTCGGGGTGATAGTAGTGGTGTAGTTGTTGTTAGTGATGGTGGTGGTGGTAGGGGTGGTATAGTAATTGTTGGTAATGATAATAGTAGTGATATTATTGATGATAGTAGTAGTAGTTGTTACTATTGTTGTTTTCATCGATATTATTATTGTACTACTACTGTACTACTACTACTACCCCACATCATTACCTCTTTGGCTACACGATAATCTAGTTTATTTTGCCTTCCCTAGCACATTGTCACCTTCTCCAGCCTTTGAACTCAGGTAACACATCACCAAAGGAATATTTAACAAGTAAACTGCGTAAATCAGCTCTCAGGTGTGCTTATAGACCAGGTAAGAGAAAACAGGTGCTCTCTCTCTCTGTTACTCGTGTCTAGAGTCTGGGTGAGGCAGGGAAGGTTCTGTACAACAAATCCATTACATCAGCAGATACGGCGTTCTAGGCCGGTGTGGTGTGGTGATGGTAGTACACATTGGTAATACAGTATTGTTCATCTGCTACTACTACTACTATAATAATAATAATAATAATAATAATAATAATAATAATAATAATATTATTATTATTATTATAATTAATGGTACTATTACTAATTGTACTACTGTACCACTGAAGTACAACTGTTGTTACTACCTCTATAACTGGTCTCTCTCTCTCTCAAGAGAGAGAGAGAGAGAGAGAGAGAGAGAGAGAGAAAGAGAGAGAGAGAGAGAGAGAGAGAGAGAGAGAGAGAGAGAGAGAGAGAGAGAGAGAGAATTGACATACTAATTCCATTTATGGCTCTCCTGAGATATTGAGAGCATGACTCTATAGTGTTGTGTGTGTGTGTGTGTGTGTGTGTGTGTGTGTTCAGTTATATATCGATAACATATTGATTTAGACCATTAGTTTGTTCTGGAAAGGTGTGGACACTTGATGTACAGACACGACGTCTTTTGAATACCCTGACCGTCAAGTGCTGTGGGCAATATAAGTTTGTTCAGAAACGAGGGATTTGGTTAATTCTGAATGGCAGAATAGACAGAAGAGGTGACCAGCATGGGGACCCAACTATTACACCTGCACACCAAGGATGTGCTACCCAAGTAACACACAAAACCTGTGCTATCAGCTACCCAGTTGTTACAGTTCCTTGAATCGCTGGATCAGGAAATGGGAGAGCAAAGATGTGTGGTTCCAGCTTCCTCACTATGTAAACCAATTCACACACTTATCATCCAGCTCAACACACTCTCACCAGATGAATGGTGACGGGGACAGGATAGGAGGCTGGTTATATCTTCTTTTGGAAGAGTACACCCACCACGCATCACAACTACAAATACAGAGTCGGCTTTGCCGTTTTTCATAAAATTTGGCAATTACTAACCGCTGAATGACTCTTGTCATGCATTTTTTATCACTGCGTCAGCCCCAACACTGGATGCAGAGGAAGACTTTTAGACTGACCCTGATAAATTATAATTATTTACCTTTATCCTCAAAAAAGACAAGATTGTGCTTCTCAGTGACTTCAAAGCCATAGTTGACTAAGCTGTTGACGTATGGCCAGGGACCAAAAAGGGAGACACGCAGTGGTCAAGTTTAATACCAACCGTCTACTCCTCAGCAAGTGTGCTGAACACAGCTTCACCATCACCAATACCTCGTTCAAGGAGCCTGGCAAATTCAAGGGCTCTTGACATTACATTGGCATCTCAGTGACTACATCATTTTCCGATAATGAGATCTCCGAGATGTGCTCACCACTAGAGGTCTGCGAGGCTGAAAACACTGTGAGGCAGATGATCTTGGATCATTATTATTTACTTGGACCATTATTATTTATTATATACATAAACGACATAGATATCGGCATTGACAGCAACATAAGTAAATTTGCTGATGACACTAAAATAGGACGTGTTATCAAATCTGGCGAGGACTCGGCAAAACTACAGGAAGATCTAAACAAATTTTTCGAATGGTCTGAAAAATGGCAGATAAAATTCAACGTCGACAAATGTAAAGTACTCAGTATAGGAGATGTAAACAGGGAAACCAGATACCAGATGAACAACGATGCCATAGAGAAATCCGACTGCGAGAGAGATTTAGGAGTAATGATAAGTAGGAACCTTAAGCCAAGTAAACAATGTGTTTTTGCTCGTAACAAGGCTAATAAAGTACTTGGGTTCATACAAAGGAGTGTTAGTTACAAGACTAGCGAGGTCATCCTAAAACTGTATCTTGCTCTTGTGAGACCACACCTGGATTACGCAGTTCAGTTCTGGTCACCGTATTACAGAATGGATATAGAATCCTTGGAAAGAATTCAGAGGAGAATGACAAGACTAATCCCGGGCATTAGGAACCTTGAGTATAGAGACAGGTTAAAGCATCTTAATTTGCACTCCCTTGAGAGACGTAGAGCGAGGGGCGACCTGATAGAGGTGTATAAGTGGAAGGCAGGGCTAAACAAAGGGGACATTACAAAGGTACTCAAACTATCCAACCAGGAGCGAACTCGTAACAATGGTTTTAAATTAGACAAATTTAGATTTAGGCGTGAAATAGGTAAACACTGGTTTGGAAACAGAGTAGTGGATGAATGGAACACGTTACCAAATATCATCATTAACTCGAATACGCTGAATTGCTTCAAACATAGGTTGGATGCTCATATGAGCAATAGGGGTTGGGTGTAAACGGGACTGCCCAGTGCGGGCCAATAGGCCCGCTGCAGTTTCCTCCATTCTTATGTTCTTATGCTATCTCTTCATCTGAGCTAAACTCGCCCTCTACGTCGCCCCCAACAAGGAAAGCAACAAGCTGCCAGAAAGAGTACACTTTCAAGGACCATCCCCAGAAGAGACCACTGGATACCTTAACAGCTGGCGATTCAGATGTGAATGATCAATGGGATACCCTCAGGCTGTCATCACAAAAGACCCGCAGTCCAGAAGAAAACTGGGAACTCCAGGTATTATCTCCTATAAACGTGCTGCCTCCACTGACTGGAGGAACAACAGTCCTCAGCCTCACATCAAAGGTGCTATACTTCATCAGCAGAAGGTAATGATTCGGTGTTAACTTTGGGAATGAAGAACAAGTAACAGAAGATAAAAACACAGAAAACATAAATTTGCAGACCTACACCAGATGCATAAGCTCTTCAATTCCACCAGCCCCTCTGATGGCACAACGTGGGTGTCCAGATTACTCAGCAGGTCCCTCAGCGCCCGGAGCTGGTCCACCCCAATACTCGTGATTAGGTAGTCACTGCCATCATCAAGAAGTAATATAGCAAGGGCACCAGTTAAGGTGTTTAACGGAGGACTCGTGACCAGCTGCTTCCACTCTTTCCTGGAGAATATAATGATTGGAAGCAGGACGACCTGAATTATTCCACCATCATCAACAAGTATAACAACAAGGGAGGTAGATCAGACAGCTGCTGTCCATAGCGGGCAAGAGTCTCATGTTTCCTCCTTAACAGACTCCTCCCAATGTCAGAAATTTCCTCCTGGAGTCAGAGTGCGTGAAGCTGATACTGAAACAGAGTACATCAACATTTTGACTTGTACAGTACATGATGCTCTTCGCCTTTTGATTCTGTCAACGCAGGAGCTTTATGGAGGACTGTCACTGTCTGTTAGTCACATTAGTTGCCCACCAAATTCATCAACATTGTGACCAACCACACGATCACTATAAAACACCAAACTATCGAGCGGATAACCTCGACAATTGTAAATTTTGGTCAAAGTTTCGATTCCGTTTAAAATATAAATATTGATAATATAAGTAATGAAGCAGCCTCACCAAACTGTGGAACGCTCTGCCTTCTTCATACTTATACAATGTCTCACTTTAAAAAGCTGGTTTTCCGACATCTTCGTGGTGTAGATTAACACAGCATAACCTTCTTCTTCTCTATTTTTAATTAATTGTTGTTTTTTTTCGTTCCTTAGACCCCGTTGTGGGTCGTTCGACCTGTGTCCGGGTGGGCTAATTCCCGTAAAAAAAATATTCTGGGATTGTTAAATGTTTATCAACGTTTATATTAATTTCACTGTTAACTTTAAGGTCAACGGGAGGTTTATTTATCCGGAATTCAACGTCTTGCATCGGATCCTTCTTTGGCATATTAAAGAATTATTATAGAGATTTAACAGTAAGCTAATTGTTATATGGCAAGCCTTGATGCTGTCCTAACAATCAATTTCCATATAACTCTCATTAAAAGTTCAGGTTAATTTGCTAATTCAGGATCTGGCCTCAAAAAATAAATGTCAGACAATCAGAAGTACGAATGACCCAACACTAAAGGAGGATTACTAATTCTAAACAGCCTATGGAATTTTGTAGGTCAGATTCTTAATTAAAATTATTACACATTTACCTTTAATGAGAAGTTGAAGGTTATAAATCTTTAACCCCAATAATAATAATAAGAGCCATAATAATTTATAACTTTGTAAAAAACATCTTTTTTCCTTCAAACTCTAAATATACTTCCTCTGGAACAAGATAATTGGCCTCCAAAACATGAATTTCCGGTAATTGGACATGTTAATGACTCAAATTTATTCACCCTTCACTGAAGAGTCATTACGAGGTTTAATTATCCGAAATCAATTTTTTAGTCAGTTCCTTAATTAGCATGTTAAAGAGTAGCTATACTGAGAATTTCAAATGAAACCGAATTAGATAAAACGACAAAGTATTCAAGGGGTAACCTTAGAATAGTAAGCAGCAACAATAGTAGTAGTAGTAGTAGTAGCGGCTCAACTAACTCAACACAGCTAGGATAGCTACTTATGTATTAGGATATTTAATATTAAGGTAATAAAATGGCGGCGAAGGTGTGGCTATTGGGGGAGGCTGGAGGCCACGTAGTAGTAGTAGTAGTAGTAGTAGTAGTAGTTTTTTTTTAGTAGTAGTAGTAGTAGTAGTAGTAGTAGTAGTAGTAGTTGTTGTTGTGGGTAAAATATACTAATATCAATATTAACCACAGCCTCCCACTTCAAAAGGGTCGCTTTTGAAGTCGGCAGAGGTGGAAAGATTAGACGCTCCCATAATATTTCGCTCACCTTAATATCCTTCGCTCGAGTTCTCTATTATTAAGTTCCCATGACAACGAAATACAAAAATCCAGAAGAAACATAAAGAAAACCAAACTCTTTTAACTACAAAATTTTATATAATATTCTTCGTTAAGTATTTTGGAATAGAGTTGAATTTAATGGATTTTTTAACGATGTCTAACGATACATGGAGACTTTCTGGTCACGCCACCCCAGCTACCGCTCATTGTCGGAAAATTTGATTCGCTGATTATAACGGCCGTGGCGCGCCATGTGTAGCATTGTGGCATCCCAGAGCTGACGGATTACCTTTGTGACGCGATAGTTAGCTTTGTGGTGTACTGGTGCTGAGAGGTTAGGTAGGTTTGTGATGTACTGGTGCTGAGAGGTTAGTTAGCTTTGTGGTGTTCTGGTTGAGGTTAGTTAGCTTTGTGATGTACTGGTGCTGAGAAGTTAGTCAGCTTTGTGATGTACTGGTCCCGAGAGGTTAGTTAGCTTTGTGGTGTACTGGTGCTGAGAGGTTAGTTAGCTTTGTGGTGTACTGGTGCTGAGAAATTAGTTTTGTGATGTACTGGTGCTGAGAAGTTAGTCAGCTTTGTGATGTACTGGTGCTGAGAGGTTAGTTAGCTTTGTGATGTACTGGTGCTGAGAGATTAGTTAGCTTTGTGATGTACTGGTGCTGAGAGGTTAGTCAGCTTTGTGATGTACTGGTGCTGAGAGTTAGTAGCTTTGTGATGTACTGGTGCTGAGAGTTTAAGCTTTGTGGTGTACTGCTGCTGAGAGGTTAGTTAGCTTTGTGATGTACTGGTACAGGAGGTTAGTTGGTGATGTACTGGTGCTGAGAGATTAGTTAGCTTTGTGATGTACTGGTGCTGAGAGGTTAGTCATTTGTGATGTACTGGCGCTGGAGAGGTAGAAGCTTTGTGGTGTACTGGTGCTGAGAGGTTAGTTAGCTTTGTGGTGTACTGGTGCTGAGAGGTTAGGTTAGCTTTGTGGTGTCCTGGTGTTGAGAGGTTAGTTAGCTTTGTGGTGTCTGGTGCTGAGAGGTTAGATTTTTGTGGTGTACTGGTGCTGAGAGGTTAGTTAGCTTTGTGGTGTACTGGTGCTGAGAGGTTAGTTAGCTTGTGGTGTCCTGGTGTAGAGGTTAGTTAGCTTTGTGGTGTACTGGTGCTGAGAGGTTAGTTAGCTTTGTGGTGTACTGGTGCTGAGATAGTTAGCTTTAGGTGTACTGAAAATATAGGTTAGTTAGCTGTGGTGTCCTGGTGTTGAGAGGTTAGTTAGCTTTGTGGTGTACTGTGCTGAGAGGTTAGTTAGCTTTGTGGTGTCCTGGTGTTGAGAGTGTTAGTTAGCTTTGTGGTGTACTGGTGCTGAGAGGTTAGTTAGCTTTGTGGTGTCCTGGTGTTGAGAGGTTAGTTAGCTTTGTGGTGTACTGGTGCTGAGAGGTTAGTTAGCTTTGTGGTGTACTGGTGCTGAGAGGTTAGTTAGCTTTGTGGTGTCCTGGTGTTGAGAGGTTAGTTAGCTTTGTGGTGTACTGGTGCTGAGAGGTTAGTTAGCTTTGTGGTGTACTGGTGCTGAGAGGTTAGTTAGCTTTGTGGTGTCCTGGTGTTGAGAGGTTAGTTAGCTTTGTGGTTCTATAGTATCTCTTTTTTTCTCTTCTTTTGCTTTCCTCCTCTCTCGCTTCTCTTCCTTCTTCCTCTCTTCTTTCCTGATCATCTCCCGCTTTTTTCTCCTTCCCTTTACACTCCCTCCAACTTTCTTTCTCCTCCTCCCATTTCCATTCCCTCTTTCCCTTTACATCCTCTACACCCTTTACCACCCCTCATTACATCCCTGCCATCTCCTCCTCCTCCCTTCGCTCCCTCCTCGCCATCTCTCTCCCTTTTCACTCATTATTTTCCTCCATGCCCACCCTCTCCTCCATTCTTTCATTTCCTACCACCTTTCCACTTCCTCATTTTCACCCACCCTCTTATAATCTCCCTCTCTACCCTTCCCATCCCTCTCCAGCCCCTCATTTCATCCCTCTCCGTCATCTCTCCCTCTCACTAATCCCCCTACCAATCACCCCCCCACCTTTATTCATATGCCTCAACCCCCCTGTATTCACGGAACCCACCAAAGGGAGATTAGAAGCGTATTTAATTAGTTATCAAGGTAAAAGAGACGAGAGAGGGGGATAGCTGTAGTATGGCCTCCCCCTCATAAAATAATAGTTAACAGTATAATATGGCGTTAACATGATACAATACCTGTTAACGTGATAGAAGGAATATTACCACACAACACCTATTAACATGATAGAAGGATTACCTCCCAACACCTGTTAACAGGATACAGGGGACACAACACCTGCTGACAAGATAGAAGGATTACCTCCCAACACCTGTTAACAGGATACAGGGGACACAACACCTGTTAACATGATAGAAGGAACATTACCTCCCAACACCTGTCAACATGATACAGCAACACTCCACACAACAGCATCATCAGGTCAGTGAGTTTACTTGCTCCAGACACGCCCACACACAATAGCTTCTCACTGTGTATTGTGGGCGTAGGGAACACCTGTCCCCAGCAGGTGGTAAGACTTCACACGTGTTGATCGCCGAGGTGCACTTGGACAAGCACTGGGCAGATTAAGATGCCAAGTACAATTATACGAGTATGAATATATACAGTAATATGAGTGTATGACGGTCTTTCTCTTACACACTGTTGTTGTTATCATCACCATCATTATGATTATTATATTATTATTATTATTATTATTATTATTATTATTATTATTACCGATAATATTATCATAACTTCATAAGCATTAATATTTGCTGTTATGGTTGAATCTGAGCCTTCCATCACCTGTACAGAAGGCTTACAATACCATTAACTTGGTACATATAAATCACCCTATAATGCCAGGCGACTTTGACCCTCATCTTAACTACCTCTAGAGCACATAATACAAACACACCTGTACAGCAAAAGCTCTCGTTCTTAGCCAACAATTTTGAACCTTCCAGCCATTGTACATTAAGTTAATATTAGATTTGTTTTCGTATTGCCAGCTTGAGCGTATTGCCAGCTTGAGCAGATTGGCCACCATTGACGGCTAAAAATTGGTGCTAAATACGACGCCTTAATTGGACTTCCGGCAACCACTGGGCCATGGCCGGGGAACCACTAGGCCATGGCCGGGTAACCACTGGGCCATGGCCGGGTAACCACTGGGCCATGGCCGGGTAACCACTGGGCCATGGCCGGGTAACCACTGGGCCATGGCCGGGTAACCACTGGGCCATGGCCGGGTAACCACTGGGCCATGGCCGGGTAACCACTGGGCCATGGCCGGGTAACCACTGGGCCATGGCCGGGTAACCACTGGGCCATGGCCGGGTAACCACTGGGCCATGGCCGGGTAACCACTGGGCCATGGCCGGGTAACCACTGGGCCATGGCCGGGTAACCACTGGGCCATGGCCGGGTAACCACTGGGCCATGGCCGGGTAACCACTGGGCCATGGCCGGGTAACCACTGGGCCATGGCCGGGTAACCACTGGGCCATGGCCGGGTAACCACTGGGCCATGGCCGGGTAACCACTGGGCCATGGAGTGGTATTGGGAGGTTTCTTCTTGATGCCTGGCAGGTGTGGTGAGTTAATAGGTCACTTTACAGGCTTCTATATAACTACAAAGCTCATTGATCATACTTAAGCTCTCACTTTATGGTAACTGTATTAGGATAGTTAAGTTTAAGGTAATAAAATGGCGGCGAAGGTGTGGCTATTGGGGGAGGCTGGAGGCCATTAAAAAAAGTAGCAGCAGTAGTAGTAATAACAATCACTACTTCTACTACTTCTATTATTATTACTACAATAATCATCATCATCATGACTCTCATTCACTGGTCGACAGAATCACAGCACAGAACAGGTTACCACAGACAAACACATATGAACCCCCTCAACATATCTGGTGACTGACAGGTGTGTGTATAATAATAATAATAATAATAATAATTAACGGTTTATTGAAAGAGCTTGGCAGCCAGAAGGCTGAAAATATACAGTTACATATTTGGGGAATGGGTTACGAATTACAAATAATATACAAGTAACATAAGTGACACAAATAAGACATATAATAACTAGATGGGGAAAAGCTCAAACTACAGTTCATTTCAACATAGTGACAGTGCAAGAAGCAGTATTTACTGGGAGTGAATACACTAGTTTATTACAAGTTATTGATAATTTTTACAATGGTTGGGACTGGGCTGTGTGTGTGTGTGTATATATATATATATATATATATATATATATATATATATATATATATATATATATTTCATGTAGATCCACAATGAAAACGTGGATAAGATAAATCTTGATAAAATCACACGGGAAAAGGGAAACAACGGAGCACCTTAGCTTTCGTCTTTATTCAAGACATCTTCTGAGGCGAAAGCGAAAGACGAAAGCTAAGGTGCTGTTGTTTCCCTTTTCCCGTGTGATTTTATCAAGATATATATATATGCCTGTATATATATATATTAAATTGATATATTAATGGATAGAGAGACAGGCCAAGTAACAAAAAAATACCACATGGACTCTTTAGCTAAATCACAACCACAACAAACACAAAATCCCGGGAAGAAATAAGTAAACACACACACAACAATACCCACTAATTGACCGAGACTAAAATTCGCCACTTATCGTACACGGCCACCCTCACTCAGCTGATAATGTTTACACTTTGTCGTACATTGTCACCAAGTTGACGAATTTTCCCACTGGCCCTACTTGACGCTCCCCTCCCCTTCCTCACTCTCTCTCAGACGTACTTGACACCTGCTCTCTCTCTCTCTCTCTCTCTCTCTCTCGACCCCCAATCACCTCCTGTCGGTCTGTGTTTGTTGACAAATTTGACGAGCTTCCGGTCAAATATCCCAGGACTAAATTCTGGTAAACACAGGCGGGCCGACCTTTCTTCTACGACCTGTGTGTGTGTATGTGTGTGTGTGAGTGTGAGAGAGAGAGAGATAAACAGAAGGTGAGAGAGAAGCGGGCAAAGAACAGAAGAAATGGAAAGAGAGAGAAAGAAACAACAAGAGAAATAGAAAGAAAAAATAACGAAAGAAAGAATTAATATTTACATTGACCCTCATGACCCTAACACGTCACACTGACAACATACATACATACATCACACGGGAACCTACACACACACACACACACACACACACACACACACACGTGCACGAACTGATCGCTATAAGAACAGCCCAGTCCCAACCATTGTAAAAATTATCAATAACTTGTAATAAACCAGTGTATTCACTCCCAGTAAATACTACTCCTTGCACTGTCACTATGTTGAAATGCACTGTAGTTTGAGCTTTTCCCCATCTAGTTATTATATATCTTATTTGAATCACTTATGTTACTTGTATATTATTTGTAATTCGTAACCCAATCCCCAAATATGTAACTGTATATTTTCAGCCTTCTGGCTGCCAAGCTCTTTCAATAAACCGTTAATTATTATTATTATTACACACACACACACACACACACATTTACAAGCTACTGGTTAAACTACCTAACAACCTGTGACGTCGCTAACGAGTCTCGTAACAACCCGGTGCAAATGGGTGTGTCAGTCTTAACAACTTGGGGTGAGAGAGAGAGAGAGAGAATAAGAATTAGGAAAATAAATGAGGATATACGTGAATAAGCAAAAATGGAAAAGATTTGTAGAAAAAATATAAAAATCAGGAAAAAAGGAAGATCAGGAGAAAAATCTGGAAAATAAAGGGAGAAATACGGCATGTTATAGACCTGGGGAGTAAGACGTGACTGTAAATCTAATATCAGTTCCTTCTCCACCTCGTTACCCACTCAGCCTCCGGGCGCCCCTGTCCAAAGTGAAGGAAAGGGGAGGAGGAGGAGGGTGAGAGGGGGAAGTAGTGGAAGAAGAGGAGGAAGAAGAGGTGGTGAGGAGGAGAAGTAGGGTGGTGGAAGAAGGGTGAGAGGAGGAATGGGGGGAAGAGAGGATGGGAGAAGAGGAGGAGAAAGAGGTGGTGTGGGGGAGGAAAGGGTGGGAGAGAGGAGAAGAAGAAGAGGGAGGAGGAGGAGGAGGAGGAGGAGGAGGAGGAGGAGGAGGAGGAGGAGGGAGGAGAAGGAGGAGGAGGAAAGAAGGTAGAGAGACAGAGAATCACAACGAACAAATAGGAAGAAGGTAAAACATCACAAAAATACATAAAACACAATTGAATCAGAGAAGAAACTCAAACAAGAAAACAAGTGGAGAAAAGAAGAAATAATAAACAAGGCAGAGGAGAGAGCAAGATAAACGCAGGGTGAATAAGGAGGAATGGATAAAAGAAAGATAAAATAGCAAGGGGTGATAAAACTTGTGAGTGTTATGGCGGCCGCAGATACAAACGGAAATTTATAAACACACAGCCAAGAAAGACACACAGACACACACACACAAGCAGACACACACAAGCAGACACACACAAGCAATATGACACAGATAGAGACACTCAGCAGAGAGATAATAATATACGACAGACATACAGACACGTAGACACAGCCTAGATCTCCTTACAGTCAGAGATCAACAATTCATCTCCGTCTTAACAGCGAACACTGGCTCCCTGGGTAGTTAAAGCAGAGGGGATCCTGTACACCAAGACATCCTTCACCCTCACAAGCAAGGTCTTCACCCCCCCCCCTTCACCCCCTCCTTCATGCTCAACTTCGAACCATCGTCCCCAGAGAATATATTTGAGAGCAGCTCCCAACACCCTCACGCTCTATCAACACAGTCTCTGGTATCGAACCCATGTCCTCATCAAAGATCTAAGAAGTACATCCTCGTAGTCGCCACACCATCACGTCCCCAGGCTGTTAAATATATCAAGGGGAAATTTCTCCTGTAGCCTCTTTTTTTTCCTTTCCTCATATCGAACCATTGTCCTCGAAGTACATCAGGGGTGCTTGACCTACTGCACCACCGCGTCCCTTGTTAAATAAATCAGAGCGTCTATCTTCTCATTCATATCTCTTCCTGGCGTCAATCCCTGGTGCTGAGACAAACACAGACAAGACGGTCGCCACTGCACCAACATCTCCACAATTTTATATGAATGACTAAAACCACATTAACTCTTTTTCCAATTCATTTACTTGGGATCGAACCCCGATCCTTGATATGTAGAGAGAGAGAGAGAGAGAGAGAGAGAGAGAGAGAGAGAGAGAGAGAGAGAGAGAGATCCCACTGTACTATGACGACTCTAGTTTTATGTGAACGTGAAAAAAAAAATATATATATATTACCCTTCGTCCAATTCATCTTCCAGGATCGAACCTTTGTCCCCGAGGTAGACAAACTAAACGAGTCCCCCTTACACCACGACGTTCCCACTTTGTCAACATAAAAGAGAGATCAGTTGAGAATATACTGCAGCCAACGACCCTCTTCTGGCTCATCTAGTAGTCTGATGTCGAAACCCGGGTCCCCGTAGGAAACATTTCAGAGCGGCTCCCAACACCGCGAAGCCTCCATTTTGTCTCATAAAAGAGTAATCAGGTCAGAATATACTACAGCAAACGACCTGCTTTCAACTCATCCCTAACCTAGTATCGAACCAAAGTCCCCGAGCTACACAAGTCAGATAGAGTCTCCACTACACCATGACCTTCAGACTTTGTACATAAATGATCATCCGGAAAACATATACAAAGAGTCATTTTCGAACCTGTGTCTCTCGTGTAGCTGAAGAAGAGCAGTTCCTTTACACCATCACCACCACGGTACGATGATCATCAAGTGAAGACAAACAAGATATTCTCTACCTCATCATCGAGCCTGGATCCTCCAGGTAAATATGATCGAGAAGCGCCCCACTACCCCACACGACCCTTGCTGTATATCGATAGATCAATGACCATTGGAGAAAATATTACTCTGAAGTCTAAACGACCCTCTTGTTACCCCCTCGGTGGTATCGAACCCGAGTCCTGGAGAAAGACAAGATAGAACAACTCCTAAGTACCACGATGCCTTCGTTCTTACTCGACATCGAACCCGGGTCCTCCTTAAGACGTCCTGCATTTGATTAAGATCAGGTCGATTACCTCAGAATAAACCTTTCTTCATCTTCCATCTCTACAAGTATTGAAGTCGAGATCCTGGAGATAGACAAGAGAGAACTCGTGCCCCTACACCGCCCTACAACACCCCATACATGACTGTCACTCGCCCCTACACCCCTCCCCTACATGATAGTCACTCGCCTCTACACCCCTCTACTACATGAGGAGTCACTCGCCCCTACACCCCTCCCCTACATGATAGTCACTCGCCTCTACATCCCCTCAACATGACTGTCACTTGGCCCGGGTTCTGCATTATTCAGCAGGTCACAACCACCTCGTGATTGAATCATTTATCATCGTAAAGTGAATTATGGGAGTGACGTCACGTGGACGCAAAAAGGTTCCTACATTAACATCTCATACACGTAGGAGGGATGGTGAGGGGCCGTGTTGGGAGGGTCACAGCTGAGATGATAGTGTGTGTGTGTGTGTGTGTGTGTGTGTGTGTGTGTGTGTGTGTGTGTGTGTGTGTGTGAAACCAGCGTTATGCCACAAATGAACCCCTGAAGTGAACCTCAAATATTTAGAATAATTTCGACGAGTTGAGGATATATACTAACAACCCACGTGACGTACTGTACACACACACACACACACACACACACACACACACACACACACACACAATGATAACAACTTTTGACTTCTTTAATGTTTTTTTTGTCTTCCATGGTGTGAAGTTAAGGCACAACAACCTCTTCTGTGGTGTGAGCTTATGACATACTAAACCCGCTGAGAGAGAAACAGAGACACAGTCTGTCCTTCTGTCTCTCTATAACTGTACATCTTCCTGTCAATTTCAGTCTCCCTCCCTCCTCCATCCTTCTTCCTCTTCGTCCATCAATCCTTTCCCTCCTTCCCATCCTATCTCCCTCTTCTCTCTCCCTTTATCATTCTTTATTTTTCCCCTTCCTTTCAACCCCCCCCTTCCCCCTCACCAAGCTTTCTTATCTTCTGTCCCACTTTCTATTCCTCCTTCTCACCATCCTATCTTCCGTCTCACCACTCCACCTTCCCTCCCTCTATTTTCTTCCCCTTCCTCTCTTCTTCTACTCTCTTGCTCTTCCTCACTCCCTCTTACCGCCCTCCCTTCCCTCCTTCCCTCAATCACCTTTCCCTCTTACCACTCCACCTTCCCTCCCTTTCACCACCCCATACCCCCACAGTAGTTAATACCGACAGTCACACCATAATTGATAGCGTCGGGAAGAAATGTGTCACGTCGTTCGTTATGGAGATCAACACGAGGGTGGCCTAGCTGACTGACCCTCGTACTGACGGAGATCAACACGAATTGCCTAGCCTGACCCCTCGTACTGACGGAGCGTGTATGTGCCCCCCCTCTATCTATCTCGTTCTTTTCTTGTTTTCTCACTTCGACTCTTTTAACTATTTCTGCTCCTCTTTCTCCCTTCCTTTCTCTATCTCCTTCTTTCTATCTGTCTTACATATATATATATATATATATATATATATATATATATATATATATATATATATATATATATATATATATATATATATATATATATATATATATATATATATATATATGATGAGGATGATGATGATGAGGAGGAGGAGGAGGAAGGGTGATAGGAGTGCTGGAGGCAAAGCTGACTAATATTTGCTATGGTAGAAAGGACACAATGAGGGATGGATAAAAATAATGGTAAGAGATGAGGTAAAAGGAGATAATTAATGGGGCAGGAAAATGGAGACACCTAGACACCCAAGAAGCAGCAGTGTCAGTGCATGATCAGCAACACCAAGTGTGTGTGTGTGTGTGTGTGTGTCAAGCTACAAGCGCATACCAGATTAGATATCATACGGGGAAGGGTGTGTGTTGGGAGGAAGGAGGAAGGGGTGTTGTTATGGCGAGCAGGGGACACCACAGTAGAACACATCTGGCGGGGTAGTTAGAGAGAACAAATGACAGCCAGCGAGAAAGAGG
This sequence comes from Homarus americanus, assembly GCF_018991925.1. Taxonomy (NCBI): domain Eukaryota; kingdom Metazoa; phylum Arthropoda; class Malacostraca; order Decapoda; family Nephropidae; genus Homarus; species Homarus americanus. The sequence continues at coordinate 3,059,076 of NW_024720711.1, forward strand.
GGAGGGAGGGAGAGGGGGGTTAGGAGGAAGACAGGGAGAAGGCTGCAATGGTGTTCTCTCTCTCTCAATTCCCGCCACCCTGTGTCCTGGGTGAGGCCTAGCAAGATGATCGCACAACAAACAAACAAACAGATGCATTCACTCAGCTCCATTCATGAAAGAAACACACACACACACGTATCCATCTTTGCGTCGTAGTTTTTATAAGTGGATAGGTTAAATACAACGTTCTCACATCTACAATTACCAAGAGCAATTAAGAATCAATCACCATAAGTCGTAGTTTAATAGAGACAATTAGACAAGTTCTCACGTCTCGTCTCCAGTTAGTTGAAAAAGAGTGAAGGTAGGAGCCACGGAGAGAGAGAGAGAGAGAGAGAGAGAGACATTAGCGGTATATTGGAAAAACAAGTCACGTCCAGGAGCCCACAAGAGCGATAATTACCTGGTTTATAGAGATATGTGATGTGTGGGGGAGGAGGGGAGGAGGAGGGGAGGAGGAGGAGAGGAGGAAGAGGGAGAAGAAGGACGGGGAGAGGATGACGGAGGGAAGGAAGAGATGGGGGAAGTGGAATCCTGGGTAAGAAAGAGGAGGATGGGAAGAGGAATGAGAGGAGGATGAGGAGGAGCAGAATGGGGAAGTGGGATCCTGATGGTAAGAAAAAGAGGAATGACAAGGAGATGAGATGAGGAGAGGAGAAAGAGGTGGAAGAGTGATGCAGGGGATGAGGAAAAATAGAAAGAAGAAGAGGCGCAGGAGAAGGAAAGAGAGGGAATGAGAAGAAGAAAGGAGGAGAGGAGGAGGAATAGTAGAGAAAAGAGGAAAGGTGTGAAGAGGAAATATAAGAAGGGGGGAGAGAGAAGGAAGGGGAGGAAAGAGGATGGGGGAGGGAGGAAGGAGGGAAGATGAGGGTGGGAGGGAGGGAGGGTGGAAGGAAGGGGAGGGAGAGAGGGAGGAAGGGAGAGAGGGAGGGTCACAGCCGGACATTAAGGAAGGGAGGGGAGGAAATATTGGGTAAATAAGGGGACACACCCTGGTGGATGATGGTTATGACGCGCCTCTCTCTCTCTCTCTTTCTCCATTAATTAGTTTCCACTTGTCTCTTGCGTGTACACGTACACACACACACACACACACAGGCTATATACCGCATGTTTCTATTTTAATTTTATAGCTTCAATGGCAAGAACGATATGCGCGCGCGCGCATCAATGAGGGGTCATCGATTTTTCAGAAACTAAAGCATATAGGTCGAGCCCGACGCGAGGTGTTATTTATACCTATATTCACTTAAAGTAGGTCAGAGGTCAAGTTTACAGGTCAGAGATCAAGTTTACAGGTCAGAAGTCAAGTTTACAGTCAGAACACAGGTCAGAAATCAAGTTTACAGGTCAGAGGTCAAATTTACAAGTCAGAACACAGGTTAGAGATCAAGTTTACAGGTCAGAGCTCAAATTTACAGGCCAAAGAGGAAGTAGACCTGGGGGGAGGGGGGGGGGTTATAAGTGGTAAAAATTCTACAAGTTTTCAAGTTAAAAGTAAACCAATTTTTCCTTAAGGACATTAGAACAAGTTTGTGCTGGAGGTGGTGGCCAAGTACCTCTCTCTCTCCTATCCCTTGCCTCTCTCCACCTCCCTGGTCCCTTGTCTCTCTCCTTTCCTTATCAATTAACTACCCTTTTCCCTCTCCCTGTCTTTCTCGTATCTCTTTCACTTATCCTCTCCTCTTGCCCCTTCCCCTCACCTCCCCCTCTTTCACCTACCCCTTCCTCCCTCTTCTCTCTCACCTCCTCCCCCTCTTCTCCTCCCGTTCAAGTTATCGTATTGACAATTCTCGGATGTGGACAGACTGACAGACACACACACATTCGGACGGACAACGTGTATTACTAAGTCCCCACCCCTTCTCAGGGCGGGAGAGAGAGAGAGAGAGAGAGAGAGAGAGAGATAATTAGCTGGGAGACAGTATGAGGAGTGAGAGAGAGAAAGAGAAAGGGGAAAGCGAGAGAGAGACAGATAGAGAGGAAGAGAGAGAGAGATTTAATAAAAGCTGGGAGACAATATATGATGATTGAGTGAACGTGACTGAATATAGAGACGACCAGATGATGTCGTAAAGGAGGGAGGAGGGAGGGAGGGAGGGAGGGAGGGAAAGAATGAGGAGGGGGAGAGAGACAGACAGACATCAGGTGTAAACAATAAACACGGTTGTCATCAAGTGTTTTGCGGACACCGAGGGAAATGAACTCCCACTCACAGACACAACCCATCAACCCCTCACACATAAGGTCGAACACATCGTCTAAATTCATCACGACTACCACCCTTAGCACCTACCGTGGGATAAACCCTTCTTGCCCTCGGAATTATAACATGGTCCGATTTAGGGGCTTCTGGCGACCAGCGAATCGGAGGGAACCTGATTTTCTTTTTACGATTTACAGCGATTTATAGCGATTTATGGCATATTTTACGTTATTTACAGCGCGGTTTGGTTATGAACGTGTTTACTAGTGTGTGGGGGAGAGTTTTGAGCAATGTTTTATTTTTTTTCAGTTGGTTTCGTTCGTCTTTTGTTTCGATGGAGTTTGTGTTCGTGTGTTTTATAGTTTGTGTTGGTTAAGGTGATGTTTGGAACACTATAGTGGCACTTTATTATCTATACTACTACTACTAGTAGCTACTTATGTATTAGGATATTTAATTTTAAAGTAGTAATAGTAGTAGTATCATCATCATTGTCTTCGACTACTACTACTTACTTTTTTCTCTCTTTTTTTAACGTGGCCTCCAGCCTCCCCCAATAGCCACACCTTCGCCGCCATTTTATTACCTTAATATTAAATATCCTAATACATAAGTAGCTATCCTATCTGTGTTGAATTAGTTGAGCCGCAGATCTATGCGGCATTCAAGTGACTGTAGCCTCATAGTCAGTATCTGCAGCTACTACTACTATTGTCACTATTACTGCTACTACTATCTTTGTCAACTACTATTACTACTGTTGCTATTATTGTCACTGCTACTACTACCTCCTCCACCACTCCTCCCTCCCCACCCGCCACACACAGATATTATTTCTCTTCCTTCCCATACTACAAACTTTCCTCCCATCCCTCACAGACCTCGCTCCCTCTCCCCCTCCCCAACAAAAACTACCCTCCCACATCACACACGCTTATAATGAGACAAGCCCACAGAGAAGAGGATTATATATATATATATATATATATATATATGAAGTATAGAGAGTAGGAATGTAAAGATAGGAACTTGGGTAGCGTGGCCAGGGTGTTATTTACTCTGTGTCAACACACTTATCTTCTACGCCAATCTATTCTTCTCAAGGGACAACTTGTTTAACACTCTTCGATACAACTATATATTAATTCACTCAATGACATGGACACAGCAACATCACTATTATATCGGTGTATTAACGCATTAGGTCTTACGTTACTCGACACTGACTCTCGGATACATTACGTAACTCACCCTAGAGATTGCTCTGACAATGACTCACGTGTACACCTGACGTAGGCCCAGTGGGTGTTGGCTGGGCTCTCGTATGCGGGACTCTGCTTAGCTGGGGGCGTCGTGAAGTCTCCCCAGGGGACGAGCGTGACTCTGTGCGAGTGACCAGAATGACCTCTCAATGACCAACCTCTCTGAATGATAGTCGTATGAGAATCACGAATGGAATGAGAATCAACGTGGACGAGACTGTAGGGCCTTTATATGGGGTCGGCCCAGCCGGCTTTTGATCTCTAACCAATTATCACTAAACTGGTTAGATCTGGACAGCGTGTTCAGGTGTGGTCATGCCCAGGTGAGGTCACCCGCTAATTCAGGTAATTAGCATGGTACCACGAGGTCTGTAGTGTACTCGCTGTTATGTGATGTAATTCTGGGCTGTAAGCTTTGGTCTGATATTCAATCATTACACGCACTCATCTACCTCCCTATTCCCCCACACACACACACACAACACACTCTTCCTGGAGTTAGGGGAGATATGATAGAGGTGTTCAAGTGGGTAAGTGGGATTAACAAGGGTAAAATGGAAGATGTTCTGAAGCTCAGTAATAACGAAATAACTAGAACAAATAGCTTTAAATTAGATAAATTCCGATTCAGAAAGGATATAGGCAAGCACTGGTTTGGTAATAGAGTTGTGGATATGTGGAAGAGGCGACCGAGTGCTATAGTAGGATCGGGGACGCTAGGGAGCTTCAAGACGAAGTTGGATAGGCACATGGAAGTGCTGGGATGGGTGTGAAAGGGATCTGCCCTGTATGGGCCAGTCGGCCTCCTGCAGTATCCCACTTTCTTATGTTCTTATGTTCTTATCTTCCTCGCGTGTAGAGACAAACTCATACACAGCCCACTCAACTAGGCCCAAATGCTCATATTGCTCACCCGAATATTCCTCCTACCACACGCACGTGAGAACAGATAAGTGAGAGAGCTTTATGTACCCTGGGATAGTGGGCGATGATGCTTATCATCCATCAGAGAGAGAGATTAGTATTCTGTGTGTTGTATCTATACAGTCCCTATGGAGCTGTCAGGCCTATTGGACACGCTATCACATTTGTGTGTGTGTGTGTGTGTGTGTGTGTGTGTGTGTGTGTGTGTGTGTGTGTGTGTGTGTTCTTATACTTGAAATTCCTCGAGTTAGGTAAATTTAGTTGAATTAGTCTAGGCTAAAATGGCTAAGATTAGCTTACGTTCGGAAAGGTTGCTGCTATTTCTTTTTTCACCATAACACCAACCACAACACTGCTACCACTAACACAACCACAACAATTATCATGACAGCAACAATACCACCACGAACACAACAACCACCACAACACTACCACCACTAATACAACAAGAACCACTAGCACAACCACAACCACGATCGCAACAAAAACAACGACAACAAGAACTAGGACAAATTAGGTTCTTACAAAGTTGAACAATAAAAGTCGGAGTCACACAATCCCGCATGCGGCACAGATCACAATTCTCTTATTACTTCCGTCTGCGCTAAGGAGAGAGAGAGAGAGAGAGAGAGAGAGAGAGAGAGATAAGCCTTCACCTCCACACCCTTACTCGTATAGGATAAAATTTGAGGAAAAAAGTTTGTTGGTTTGATTCTCCAGACCGGACGTGTGTGTGTGTGTGCGTGTGCGTGTGTGTGTGTGTGTGTGTGTGTCAGCTTAAGATAGTAATAATTTTAGGATTAGGAATATTGAAACCCATCCTAATCCCTCACTTAACTCAAAACTATACACAGAGTCCAATCAGATTATCTCCAAACTTTAACTAATCGCTAATTAATTAAGCTGATGAGTACACCTGGCCCTTGTCTACAGTTCTACACTCACCTGTACACGGTCCAAGACAATGGGAAGACAATTATCTCTCTGTCATGTCAACGCTCTCTTATAACACTGTACATAACACTGTATCACAACACTGTACCATAACACTGTACCACAACATTCTACCACAACACTGTACTATAACACTGTACCATAACATTCTACCACAACACTATACCATAACACTGTACCATAACATTCTACCACAACACTATACCATAACACTGCACGACAACACTCTAGCATTACACTGTCATAAGTTAATAACACTGTACCATAACATTCTACCACAACACTGTACTATAACACTGTACCACAACATTCTACCACAACACTGTACCATAACATTCTACCACAACACTGTACTATAACACTGTACCATAACATTCTACCACAACACTATACCATAACACTGTACCATAACATTCTACCACAACACTATACCATAACACTGCACGACAACACTCTAGCATTACACTGTCATAAGTTAATAACACTGTACCATAACACTACCATAACACTGTACTATTACATTCTACCATTACACTCTACCATTACATTACATTCTACTATAACACTACCATAGCACTGTACCACTACATTCTACCATAACACTACAATTACACTACCATAATATTCTACTATAACACTGTACCATTACATTCTACCATAACACTACCTTTATACTACCATAACACTACCATAACCCAATCAAAATTTATCTAACATTAACCCAACCTAATCTAACGCTGAACTAACCTAAATCTACCAAGCGTTAACCCAACCTAATCTAACCACCATGAAGCATTAGGGTGGTTAATCTTCAGGTTAAATAAGGTTAAGGCCGGATGGATCTTTAGGTGTTCTATAAAGTTTCACCCATTATCTTGGATTACCATAAGAGGAAACTTTTAAATGACCTGAAACTTATATAATAAACTTTAAAGGGGAATATTATACTAAGTTACCCTCTGAAAAAATGAAACACACGATCCATTATTGTCAAGTTACCATCGTCATCATTATTCTTCATCAAGTTACCATCATTATTCATCTTCATCATCATGTATAAGACGCCATAACATCACCTCACCCCATCCTAGTTATGGGACCAGACTACCAGAGGTTAAAGGTCATAGAAAAGTCAGGAGGTCAGGACACAAAAGCAAAAGAAGGGGGGTAATTACATAAACCCTCACTGGTAGTTCCATATGAATAAGGAAACTACAATATCTATTAGCCCATACTAGGCAGCAGTTATTTATACCCAACTCAAATCACTCCCATTTCTACCCAACCCATTGAATATTTGAGAATTCCCACCAAATATCGAGTCAATATTCTTTTACCTTCAAACATAAATAAAAACAATATATATATATTCCTCACAAACTTGGTTTAAATGTCTCAAAAAAGTCGCCTACTATTTTCCCACAAGGATGCAACCATCAGTCACTTCTGCCTCCACCACCAACAGAAATAGAAGGACGAATAAAGCTCAATCATAGCAGCAGCAGCATGGGGTAAGATGATGATGGTCGATATTGCAGCAAAGACTCAGAGGATCAGTTGAAGATTAAGTCCCCCAGCTTATTTCACCTGATGAGTACACTCATATACCCTAAAGCTACCTGGTGGGGAGGGGGTTGGGTTGGGTTGGGTTAGGTTAGGTTGTCACGTCAGATTAGGTTACATTAAAAATAGTTCAATTTAAATTAGGTTAGATTAGCGTTAGGTTAAATTTAGTTTAGATTAAGTAAAATTTGTGGTGGATAATCTACAGGTGAAATAATCCGGAGTGCCTCATCTTCAGGTCTAATCCGACACAGCTACTCAACCATATCTTCCAGCGTAATAGATAAATAAATAAATAAATAAATAAATAAAAATAATAATAATATTTCACATAATCCTATCCAGAGTCTCCAATCATTATCTGGACCAAGGAAAGGTCAAGAGGTCAGGTCATAATGGCGTAGGGGAGGGCCAGAAAGTCAAAGGGCCTCGGTGGCCATCCCGGAGGCGGGCTAAGAAGCGTTAAGAGCGGTCACAGGTGCACAATGGTTGGGTCAGGAGACTCAACTAGCGTGAAATACCGTGAAACATGAAGGAAATTGGGACGGTAGGGGGCAGTGGGGATTGTTCTCTAGCTCCTTCTTCACCCCTTCCTTTTCCTCCTCCTTCTTCTTCACCTCCATCTTCATCTTTTCCTCCTCCTTCACCCCTTCCTACTTCTTCTTCGCCTTTTCCTGTTCCTCCTTCTTCATCTCTTCCTCCTCCTCCTTCTTTACTTCTTTCGACTCCCTAGTCTATCTTTCCCCCTCCTTTTCCGCCCCTTCCTCTAACAGATCTTCCACTATTTCCAGTGTCTTGTCCTTAGTCTCTTCTTATTCCACTTCTTCCTCCTGCTCTTCCTTCTCGTACTCTTCTTCAATTAACACCCCTCCCCTCCTCCTTCTCTCGCCCTGCCTCTTCAACAGCTGTATTTCAGTCAGTCGAGTGAAGTCGCCTATACCAAGAGTGTTACAAGAACGAAGAACAGACCAATTACCCGAGCAGCTAATGACCTGATTAGTGGTGGAAATGATGAAAACTAAAAATAAATGATGAACCTGTAAGCTGTAAGGATATGACCTATTGATATCGCCTGCCTTAGACATTCAAGAGCTTGGCCGCTAAATATGGTGCTGTCAGGACGTCACTCACTCTGACTTAACCTGACCCCATCGCCCGCCGTAGACAATATACAATATATATATATATATATATATATATATATATATATATATATATATATATATATATATATATATATATATATATATATACACATACACATCAATAATTCCTCCCGGTCTACCCGACAGTGTCCCACCATCACGAATCAATGTATAAGAAAAAAGGGCATAAAACATTTATCACGCAAAAGAAGAAAAAAGGAATCAAAGGGAATATTTTTGGCTTATTTTTGACCTAATGGTTCGTCGTTTCTAGTCCAATACAATTTTTTTTTCAGAATTTACGAAATCCAAAATGTCAAAAGAATTTTATTTTTTATTTACTATCCGACAGTTCGTCTTTACTTCAATATCTTTTTCTTTAGAGTTTTGTAAATTTAAAACTCATTTCGTATTTTTAAAAGTTGATTTACTTTCCATGAATATTTTTTAATTGTTTATTTCATATACTTTCAACCTTAAAGTAATTAAATAATTTTTGCGAATTTAGAATCTGAGTCCCAGGTAAACATCTTATTAACTATGAGAAAAATATATAAAAACAACTTAATACTATATAATAATTTTTAATCAGCGAGGCAGAGGTCATATGCTGCTTACCGGGGAATTAACACATTTTAATCTTATTTCAGTAGGATTATTTTTGTGGGATTAGTTCTGAGTCTACCCAGTACTTGTCCAGTCGTCTGGTCCAAACTGAGGTGAGTGTCTGCCTTATTAGTATTATTAGTAGTAGTAATTCTTATTATTATCCGCTTCATTATAATCATTCTTATTACCACCATCATCATTATAGCTGGACTCACACGTCAACAATATTCATTTATCTATTTATTTATCTATTTATCTATCTCTTTGTCTCCTCATTTATCTTTTTATTTAATTATCTCCTTATCTCTTTATCTCTATTTCTCCATCCATCTAATCACTTCACTATTGAAAAGCCTTTTGAGAGATCTAGAATTAATGTCGTCGTTCCAAAAATCATCTCGTCCACCCTGGCAGACGCTCGCCTCCTAAAACTTAATGGACCGCGAGGCCACAGTTGAATGACACTTTTTTGCCCCGAGCGTTAGATGGCACCTCCACCCCCAGAGCGGTGGTTAACATCTTCTAGCCCAGAACGGTGTAGAGATAGATAGATAGATAGATAGATAGATAGATAGGCCCTTCACATCAAAATGTCATGTCATTTGTCCAATTTTTAACTGTAGGTCGTTATTTCTTATCTATATTATTTCTTACTATATAATATGGTATACTATAGTAAAGGTCTATATCACTACTATGTCATTTTATATACTGTAGACCAAATAAATGTTAGTGATATAATATATGGGTGTGTTTCTCTTCACTATTATGTTATATAGCGAGATGGGAACTGATATATGAGGCTATAGTCAACACACATAATTATAATATATTGTATATATGAGCTATTTAGGATCTCTCTCTCTCTCTCTCTCTCTCTCTCTCTCTCTCTTTGTACTACCAATGTGTACAGTTGTGTCCATGAATTAGCATGTGGATGACAGTACAGTACAGCCATTGGTGTATGTACAGTACTTATCACAACACTGTACACATCACACACTGGGGGGGAAGGGGTCTCATTATCACTATTGTTATGCAGATTCCCCCACAAGTGTGTATGCAAATTTTAGACTCCAGGCATACACACTCTCTGTCTCAGAAGCATGTATACAGCATACATAAATATGTGTATGAATTCCCATCCGACGCTGGGAGGGGGAGAGAAATCGTCTTAGAGGTATTATTAATATCTTGAAGAAATATAAGAGTGGTATTGTGTGCTGTGGTACAATGGTGGAGAGAGAGAGAGAGAGAGAGAGAGAGAGAGAGAGAGAGAGAGAGAGAGAGAGAGAGAGAGAGCACGTTACTTAAAAAAAGACTTAATTAACATTTTTCACCTCCGCTTTACAACCTGAAAACATAAAAGTGTTAAACTAACTCTCTCTCTCTCTCTCACTCTCTCTCTCTCCCAGTCTTCAATAGCATTACATCAATAACACCACACATAACCTATTTTTTCCACCCCATCCTTCCTCTCTGACATTTGATTGGTCGTTTAGGTTACCGTAACCCAATAACCGCTCCTGATTGGTAACTGGCCTGGTTACACAGCTTTTACTCTCAGGTAAAAATCCAGTATATTCCTTTGGGATATTTTTCGTCAATATTTATATTTTTCTCAACAACAACAGTGTGACACGGCGGGTGGAGTATGGAGATAGACGATAGACAAGGGTATAATTGATAGACAGATAGGTTAGTCTTGTAAGAGTATCACAGAGAGACGATAGATAGATGTAGATAGGGATATGATAGATAGATATAGATAGACGATTGCTCGGATTATAATAGATATAGATAGATAGATAGATAGATAGATAGGTAGATAGGTCTTGTAAAATTATGAATGCGTAGTAACTGACGCATATAACACATTAGAAGGCAGGAATAAGTCGAGGGACATTTAACCTCCAAAAGTCCGTAATATTGGAGGCATAAACCGCGGGGAATGTGGTGCTCACACTAGGTACATTAACCCCCCAAAAATGCGTGATAACTGACGCATTACCTCAGTCTTAACTGTTGTCTGAATGTAGTGTTATTAGCCCTGCTGACGGTGAGGTTGCCAGTGTATGTTTGTATGACGACCTGTGGTGTAGTGGTCAGTATGCTCGCCTCGCAAGCGATTGGACCCAGGGTTCGATCCTCGGACAGGGTGAAACTATATATATGAGCAAGTTTCTTTACGCCATTTGCCTCTGTCTACCCAGCAGTAATTGGGAACCTGGATGTTAATCGAGTTGAGGATAGTGTTCTGGGGTAATGGATAGCCAGTGCAGTAGGAGAGTTGTCCGGTCTTCTCGGACTATTCCTTGACACTGAGTCATGCAACTCATTAACTCAGGGTGTGGTTGTTGTGTTGGCGACAGCTTCTTCACCTTAAACAAATTCATGCCTAGGAGGCCCTTGGGCCGGCCATCCTTGATTTCGAGCAGCATCCATTATTATTATTATTATTATTATTATTATTATTATTATTATTATTATGTAATTAAGCCATACACATTTTTATTCTGGAACTAATAATTTATTTCACTTCGTTATTAAGGTATATATATATATATATATATATATAATGAAGTGAAATAAATTACTAGTTCCAGAATGGCATAATGAAGTAGACTTTAAAATAAGAACATAAGAAAATAAGGAGTCTGCAATAGGCCGCTTGGCCTGCTCATGGCAGCTCCTGTCGAGAGTTACTACCACTCTCTATCATCCATGAATCTATCTAGCGTTCCAGCACTTACTACAAAGTTGCTAAGCTTGTTCCACTCGTCCACCACCCTATTTGTGAAAGAGTTCCTTCCTATCTCCCTCCTAAACCTAAACTTATCCAACTTAAATCCTTTGCTACGAGCCCTATCCTGCTCGAATATTATAAGAATTTTATCGATGTCTTTTTTTTGATTCCTTTCACCCACTTAAATATTTCTATTATATCTCCCCGCACTCATCGTCTTTCTAGGGAATGCAAGTTTAGTTTCTTTAACCTATCTTGACGTGGAAGGTTTCTAAGTCCCGGAATCATTTTTGTCATACAGTTTAGGACAACAGGTGAGCAGTGCATCGTGTTCTATCAGCGAGGTGTTTGGCCACAGTCTGGTCACTCAGTGAGGTTGTTGGCCACAGTCTGGTCTCTCAGTGAGGTTGTTGGCCACAGTCTGGTCTGCAGCGAAGGTTTTGGTCACAGTCTGGTCTGCAGTGAGGTGTTGGCCACAGTCTGGTCTGCAGCGAGGTGTTGGCCACAGTCCGGTATCTCAGTGTGGTGTTGGCCACAGTCTGGTCTGATAATGTAAACAGTTCAATCCCTCGCCTCTGTTACACCCTATCTATACTTACGCTTAATTAACGGGTGGTTGTAAACTTAAACCGTGATGGCGAACAAAGCTCTCAGGAGCAGGTAGGATCAATGACTACTGTATGAGAGGCTCTGATTTACACACACACACACACACACACACACGCACAATTATCTACTAAATCAGATTCCATCAGTAATTTAGAGATGAATTTCTTATCGAGTAAATCGCCCTAGAGCTAATCTCCCTCGGGGGGATAACATGGGAGGGGGAGAAGAAGGGGTTTAAAGGAGGCTATAACCATCCTTAGAGAGTTGCTGGGTAGGAGGGAGGGAGGGAGGGAGGAAAATTAATTGGAGGAGAGGGGGTCAAGGAAGGATGGAGTGTACAGTCAACTCTTCCTCCTCCCCTTCTACACGCTCTTCCTTTCTCCTCTTTATCCTCCCCCTCCTCGTTCCAGGTCCCCACGCTCCCAGGTCATCTAAGGTCCCGAAATCACACCAGGTCCTTCCAGGTCACTCCTAGGTCCCTCAGTCCCCCAGGTCACCCCACGCCCCCAGTTTTCCCAGGTCACATAACCTGTACAAGTCGTCGCCCAGAGCTTAAGAAAGTCTCGGGAGATGACGGTGCTAAGCTCTGTGTGTGTGTGTGTGTGTGTGTGTGTGTGTGTGTGTGTGTGTCGCTTCACAGATCATACAAACTACTACCACTAATAATAATAATAATAACAGAAGAACACTTACAAGATCTAAGGTCAACTGAGTCACAAAAGATGACCCAGTGTCACCTCGTTCGGGTCAGCAGATCAAAACAATCATAACTACCGTAATGTGGGTGATTACCTGCCGTGTTTGTCTGTAATATTAAACTACATCACTCTAGCGATTACACAGTATTGACTAGTGATAATATTAAACTGTCTCTCTGGTTTTCTGTCTATTTGTTTATATTCATCTGGCTGTCTGTCTGTCTTTCTATTGTCCTTTGGCTTTCTGTTTGTCTGTCTGTCTGTCTATTGTTCTCTATCTGTCTTCTTGTCTGTATGTCTGTCTCTCGCTTCCTGTCCGTGTGCTGGTCTGACTTCCATAAAGGTGTCACAGTGGTCAGGACGCGGTCATTGTCCAAGCCATCTGGGGTCAACTTTACTATCTATTCTGCCCGGCTGTGTGTGTGTGAGAGAGAGAGAGAGAGAGAGAGAGAGAGAGAGAGAGAGAGAGAGAGAGAGAGATGTTGATATTATTGTTATTGTCACTCACACACACACAACTCCTGATTTATGTACTGTACAGCCCTGTAAATGTATTGAACGTTTATTATTATGTCTAAATGACATGTAAGTTTGTATATTTTCAGCCACCGGCTGCAATTCTATTAATAAACCGTTTATTATTATTATATTTTATTATTTTACACACACACACACACACACACACACACGCACACACACACACACATCACCGCGGCCTCATCTGCAAATTTGGTAAGGAGCTTCTGCACCACCCCCGACACCGGCCCCTGCTACCACCTGGGATCCCCTGTCCGAGAGTTGCTGTTCGACACCGCAACCGCATCCAGCCCGTGCGCGCGCGAGCTGATCGCTATAAGAACAGCCCAGTCCCAACCATTGTAAAAATTATCAATAACATGTAATAAATCAGTGTATTCACTCCCAGTAAACACTGCTCCCTACACTGTCACTATGTTGAAATGAACTGTAGTTTGAGCTGATCCCCATCTAAGTTACTATATGTCTTATTTGTGTCACTTATGTCACTTGTATATTATTTGTAATTCGTAACCCATTCCCCAAATATGTAACTGTATATTTTCAGCCTTCTGGCTGCCAAGCTCTTTCAATAAACCGTTAATTATTATTATTATTATTTTACACACACACACACACACTAAGCTTGGATCTGTCCCTAAACTTGCCTATATTTATCACTTTGGCCAGCTCCTATTACAAATTTCTCTTCCCCCTTCTCTTTCTCCCCTTCCTATTCCTTCTCCATTTTCACTTCACCCTCCCCTTCTCTCCTTCCTCCTCTTTCTCTATACCCCCCTTCTCCTCTCCTCTCCTCCCCCCCCCCTCCTCCTTGTGTCCCTAGCGGCAGTAATCAATAAGTGTCTCAGGTGAAGCTAATCACCAAGAAATGACTCACAGGTGACCTTAGATCCTGTCCCTCCCTCCTTCTTTCCTCCTCCCCCTTTCCTTCTTCTCTTCTACGTCCCCTTTCCTTTCCCTCCGTCCCTTCTTCATTTTCTCCTCTCCCTTCTCTCCTATCTTCCTTCCTTTTAACCTTTTCTTTCCTCCCTTCCTTCTTCATTCCCCAGGTTAGCCCTTTTCTCTTCCTGATTTCGTATTTCCCTTCTTCCCTTCCTTCTCTCTCTCCTATTCCTCTTTCATTCCCTTTCACCCCCTTCATTTCCCCACCCCCACTCTCTCTCCTTCCCATCACCTCGTTAACTACGTCGGAACTGCCCCTAGCTGCTCTGGGTGGAAGGGAGGGAGAAGGTGGGGGAGGGAGAAGAAGGGGGGAGGGAGAAGAATAAGGGGAGGGAGAAGGATAAGGGGAGGGGGAGGAGGTAAGGAAAAATGGAGAGAGAGAGGAGGGGGTTGGTAAGGAAAAGAATGGAGAGGAGGGGAGGTAAGGAAGAAGGGAAAGGAGGGAGGTAAGGAAGAAGAGAAAAGAAGGAAGGGGAAGAGGTTGGTAAGGAAGAATGGAGAGGGGGAGGTAAGGAAGAAGGGAGAGGGAGAGAGGAGGGGAAAGGAGGGGAGGTAAGGAAGAAGAGAAAAGAAGGAAGGGGAAGGGGTTAGTAAGGAAGAATGGAGAGGGAGAGGAGGGGAAAGGAGGGAAGGTAAGGAAGAATGGAAAGGGAAGAGGGGAGGCGAGAAAGAAATGGAGGGATGTAGAAAGCGGAGGAAAGTTGGTAGACAGAGAGTTGGAAAGGGAAGTGCATACACAGGTAAAAATATTTGTATCTTCATAAACTCATTTCTAAAAAAGTCACGTCAATTCATACACATTCTAAGAAAAACGTATACACTTATAAATACTCAGATAAATTCATATAAACTCATAAAAGACTATACAGTACTATATAAATTTGGTGGCTGCTTTCTTTAACCCTAGGACAAACGCCGACAAGTCTCACTGTGATCTTGAGTTTCTTGGAGAAAAAAAATCAAATCGTCAGAATTAATTTGAGCTGCAAATAGCGACTAATTGTCCGTGACCTCTTCCGGAGAGGTCAGGTCACGTCAGGTCGAAAATCCACTACTGTACCGGACCACTGAGTTTGAACCTCCTGAAGCCGAACCAATTGAACCTCGATCACCCAAACATGAACCCAATGATCCGAAACACGAAACCCTCAACCCTGAAATATTGAAACCAAACACCTGAACTCCTGTACCCGAAACTATGAACCCGAACCCATGAATCTGAACCTATGAATTTGAACCCATGAACCTCAACTTCTGAACCCGAACCCACGAATCCAAACTTCTGAACCCGTATCCCTAAACATTAGACCAGGTAGTAAATAAGCAAAACGGGGGTAATAATACTCAACATTATAGAAATTAGGTTTCATTAATTAGATGCACGGCGAGGGAGGGAAGGTGAGGATTGTGGGTTTATGGTCTGACCTCACCTGGTTGACCTTCCGGGGCGGGAGGGAGGGGTCAGGTGAGGTCAAAGGGGGGAGAAGACCAGTGGTGATGGCAGTTATTGAGAGAATAATATAATTGATGAATTTTGCGTTTTTTTCTTAGTTCCGATTTTATTGTTTGTATTGTGGTTGTCATTTTGGTTCTAAGGAGATGTATATATATATATACTACCTTAACCTAACCTAACAGACAAACGAACACTATTACAAGATGACCTCAATCAGCAGGTGACATCATGGGTCTGGCGTGTGTTACTATGGTAGTTATCTCTCGTCACTTGTTATCACAGTCTAGCTGGAGCCCGGGACATGATAACAATACGTGAGGGGAGTGGTGGTGGTGGTGGTGGCACTATGGGGGTGGAAATGGGGGGAAGGGAAAAAAAAGGATGGAAGGAAGAAATGGAAGATGAGGAATGAATGGAGGAAGAGCAACTATGATAGGGAGTAAGGTGAGGGTGAGAGGAAGAGGAAGGGGGGGGGTAGAGAGAGGAGGGTGGGGGTTAGATAAGACAAACTCACCGTCGCTGTCTCACACACACACAGTCTGACGTCCCTCCATCACCAGTTGTGTTACGGCCCCGTCATCGGTGTGTTACGTGATTTGTTACTGGTATTGTTACGTCTCCGTCACCAATTCTAAAGCCACTGTGACGTATCTAAGATCGACTCACAGAATCCATTTTGAGACCATTTTGTGCTCACGCCAGGCTAAGATCGTCGTGAGAACCTATACTGTACTGTGTGTGTTTCTGAGACCCTGTGAACAGGTACTGGACTGCTCACAAGATTCTGAGTCATTATGAGAAATTACCTGAGTGCTCACAAATCGTCTAGTTATTGTGAGATCATTTTTGAGCAGAGCTATTGAAATCTTATTGAAAAATCACTAGTGCGATTATGAGTTTGTGAGCGCTTGTGAGAATATTTGTTAGCTTTTACTAGTATCTATGAGTTTGAAAATAAATAATACAAATAATAACATAATAATAATACTGATATTACTACTACTACTACTACTAATAACAATAATAATTATAATAAAGTAATAATATTATACACTTGAACAAAATAGACAATGGGTATTTTTTGAGAGAAAATGAATCGTTTCAAAAGTATCAATATAAGTTAATATAAAACAAACTTTCAGCTAAAAAAATATTTATGGACAATGTTTTAGTAGTTGTTGTTATACTACGATTTAATTAATAAAACAAAGATATAGGAACTGACTGAATGATAAAGTATTGGAAATATTATTATTATTATCATTATTATTATTATTATTATTATTATTATAATTATTATTATTGTTTTTGTTATTATTATTAGTAGTATTACATTATTATTATTTCAGTTAATAGTCGTAAATAACTTATCAAAAATAACACCATAATGAACTGTGAGTAAAGACGGGCACGAGGAAGAGAGAAGACATGTAGAAGATAAAAAGGCAATGGAAGAAGAGAAAGTGGAGATAAAGTAGATAATAAAGAAGAAATACAAGATAATGGATGATGAGGTAAGAGAAACAATAGGTGTTATTGTTTTTGTTGTATGTGTGTGTGTGTGTGTGTGTGTGTGTGTTTTACCTCCGATAACACAATGTAACAGAGGCATTGACTTAACACCAAGTAGCATCTACAATGAGGTCACCCCCTGACATACATACATACACTACTACATACATACATACACTACTACATACATACATACATATAATTGTTGGCCCTCGTGTTGGAAGCTGGCTGGCACTAAGACTAACGAGGAGTGAGTTTGTTTAAGGTGTAGAAATTGTTGCCAACACAATAACCACACCTTGAGTTAACGAGCTGAATGGCCCAGTCACCCAGTGTCAAAGAGTGACCCAGACAGATCGGACACTCACCAACTGAGTTACTAACACTGTCACGACGGCGCCACTCACACATTACTAAACTTCCTAAATGGAGGTTCGAACCTAAACCCACAGGATTGCCAGCCCAGTACAGTAACCACTCCGCTACACTGTCAGGGAATTTAATGGTGGAGTCTTTATATTATACAGTATATATACTCTTGGATGCTAAGCGTGTGTGTGTGTGTGACCAGGGTAGTGATGACCTCTGACCCTCAGGAAAGTCTGGACTGCCCCGTGTGTCTGGAACACTACAACGAGGACCTCCACACCCCCAAGATGACCCCCTGCCTCCACACCCTCTGCGCTTCCTGCGTCGTCGACCTAGTGTCCTCCGCCTACCCCAACAACAGCCAGCGAGGTTCAGATCCAGGTCAGAGGTCAAAGAAACCACAAGTGCCCAAGGGGAAGGTGGTGATGTGTCCTCTCTGTCGGGAAAACATGAACACTGATCGACTTCAAACTAACAGGTGATTTACCTCCTGATTCTTAAAATGTTCGTCGTAAATCTGTAGTTCTTACTTTCTCTGAATGTGAAAGAGAGTCCCATATGTTAGGAGCAGCGTGGCCACCACAACACTCGACCGCCTTCACTTTCCTAACCATGTAAAGTTAAGTCCCTATTTACAGCTGGGTGGACTGGGAGGCAAGCGCGGTGTCTTTAATTACACAAAAAGAAACATTTGTGATATACCACAAAAGCAGACAATAAATATGGAAGAATTTTTACGGCGTATACCATAGTATGTATAGTACTTTAAACTAACGAAATAAGACAACTATGTGAGTAATATGTGCGTTAACAATAATTATCAGTACAGGAGACTTATATACACATATATATATATATATATATATATATATATATATATATATATATATATATATATATATATATATATATATATATATATATATATATTTTGATAGATCAGAGTAATTTAGTTGTTTTATCTAAGACATCTTCAGAGGCACCGGACACATGGACAGAGGGATTAGTGGATGTCATCATTAAGTGACCTGACCTCATGCTTTTAGGTCACCCTATATTTGCTCTCTCTGTCCATGTAATCCAGTTGCTCTGGAAGATGTCTTCGAATAAAGACGAAAGCTAAGGTAATTCGTTGTTTCCATTTTCCCGTGATTTTATCAAGATTTATCTTATCCACGTTTTCATTGTGATTTACATGAAATATATATATATATATATATATATATATATATATATATATATATATATATATATATATATATATATATATATATATATATATATATAAAGTGCAGCGTACTTAATATTGGAAGAACAACACTTATAATGTATACAGCCTTAACAACATCAACCTAGAGAAGTATATAGCCCAATAACATCAACCTAGAGAAGTCGATTGTGAAAGAGACCTAGGGGTACTTGTAAGCCCGACCTACGGCCTAGAAAACAGTGCGTTAATGTTCGAAATAAGGCAAACAGAGTATTGGGTTTATATCTAGAAGTGTAAGTAACAAGAGTGCAGAGGTCTTATTGCAACTATATCTTGCGCTAGTCAGGCCGCACCTCGATTATGCGGTTCAGTTCTGGTGCCCCTATTATAGAATGGATATAAATTCACTAGAGTCGATGCAGCGAAGAATGACAAAAATGATTCCGGGACTTAGAAACCTTCCATATCAGGATAGGTTAAAGAAACTTAACTTGCATTCCCTAGAAAGACGAAGAGTGCGCGTGGATATGATAGAAGTATTTAAGTGGGTGAAAGAAATCAATAAAGGGGTTATAGATAAAGTTCTTATAATATCCGAGCAGGATAGGACTCGGAGCAACGGATTCAAGTTGGATAAGTTTAGGTTTAGGAGGGAGATAGGAAGAAACTGGTTCACAAATAGGGTGGTGGACGAGTGGAACAAGCTTAGCAACTTTGTAGTAAGTGCTGGAACTTTGGAAAGTTTCAAAAGGAGGCTAGATAGATTCATGGATGGTAGAGAGTGGTAGTAACTCTCGACAGGAGCTGCCATGCACAGGCCAACCGGCCTATTGCAGACTCCTTATTTTCTTATGTTCTTATATATATATATATATATATATATATATATATATATATATATATATATATATATATATATATATATATCAAACATCATCTTGTACACAGGTACGTGTTAGCTCACCTGAGGGACCTGGAACGCTTGAAGGCTCTTCATCACGGGGAACAACAGCCTGACCAGCAGCAGCAGGAGGCAGTCACAGTGTTGCCTCATTGGCTGGACAACCAACAGCACGACCAAATACAGACAGTGACAGTACCGGTTTACCAGCATGGGAGACAGGACAAACACCGTCACAAATACCTTCACACGTACCAGCACCAATCCACAGAACCACTGTCAATGAAACACCACCGCCGGGTTAAGGTAGCGCCGCCACCTCCACCATTAACAGTAACAAAACCGAAACGCCGCTTTAGATTCCTAAACCGTCGTCGGGCTCCTGTAAATATCCAACGATCGAAGAATTCACTCTCTGTGATTCCCGACAGATCTATTCCACTTCTTGCTCCTCCTCCTCTTCCTTCCTCTCCTGGCACCCCCACCCACAGCCCCCATCACCACCACCATCTACCGACGCTGCCGTCTCTCCAATCCCCGAATCCCTCTGCTGGTCGTTTATACCCCAATCTACATTCTCGGGATGGTCATCTGCCTCAACACCCTCTTCCTCCTGATCCTTCCTCCCATTCCCCTCATCCTTCGCCTCCTGGGCTACCGGTGCAGCCACGCAACCAAAGGCCGCCGGCCGTGCCTTCATCCACCCAGCAGTCTAATCCTCTCTTCTCCCCAAGTCCCCCAAAACCACTTTGCGTCTCCCCAGCTCCCCGACAGACACCTAGCATCTCCCAAGTCCCTCAGCAGGATTCCACAGACATCATACCGTCAGCTCCCCCGGCTGTGGACAACTTTGAGGACATGTGGTGCAGGACTTGTGAAGAACCAGCCAAGGAGCACACCTGCGCCGCCCACCACCTCACGCCTCTTCTCAGGGTGAGCAGTTGGTTCCTTCGATGTTTCTTTGGCGTTTTGTGTAGCTCACGCTCTGAGGAATGCCACAAATTCAATCTTCCTTAAAACGATGAGGTGAACTGTTGTCTCTTATCTTGTTTCTGTTACCTTGTGTCTCCGAGATTTATGACGCTGGCCAAGGTAGTAGGAACCTTAAGCCAAGTAAACAATGTGTTTTTGCTCGTAACAAGGCTAATAAAGTACTTGGGTTCATACAAAGGAGTGTTAGTTATAAGACTAGCGAGGTCATCCTAAAACTGTATCTTGCTCTTGTGAGACCACACCTGGATTACGCAGTTCAGTTCTGGTCACCGTATTACAGAATGGATATAGAATCCTTGGAAAGAATCCAGAGGAGAATGACAAGACTAATCCCGGGCATTAGGAACCTTGAGTACAGAGACAGGTTAAAGAATCTTAATTTGCACTCCCTTGAGAGACGTAGAGTGAGGGGCGACATGATAGAGGTGTATAAATGGAAGTCAGGGTTAAACAAAGGGGACATTACAAAGGTATTCAAACTATCCAACCAGGAGCGAACTCGCAACAACGGTTTTAAATTAGACAAATTTAGATTTAGGCGGAACAGGGTAAACACTACTGGGAAACAGAGGCGGGATGAATGGAACAAGTTACCGTAACACATCATTAACTCGGACACGCTGACAGCTTCAAACATAGGTTGATGCTTACTGCAGGAGCAGGGTTGGGTAAACGACTGCTCCAGCAGGCGCCAATAGGCCGCCGTGTTTTCTCCATTCTATATGTTCTTATAAGTTTAGTATATATATATATATATATATATATATATATATATATATATATATATATATATATATATATATATATATATATATATATATATTTTGTGGAGTCCTCACAGATTTTAATAACACGTCCTATTTTAGTGTCAATGTATAAAAGGTTGCTCATGCCGGATATTCTATGCTCGTTTTATGTATATAATAAATAATAATGGTCCAAGTACTGAGCCTTGGGGAACTCCACTTGTGACGTTGCTCCAATGGGACTTAGTGCCATTAATGCTCACTCACTGTTTCCTGTCCTGTAACCACGCCCTAATCCATTTAAGGATATTACCTTTGATGCTATGTGCTTCTACCTTTCTAATTAGTCTTTCGTGGGGGACTCTGTCGAAGGCTTTGCTAAAGTCGAGATCCAGGTATATGCTGATAACCACACACACACACACACAATATATATATATATATATATATATATATATATATATATATATATATATATATATATATATATATATATATATATTTATTTATTTATTTCATGTAGATCCACAATGGTACGAAAAATGGGAAACAACGACACCTTTTAGCTTTCCATTTTCCTGTGTGATTTATATATATATATATATATATATATATATATATATATATATATATATATATATATATATATATATATATATATATTTATACACAAAATGTTTAATGTTTCACCATAAAAACAAAAATTATGTCAAAGTCTACAGTCTATTCACGCTCCAACTATCAACAAAATATTGAAGGATCATTTGTCGCGTCTCAGGGTGAGGAGATAGAGTGGATCGAGAAGCAGCAGCAGCAGCAGCAGCAGCACATGCAGATGGCGGAGCAGGAGCAGCAGGACCATGAGCTGGCCATGAAGCTGGCTTGCACCACACTACATGAACACAGCGCCCACCACCTGGCCACCGCCACACACCTCAACGACCACGACAGGTTCTCGGTGCTGTTCATTGTACTTCTTATGTAAGACACACACACACACACTTGTAATCAACCAGTGTATTCACTCCCAGTCTATCTTACTTTTTGTACTGTCACTATGTTGAAATGCCCTGTAGTTTGAGCTTCTCCCCACCTAGTTATTATATACATATTTGTCTCACTTATGTTACTTGTATATTATTTGTAAATCAAGAGACCCATTCCCCAATTATGTAACTGTATATTTTCATCCTTCAAGGCTGCTATGCTCTTTCAATAAACCCTTAATTATTATTATTATTATTATTATTATTATTATTATTATTATTATTATTATTATTATTATGCCCCTCTTTCATCATACTTTGTTTTAACTTCATTCTTAATATTCAGGAGTGAACCACTTACATTCACCCATGTATCATCACTTAACACCACTAGTAGACCCCTTCACACTTCTTCTCACATATATTCATTCCTGACTTTATGCCCCTCACTTGTCCCTAGCAACCGTCTCGTCTGTTCTAAATTTTTTTTGCTAAAAGCCAGATCAACAAACAGACAGACAGACAGACAGCTAGATAGATAGATAGATAGATAGATAGATAGATAGATAGATAGATAGACCTAACACAGGTGCTCTTTCAGGTCATCAGCAGGTGAGGGTGAGATAGGGTCCGGTCATCCACTTGACATCAGCCACTGGACCTACGCCCAGATACGTGACTTCATCAACACCTCCTGTGACCCACACCTCCTCCAGGTATGTAAACATGTAGCCAGGTGTGTATGCATATGTACAGATGTTTGTAATTATATGTAGGTTATACATGACAGTAAATATGAGGTTGGTTAAAAATACAAACTACTACTTCTACTATTAACAACAACACAACAATAATAACAATAACAACAATAACAACATGGTCTCTCCACCAGGCGTGTTACCGGGAGTTTGATCGTCGACGTCATGAGTATCACAGAACCATTAAGAGGCGTAAGGGCAAGACCAGGCAGGCCCTTGTCCACTGATACTCAACCATTATATCTGTCCCTTAGCCCTTATATTTACCCCTTAACCCTTATATCAAACCCTTAGCCGTTGTTTCCTTCCTTCTTTCACCCCATCTTCCCTCCCTTCTTTCACCCCCTCTTCCCTCCCTTCTTTCACCAAGCCTTCCGTCTTCCTTCCTCTCTCTTTTCTACTCCGTGATGATCACCTCCTGTACCCCTCCTTCACCAGCCTCGTCTCTCCTTCCTACCCTCACTGTCTCTCATCCACCTCTATCTTCCCTTCCCTCCTTCACTCTTACCCTTTCCCCTGGTTTCTCCTTCCTGTCATCACTCTTCTATCTTCTCCACCTCTTCCTTCCCTCCTCTTCTTCTTCCCCTCTCTCTCTCTCCTCTCCCTCTTAACACATCTTACCCAATATGAAGTGAAATTTCTGAGTTTTGCAAAATTCACAACTTCAACGAAATTAGTGAAGTGATTAAACATCCTTGCCTCACCTAACTAACACCTTGTATGTGTATAATACCTGTTAAATATATGGTCTCTGTGTGTATACCGGTAGAGCAGCCAGCCAATCAGAGGGGGTGCTGTGTGCTTCAATTTCCTTGGTTAGAATTTTTGCAGAGCATTTTTTTTCAATTAAAAAATTTCGAAGTTCAGAAAAGTAGAGGAATTCAGATATTTCGGTGTTTAGTTGAAGGTGGAATGTTTGAGTAAGGTGGTCGGTGTCTCTGCCTCCTGTCCTCATGTGTGAAATATAAAGTTTGTAAACAAGTAAATAAATAAATACAAAAGAGAAAAATAGGGTCCTGTGAGGTGTACTTTAGTGTCGTTTCACTGCCATCTGATGTGGGATTGTGAAGCTGTTTTTCCACTTATTATTAACAGTGATTTAATGAAACAAGGAACTTTTCACTGTGATCAGCTTTGAAGTGTTCATGTCACTGTTGTGTTATAATGTGTCACAGTAGAACCTAAAGCTGAAGAAAATGTAACTTCACTGCTAACGTATGCTAAGTTATGTCACTAAGGTCATATCACTGTTATATCTAACCTGTCCTTTCACTGTCATAATATAATATAACCTGATCATTCACTGTTGTTAGAGACTTAATCAAGAACGAACAGCAATCACTGCATCACTGTCATGAGCCACACAGCCTACCTTCATATTACAGCAGCGTAACCCACATACGAGAGACAAGTGAACTCTGGATGTGCAGAGTGAAGAAATAAGAGTAAATTTCTCAGTGTGTCAATGTAGAATCCTGTATATCACTGCTAGCATGTATTAATAAAATGGACTCTTGTATATTACGTTACCACCATAATATAAATCATATATAATACAACTTTGTTATTTTCCTCTCATTATTCTTGTTATTTGTTATTATTATTTTGCTGCTGTTGTTGTTGGTGTTTATGTCGTGGCTGTCAGTGGCGCCAATGTTGTTCTGTCAGCGGTACAAAGCCTGTAAACAGATTTCATTTTTATTAGTCCGGTAAAATTCCTCCCCTCTTCATCTCCTCCATTTTATCTCCTCTTCGACGCTTATGTCCCCCTCTCCCCCAATATCTCTCACTAATCCTTCTCATCTCCCTCTTTTCTTTATATTTTCCCTCACCTTTTCACTCCCTTTATCCTCTTCTCTCCCAGCGAGGGTTAGTAATTCCCTTTACATTTATAGGCTCCGCGTTGGCCTCCATTGTAACCCCCACAACTAGATTTTTCCACAGGAGAAACAACATCATACAGAGACCCCCCCACACACACACACACACACACACACACAGACACTTTTTTTTTGCCAAAACAAAGCCATTACCTCAATATAAACTTAAGCAGAAGTAATCAACGTAAAATTAAGTCTTGATAGTTTGATATATACACACAGGATGATGACACTAATGATGGCGTTGTTTCTCCTGGGAAAGAAAAGACTTGTCGGGGTATAAAGGTAGAGTGCATTATGGGATTATCGCGGGCGGGAACAAGTGACAGTCGAGGGTCCAGGTGAAGGGAGGAGGATCAGATAGAGGTGTCAAGAGTTCATTATCAACTGTGTGAGAGGCTTTATAAAGTTTCTGACGTGTGGTGATGGCGGAGGGGGGGACCGTTCTGGTTTTACGATAAGTTGATTAGTTTCCAGGTGATGAGTTTCTGTCTGTCTGTCTGCCTCTCTTCCTGGTCCTTGAACCTTATATACAACTTTAAGCAATGATAGACATAAGGAACTACGCCAGACGCACGTTCTCCAACCAATAACCGTGGACATAGTTATAGAAATTACGCCAAACGATGCTTCGCCTGCCCCTATACCAACACTGCCACAGAAACACAAACACAAAGTAGCAACACAAAAGTTAACACAACACTCACACAGACATAATTATTGTTCAACTTGTTGTGAATTATTGTTGTGAGGCGACGTGACATAACTACACCAGGAGAGAGAGAGAGAGCTTCACATTCAGTACAGTGACAGACAGACAGATACTTAAATGTATAACGCTAGATATGTAATGTACGACAGAAATACACAGATTAGACAATTAATTAGTGAGATGGGGAAATAAACCTAGGGATGATCTTGTCTTCCACGGAAATGTCAACAAGCGTTCATGGACTTTCCTCGGAGTATTTGATGACGTCAGCCATGACGTCATAATGTACAAGATAAAACCTCAATTTTTATCTAGAACTCAAGCTGGCGCCCCGAGGGTCAGCTATTTAAAGCCCTGAGGGTCGTATATCTGGGTGAGGGCTAGGGCCAACCCTTTAAGGTCCCCCGCACTAGCTTTATACAGGACGCTGACCCTTAAACTGTGACGATTTATTCTAACAATATGAGCAAGTTAAGTCTGGCTGGTGGACGTTCTCTCTCTTTATATATGTCTGTCTGGCTGTCTGTCTCTACTCGTATATCTGTGTGTGTGTGTGTGTGTGTGTGTGTGTGTGTGTGTGTGTGTGTGTGTGTGTGTGTGTGTGGTAGGAGATAACTTTGTTGTGTGAGTGTGGTCGTGATGTGAGTTACAAACTAGTTCATAATAAAAATTAACTGAAGTAGAATTTGGTTTTAGTTTGTCCAGCCACTGATTACTGTGAAGTGTTGATTGTATGTAGAAGTCCGCGTGCTTTATTGGGCTAATGAAATATATATATATATATATATATATATATATATATATATATATATATATATATATATATATATATATATATATATATATATTTCATGTAGATCCACAATGAGAACGTGGATAAGATAAATCTTGATAAAATCACACGGGAAAAGGGAAACAACGGAGCACCTTAGCTTTCGTCTTTATTCAAGACATCTTCAGAGGCGTTCGAGTCAGTGAGAATCAGCAGTGCTAGCGAGTAACTTATCATCCATTAATTAAGAAAGTTTAGTAAGTTTAGGCGGCCATAATGTAAGGCACACCTAGAGTAGTGTCTTTTAGAAGAATTTGGGAGGACACGCCCGCCACTTGGAACCTCTCCCTCCTCCTCCTGTTTTTTCCTTCCCCGTCCCTCTCTCCCTCCCTCATTCCTTCATCCATCCCTTCCTCCCTCCGTCCCTCCTTCCTTCCTTCATCCATCCCTTCCTCCCTCCGTCCCTCCTTCCTTCCTTTATCTTTCCCTTCCTCCCTCCGTCCCTCCTTCCTTCCTTTATCTTTCCCTCCCTTCCTCCGTCTCTCCTTCCTTCCTTCTTTCCCCCTCCTTCTCCCTCCCTGACAGTTAAGTATGTTTTATGAGAATGTAAACAAAAAATTAACTTAAATCACACGTGTTACACCTTGGATGCTTCACAACATAGCACTATATTCACACGGTTGTAATGGTACAGTACTTGACATCTTGGTCTGCCCAGTGCTTGTCTTGTCCTCTCAAAGTTCGGCAGTTGATCAATTAATACAAGCTAAATAAAAAAAAAGTTTATTCGGGTACAACATTACAGGTAGAGGTGTAACTATTTCAACCAGGTGACACATTGTTTACCATCAACTAATGTGAAGGTTTATGAGGGTCATTCGTAAGTTGATTTTCTGCCCTTGACTAGACCTAACTACGATACGGAGCTCCAGGTCAAAACATTGTCACAGTTGACCTATTGACGGCCCCTCCTATTTTATAAACAATAGAACCAATCACGTATAAACACTCTATTGACTTAACTGTTGGACTAGATAAACAAACAGCTGACGACCGTTGTTAACGATGTACTACCACAAACTATGCAGTACACACACCATAAATATATACCAACCAACTCATGAACTAACATCACACATAAACCTTCAATTTCTCAAGAAGAATAAATGTAGGTGAATTCCTAGATGTGGTGACGTAATCCTTCCTTCAGCCAATCAACATCTTCCGAGTTAAGGAGAGACAAAGGTGAGAGAAGCTTAATCGACGGGTCAATTGTACAAAGTCTTGACCATAACTAGACAATTATCTCTAACCTGACTCTATTAGTGGAGCTTTACTAAAACAACCCCTACTACCCCTTTTTGAGAATCCACACCCCGAGTTTCATCATCATCACACACACGGAGGTAGTTAGTGGAAAAGTTGGCGTGTCATAACAAACTTTCACCTTCCTTCATTACAGATCACGTAGCGAGTTTCATGGTAAAAGTTGGTGGGAAATCTTATAACTAGGAGGCAGCGGATACCTTAGATATGACGGACGCCCTGTTGGAGGTACTTGACCCCCAAACAACCCCAGCCATACACAAAACATCCCTAACACGACCCCCTGACGCCCCCGCCGCCCCGAGACCCTTCCTAAGATGATGGGGTGGAATAAGAAGGAAAAGAAACAGATGATATTAATAAGAGGAAAAATGAATGATGAATGAACAATGAGGAAGCAAAAGAATGTAAAGGAGGAGAATAAGAAAGATAATAGAAAAGATAAGATAAATAACAGGTAAAAAGAAGGGAATAAAAAAAAAGATAACAGACAAGAGATAGATAAAAATAAGAAAACTTAGAGCTAACACAAAGAAGAAGAAGAAAGGGGGTAGAGCAGCAGACAATAATAGTGTTAAGGGAGGGGAGGGGAGGAGGGTCAGTCTCTTTGGGGTTGTCTCATCATCATCTCTCTGGGTCTCTCACTGCTGCTTGTGAGAGAACTAAGACAATGAGAGACTCTGCCTCCCCCCCCCCTCTCTCTCTCTCTCTCCCTCTTAGTGGATCACGTGTTTTGTTATCGGTCTCTGAGTTTGTCTCTCCTCCTCCCCTTCCTACCTCCCTCTCCTCCCTACCTCCTCCCTCCTTCCCAACTACCCTTCACCTCCTTTTCGTCCCTTCAGCTATCCCTCACCACTACCTCCTCTTCTTCTCCCTCATCTCCAGCCACCATTCCTCCCTTCTCCTCCCCTCCTATCCCCTCCCTCTATATCTCCTCTCACTCTCTCGTTCCTCACCCCAATCTCCCTCATTTCCTCACCACCTCATCCCTTTCTCTTCCTCCTTCCCACTTTCCCCAACCTCCACCTCCTATCCCTCCCTCCTCCTCACCCCCTGTCAGGGATATCTCCAAAATACACGACAAAAAGGATTCTCCAAATTTCCAGTAATAAAAAGGATATTTATCTGGAAGAGGTCAGGGGTAGGATGACATATGGGGGATATAAGGGGGAGTAGGGGTATATGAGGAGATATAAGGGCAGGGAGGATCTTGGGGGATATATGGGATATAAGGGAGGGGGAGTAAGGGGGATATATAAGGGGTAGGAGGATATATGGGGGATATAAGGGCAGGAGGATATATGGGGATATAAGGGGTAGGAGGATATATGGGGATATCTAATGGGTAGGAGGATCGAAATTGTTGAACTCTCTCTCTCTCTCTCTCTCTCTCTCTCTCTCTCTCTCTCTCTCTCTCTCTCTCTCTTTCTCACATTTTCATCTTTCATCCTCTCAATCTCTCTCCATTTTTTATCTTTCTCTCTGCCTGTCTCTATCTCTGCCACACATCACCTGGGTCACACAACACTGACACTGTACCTCGCCCGCCCAGGCACTGATAGTTAAGATAACATTACGATAACAAGACCAAGATAACTAAGGCAAATGTCTCCAGTACTGCTCTCCCACCAGTACCACC
Organism: Homarus americanus; assembly: GCF_018991925.1. Classification (NCBI taxonomy): domain Eukaryota; kingdom Metazoa; phylum Arthropoda; class Malacostraca; order Decapoda; family Nephropidae; genus Homarus; species Homarus americanus. Next base: position 3,088,573 of record NW_024720711.1, read on the forward strand.
TGTCATCGCTATACCAGCACCACTACCACCCATAACCGCTAGTACCAGGTAACTACCAGTACCACTACCACCATCACCAGCACCACTACCACCATCACCAGTACCACCCATCACCGCTAGTACCAGGTAACTACCAGTAACACTACCACCATCACCAGCACCACTATCACCATCATTACCAGTACAATCACTATTAAACAGGAGAGTATCAGGAGACACAGACAGACGCAGCCATTACTCAATAACCATTCCCCATAACTCAGTACAAATCAGTTTATGTTATAATAATGCCTCACATTTTTTACCTTACTTTGGTCTTGCGGTTTCTGGAGAGAGAGAGAGAGAGAGAGAGAGAGAGAGAGAGAGAGAGAGAGAGAGAGAGAGAGAGACTCACAAGGTACAGAATAGCGCGTTTGTTTATCTTTATTGTTCAATAATACGAAAATATAATGTTTATTTATTTATATATGTATTTATTTATTTCTTCATTTATCTTTTTATTGTTTTTTATTTATTTCTTTATTAATGCCCGAATGGTTTATTTCTTAAGTAATTCATTCGTAATTACAGTAGTTGTTTGTTTACAGTGTTCGGTCTTGACACACACTCAGACGCGACCAAAATGTCCTGGACGCCGCCAACTGTTCCTGAGCAAGAGGTGGAGTTATTGCCTGTTCTTCCTCTCAACTTAACTTAATATACCTTGAGTTAACGGAACTTAAACTGACTTGAATTTAATCTAGCATAGTCTGCTTTGGAGTCAGTTCTTATAACTTAAAACAACATAAATTAACCTAATCTATCATAACTTACCTAAATTAAGTTAATCTAAAATAACTAGCCTTAAATTAACTTAACTTAAAATAATCTATACTCTGATAGAGTTTTGTCCAATGATAAATAATCTGATCTGAATGATTGTCTGTCGGGAGTAAGATAGTGTTGATGCTGAGGATAGTTAGGATAGTACAGTAATAGTCCACTCTGACCTATCCTTGTAGAGAATAGTCTGTAGTGTGATGGTTAGGCAGAATAGTTGGATAGTAATAGTAATTTCTTATCTGCCCTAAAATATTACAGAGGCTAGTAGACCCGACAACAGATAATATGAAGAATGGTACCAGCAGTGACAACATTAGTACCAGCAGTGACAACATTAGTACCAACAGTGACAATAGTACCAACATTGACAACAATAGTACCAGCAGTGACAATATTAGTACCAGCAGTGACAACATTAGTACCAGCAGTGACATTAGTACCAACAGTGACAATAGTACCAACATTGACAACATTAGTACCAGCAGTGACATTAGTACCAGCAGTGACAATAGTACCAACATTGACAACATTAGTACCAGCAGTGACAACATTAGTACCAGCAGTGACAACATTAGTACCAGCAGTGACATTAGTACCAACAGTGACAATAGTACCAGCAGTGACAACATTAGTACCAACAGTGACAACATTAGTACCAACAGTGACAACAATAATACCAACACGGACAACAATAATACCAACACGGACAACAATAATACCAACACGGACACCAATAATACCAGCACTGAGAACAATAATACCAACAGTGACAACAATAATACCAAGTGACAATAATATTATACAGCATAGTACCAACAGTGACAACATTAACAACAAACAACAATATAAACAACTTTCGTAATAAGCTATCTGGTAACAGTGTCAGTATTATACAGGGGGTATATTATAGTTAATGTCTCATAATTTCATTTAGAGTCGTAATGTACACAAAAATATATGTACTTTAAATTACACGAAATTAAAAAGTTGTCGCGGAGAGGGGAGGAGAGGGGAGTGGGTATGGCACTCTCTTCCCCCTCATCTCATCCATTACTTTAACACGTGTGATATTAATCCGCCCGTGTGCACGTAAATGTTTGTAATGGTATTGTGTGTGTGTGTGTGTGTGTGTCCATCCATCACACCCACACTGTATCGGTCTCCGTGGCCTCACCGCTGCAGTGGCAGGAGAGCATTATGTTACCCCCAAGTTCCAACTTTCTCCATGAAGAAATAACCAATATCGAGGCTGGTTCCTGTTACCTTAGGGCCGCCGCGATGTGCTGTAGCCTCGCCGCCTCAGAACCTTTCATTACCACTGGATTAGACTGTTGAGGAATACTACTCCAACAACAATACCAAACTATGATATAACTGACACTACTAATTGCACTACTTTATATAGTACACGTCTCGACCAATCACAGGTTCATAATGATGTCTACGCCACGCGCCTAGGATAGTGAGTGACGAATGAGTTGTAGGCTAGAAATACAATAGAGGAAATTGTACCATTGTAGTGATTGTGTACAATTATCTGTCGCGTTGTGGTGCTTGTTGTAGTGTTGGTGGTGGTACTATACTGTTGTAGTAGTAAGTGTGGTGATGATGATGATGACCGTGTGCTGATGATGGAGTAGCGTGGTGGTGGTGATGATGATGGTACTGTAAGTAGTAGTGGTGTGGTGATGGTGGTAGTGTATAGGACTTTAGGTGAAGGTGGTAGCGTACTGGTATTAGTGGTTGTGTACTGATGATGAAGGTGGTGGTAGTAAGAGATTATTGAGCCATCTTTGTATATATGGTGTATAAATGTCGATTTAATTAATGGACCGGTGTGTACAACTCAGTGAGGCGGGTAGTAACCCCCCCAGCAGGAGAGTATGTCGTGCCCTGTGTGTATGAAGCCTTACAACACCACCCACCAGGAACCGATGATGACCCCTTGTAACCACTCCCTCTGCCTGACCTGCCTCATTGACCTGGTGACCTACACACACCCGGACACTCAGGTTCAGGGTCACCAGGGACAGGACCAGCCAGCAATGGAACAAGGGCCACCACATCTCCCCAAGGGCAAGGTGGTTCTTTGTCCCTACTGTAAGGAACAGGTCAACACGGATCAGCTGATAACTAACAGGTGAGGGGAGGGACGTGTGTGTGTGTGTGTGTGTGTGTGTGTGTGTGTGTGTGTGTGTGTGTGTGTGTGTGTGTGTGTGTGTGTGTGTGTGTGTGTGAGAGAGCAATCCTTGTCTGTCTGTCTGTTCATCTCACCTACGGCTGACCAAGGCAATACACCCACAGGCGCATCATGGCCAGGTTGGGAGTACAAGATGCCAGCGAGGACCACCTGCCCAGTGTTGGTGGTCTGATGCTGACTAGTGATGAGGGAAAACAACCACCACAACCAGAAGCTCAACCACCACCACCACAACCAGAAGCTCAACCACCACCACCACAACCAGAAGCTCAACCACCACCACCACAACCAGAAGCTCACCTACCACCACCACAACCAGAAGCTCACCTACCACCACCACAACCAGAAGCTCAACCATTATCACAACCAGATCAACCACTACCAGAAGCACCACAACAACCTCAACCACCATCACCACAACCCCAACCATCACCATCGCCAACACAACAACCCCAACCACCACTACTACAACAACCACAATCACCCCAACCCCAAACACCACCACAGCCAGGATTCCAACCACCACCCTACCCACTACCACAACAACCATACCTCTACCCACTACCACAACAACAACCAACTGCCCTCCTCGGCTGGTCAACACCCCTGACTCCTCCCACTCAAGTCAACCAAGGAATGAACCCCAACAACCAACCCCCCTACCACGACAACTATCAACCTCTGTGGTGGCCGCAACCAAATGAAGTGGAGGGTACTGGTTATGGGCATCTACAACCACCACCATCACCACAACCACAGCAACCTTTAGGGTGGACGGTAGGAACAGCAGCTGCAGCAGGCGTGGTAGCAGCAGGAACCCTTACTGCTAATGTTCATCCTTCTTCGTCGTCGACGTCTTCCTCTTCCTTCCATTCTTCTTCTTCCTCGCCTTCTAACTAGACACAGTAGGCCGTATCGGTCGTCTTTATTGTTTTTTCCAATTCGTATTCTTTCTTCTCTTCCAGTTCTTCTTCTGCCTGGTCCTGTCCTCCACCTCCTCTTCTTCTTCCTCCTGAACATCATAAGCGTGTGTGTGGATTGGCCCTTCAGCTTCAGTCCAATACACAGCCTGCGTTGAGTTCACCATCACAACACCCTCTGCCTATCTTCTTCTTCTTAATCCTTATACTGTCTTTTTCTTGTCCTTCTTCCTGCCTATCTACCTCTTTCGTATTTTCCTCCGCCTCTTCTTCTCTTTTTGCCTTTCTCCACTTTTCTTATCATCTTCCTCTTCTTCTCCTGTTCCTTCTTCCTATTTACCCATTCCTTATCTTCCTCCTCTACTTTCTCTTCTTCTCTTTGTACTTCCTATCTACTTATCCCTTAACCCCATGTTCTTTCTCTTTTACTCGCCCTCCTCCTCCTTTCCCTTGCCCTTCCCATTTCCCTCTCCTCCATCCTCCCTTACCCTTCATTTTCTTCCCCCTCTCCTCCTTCTTGGCCTTCCCATTCCCATCTTTCTCCCCTTTCCAATTCCTTTTCCTTGTTCTCATTCTTCTTCTTCCTTCTCCTCCTCCTAAGACACAAGAAAGATGGAGAAGAAACACACACACACACACACCCACACACACACACACCCACACACACATACACACCCCACACCCACACCCCACCCCACACACACACACACACACACACACACACACACACACACCTGTCCATCAGCCTGGGTCTCGTTATTATACCCCGCTAATATCTATAACTGTTATTATCTTTGTTTGTTCCTTTGTTGCTCTCTCTCCGTTATTGCTATTTGCTGGTGTGTTCTCTGCCAGGTGTTGTTGTAGTTGTAGGAAATGGTTGTTGTTGTTGTAGTAAATCAAGTTATTGTTGCAATAAATGATGTTGTTGTTATTGATGATGATGATGATAGTGATGTTGCTGTGGTTGTAGTAGTAAGCATTGTTATTGACGCCTGTTATGGTTTGTAGTTTTGTTATCATTGCTGTTGCTATTGTTATCAATGTAGTTTTGGTTGTTGTTATGAAGATTGTTATTTCCCGTGTTATTATACGGTGGTTATAAGCGGAGATGCTTTATTGAACTGATTACTCTTTTTCTATCTATGTCTGTCTGTCTCCTCTCTCTGGATCTACGAGTATATACTGTATACGACTCACAGTCTTTTTCTCACTCTGTTAATCTTAATCTATCTCATTCTCTCTTTGTCTGTCTCTCTTTGTTTCATCTTCTCTTTCTCTGTGTATCTCTTTCTGCCCGTTTCTCTCCGTCTCTCTGCCACAACTTTATTACCCAATATTGTAGTTAATATAATTATATAATTATACCCTCGAGTTGAAAATTAAATCCATCTGATATAATTATTATTATTGTTGTCATCATTAACATTATTAGTAGTAATATTGATTTATTGTTATTATTATCATTTTACTATTATCATTCTATTTATTATTATTATATTATTATTATTATTATCATATTATTATTATTTTACTATTATCATTCTATTTATTATTATTTTACTATTATCATTCTATTTATTATTATTATTATTATTATATTATTATTATTTTACTATTATCATTCTATTTATTATTATTATTATTATTATTAGTTTTACAATCAACCATATTTTTTACTGTTAATATTATAAAACCACTTTAGGACTTTTTACGTGTGTTTTAAGTGATTCAAAGTCAGTGTGAAGTTATCCCATCTTTTAACGAATTGGTGTAAGTGTCTGCCAGTTACGAAATGTCAAGTGAAGGTAGAGTAACTGCACTCAACATTACACGTTCTTATATAGATACTTTTTTTTAAGAATAAAATATCTGGGTGTGAATTTCGATTTTTATTTCCGATATTTATGTGATTTTTAGTTTTTTATGTATGTGACTTTAGTAGTAGTAGTAGTAGTAATAGTAATAGTAGTAGTAGTAGTAGTAGTAGTAGTAGTAGTAGTAGTAGTAGTAGTAGTAGTAGTAGTAGTAGTAGTAGTAGTAGTAGTAGTAGTAGTAGTAGGATATTATGAAATTTAATTTTAAGGTAATAAAATGGCGGCAAAGGTGTTGCTATTGGGGAAGGCTGGAGGCCATTTAAAAAAAGTAATAGTAGTAGTAGTAGTAGCCCCGTATAGGTCCTACTTATATACAAATTACTAAAATCTATAATTTCTTGTAAATGTTGTATAATCGTTTATATAATTAATGGTACGTGGTGGTGGAGGCGACCGACGCGAGTGAGCCAGACAGGTGGGGCGTTGTGTGTGTGTGTGTGTGTAACAAAACGTAAGCCAGATACATTTATTTCATCACATTTACTCACAAACCTCAAGTATACAATTATGACTTGTGTGAGTGTATGTGTCTCAGGTCTCACAACATACAAATCACCCCCCCCCCCCCGAGAAGCAATAAAGAAAATATAAATATCTTACCTTCCCCGCCAGGTAATATGACTCTACCTCAACCAGCAATTTTATAAGACTTTCACGAAGGAAAATTTAATATTGGAACGTTTTCGGAGAAGTTAGCAAATATGTGTTTGTGAGCTGTCAATATTATGCCTTCTATAGAGGTTATTCTTTTTGTTTATTTTAGTTTACCTGTGCATAAATACTTTAGCCATCCGGTATAATATGTTGATTTATGATAGTTATTCTACACATATACAATGTATACATACATACATATACGTATACAGCTGCATCATTCACCTGCATTATCCTCCTCCGCCTCCTCATCATCACCCAGTGTGTTGAAATTTTCCTAATTTGATCTATATTCACATGTTAGATGGCGTCACCTTAAGTCTTTTCTTATCTCGTGGGATCAGGTAGAGATTCTTTTTAACTCCCACCATGACGTCATCCGATGAGACCTGACATCATCACCTCTTCCTTCCTTTGGAAGGGGGGGGCGGGGGTTATGGGTCTACACACTGATTGCGCGCGCGCACACACACACACTAACAACACAAGGTTGATAAACTTACACTTCCGTCAAAAACACCTCACTAACACACAATGTCTAAATCTCAGACTAAAACAGAAAACAGTACCACAGAATACCGAGGAAGGAAGCGTAACCCGATCACCTCTGCCCTTATTCACACTATAAAGCCTCTCACACAGTTGATAATGAACTCTTGACACCTCTATCTGATCCTCCTCCCTTCGCCTGGACCCTCGACTGTCACTTGTTCCCGCCCGCGATAATCCCATAATGCCTCTACCTTTATACCCCGACAAGTCTTTTCTTTCCCAGGAGAAACAACGCCATCGTGAATTTCACTATTCAATCGGGACATTTTATAATAAATATCCTCAAAATCAACAATAATTTATCCAATATTAGACGTATTTTAGTTTATTTAGAACATTGTATGTTTAATTTAGTTGAGGAATTGTCTTTGAAAGGCACCGGTGAATATTGTTGTTGAGTCTCACAGGAAAAAAAATTAGGGAGCAGAATAATGTTGTCTGACGCGGCCTCTGAATACGAGGACATGACTGAACCTACCGAGAGGAAGAAGAGAAGGAGGAGGAGGAGGATAAAGGAAGTGAAGAGGTGAGGTAGGATATAAAGGAGGAGATGAGAGAGAATATTGCCAGATATTGGAGGAGAGAAGCGATGAAAGCGATATTGGTGCCGGTACTGACATCTGGTGTATATTATTGTTTATCATCATTATTTCCAACACCTCATTCCCCACCATGCCCTCCTCTCCCCCATACATCTCCTTCCCCCACACCCTCCCTTCCCCACACTCCCCTTCCCCCACACTCCCCTTCCCCCCTTCCCCCTTCCCCACACCCCCTTCCCCACCCCCCCTTCCCCACCCCCCTTCCCCTCCCTTCCCCCACCCTTCCCCCACCCCCTTCCCTCCCTTCCCCCACACCCCCCTTCCCCACACTACCTCCCCATTCATAGTAAGGAAGACTCACCCTCTACGCCCTGATCATGTATGGATTACGGCATAATGGGAGTACCTGATCCCTTATCAAGGTAGGGATTGAGGGGGAGAGGGAGGGAAAAGGGAGAGAAAAAAGAGAAGAAAGGGAGTGTTAAAGGGAAAGAAGGAAGGTGGGGAAGGGGCAAGGAAGGAGAGGAGTTTAAGTGAGGAGAGAGAGAGTTGTATATAATGTAGGGAGGAAAGGGAGGAAGGACGGACAGGGAGTGACAAAAAAGGGAGATTAAATGGTTAAGTAATTATCTATCTATCTATCCTAACCTTCTGAATTTCTTCCTCCTCCTTTATTTACTTCTCTCCCTTATCCTAGTAGCTGGGATGTAGGGGACGAAAGGGAGGAAGGAGTGAAGGGAAAGGTAGGGAGGAAGGATAGAGGGAGGGAGGGAGAGAAGGAAAGGTAGGGAGGAAGGATAGAGGAGGGAGGGAGAAGGAAGGTAGGGAGGAAGGATAGAGGGAGGGAGGGAGAGAGAAAGAAAAGAAGAGAATGGGAGATGAAGAGGAGGAGGGAGGGAGGAGGGACTTAACTACTCCATGACACAACATAAGATAACATCAACCATAACAATTAAACCTGTCTCTTAATTCTGTTATCGTGTCTGTCTGTCTGTCTGTTAGTTTATCTGTTAGTCCCCCACAGTCTGTCCCTTCCTTTGTCTCCCTGTCTTCCTTAATGTCTTCCTCCTTCTTCCCCAAGCTTCTTCTTACCTCCCTTCCTAGCTCCCTCCCTCCCTTTCTGGTTCCCTCCCTCCTTTCTGCCCCCCCTCCCTCCGTCCTACACAACAATATCGTCTTTAAGTCTCCCAAAGACACTATCATCCCACGATATTTAAAGTAGGACCAACTGAGACCTTCCTCCTTCCTTTCCTTCTCTAGCTCCCTTCTTTCGCCCATCCCTGTTTCTCTCTCCTTTCCCTGGTTCCTATTTCCATCTTACCCCCCCCCCATGTCTCCCTCCTACCTACCTGGCGACCCCCCATGTCTCCCTCCTACCTGGCGACCCCCCCATGTCTCCCTCCCCTACCTGCCCCCCCCATGTCTCCCTCCCTACCTGGCGACCCCCCATGTCCCTCCCTGGCGACCCCCATGTCTCCCTCCCCTGGCGACCCCCCCTCTCTCCCTACCTGGCGACCCCCCATGTCTCCCTCCACCTGTGTCTCCTCCCTACCTGCGACCCCCTCCCTACCTGGCGGCCCCCATGTCTCCCTCCCTACCTGGACCCCCATGTCTCCCTCCCTACCTGGCGGCCCCCCCCATGTCTCCCTCCTACCTGGACCCCCCATGTCTCCCTCCCTACCTGGCCCCCCCATGTCTCCTCCTACCTGGCTGTCTCCCCCTACCTACTCTCCCTCCCTACCTGGCGACCCCCATGTCTCCCTCCCTACCTGGCGACCCCCATGTCTCCTCCCCTACCTGCCCCCCATGTCTCCCCTCCCTACCTGGCGACCCCCCCCCATGTCTCCCTCCCTACCTGCCCCCATGTCTCCTCCCTACCTGGCGACCCCCCATGTCTCCCTCCTACCTGGTGTCTCCCTCCCTACCTGGCCCCCCATGTCTCCCCCTACCTGGCGACCCCCCCATGTCTCCCTCCCTACCTGGCCCCCCCATGTCTCCTCCCTACCTGGCCCCCCATGTCTCCCCTACCTGGACCCCCATGTCTCCCTCCCCTACCTGGCCCCCCATGTCTCCCTCCCTACCTGGCGGCCCCCCATGTCTCCTCCTACCACCCCCATGTCTCCTCTCCCCCCCCTCCCATGTCTCCTCCCTACCTGGCGACCCCCCCCCCTCTCTCTACACCCTGGAAGATAAAAATAAGTGTACATGAAGATGGCAACATATGCATTAGGACAACAATGGCATATCTCCTCCAGCAGGTGAGGCGTTCCTATTGTCACCAGGGTCCTAAGAGTGCCACTTTAGCGCGGACCAGCATTCACAACCCCAACGCAGTCTTGTTATAATACAACCTAAGACGTGTTGTGAATCTTATTAAACCCCACTACTTTATTTAACATTATAACATCGCATATAACCAGAGGAATTTTGGTGTTAGGTTATTTTGTGTCAGAATATTTTGTAACATTATTACAACCCATTGAGGAAGATGTTATAACTCCTTTAACACGATGACATAAGCCCTGGAGTACGATATAACCCCTTGAGTACGATGACAACCCCTTGAGTACGACTTAACCCCTTGAGTACGACTTAACTCCTTGAGTACGATGACACACAAACAAACACAGTGAACGGTGTGCTTTATGACCCTGGCAGCTGACGCACCTAGAAAAAAAAAGTACTGAAGATTTTACATATAATGAAGGTGAGGTAACACTTACAACAATCTCTCTCTCTCTCTCTCTCTCTCTCTCTCTCTCTCTCTCTCTCTCTCTCTCTCTCAGGTCTAATTGAACTAACATATCAAAAATATCTGGATGTGGAAAAGAAATATACACAGTCATTGATAATTAATCGACCCCCACCACTTTTATCTCTCCTCCTCCACTACCCCATCACCCTACCTCCCCAACGTACACCCTTCTTCCTCTCCCCCACCTTCCTCCCCAACCTACATGCCGGTCATCAGTCATCAAAATGCCCTTCATAACCAACCTCTCTCACACACACATTCATTAACAGCTGGTAGTGGTAAACACGTGAGACTCTACTCCTACTGCTCATTCATTAAATCCTTTGTTTACATTGTTCATTCACTGAAGTTTGCTGCGAATACCTTGTTTCACCTACGACGACGACGACGACGAGGAGGAGAGCTGTGGGAGAGATCGTGCACTGACACAACACTACAATAAATCTGCTGGGGGCATGTTGTTCATCACACACACACACACACACACACACACACACACACACACACACACACACACACACACACACACACACACACACACACACACACACACACACACACACACACACACACACACACACACACACACACACACACACACACACACACACACACACACACACACACACACACACACACACACACACACACACATCTCAGCCTTTACAAATGAACTCAGGCTTTGTGTGGCTGACTCCCCACCGAGGTATTGTGGGTAGATGCACTCACTCCCTCCCTCTCGCCCTCTCTCTTCCTCTCCCGTTTCCTCTCTCTCACTCATCCTGTTTCTCCACTTTACTCCCTCCCTCCTTCCCTCCCTCACACACTCTCCCCCTCCCTCACACACACACACTCTCGTGTTTCCTCTCACATTCATCCTCTTTCCATTCAATTCCGTCCGTCCATCTCTCTCTCTCTCTCTCTCTCTCTTTCTCTCTCTTACTCTTTTTATCACCTTATCACTGTCTCTCACTCTAACTCTAATCTTCGCTCTCTTTCTCTCACTTTTTATCTCTTCTTTCCAATCGAGTTATAGAATAGATGATCTCTCTCTCTCTCTCTCTCTCTCTCTCTCTCTCTCTCTCTCTCTCTCTCTCTCTCTCTCTCTCTCTCTCTCTCTCTCTCTCTCATTCCAACGGTTCCTACGCACATCCTTCCATCTCTCTCAATCTCCCTCCATCACTTTTCTCCTCTACCCTTCTCCCCCCCCTTCCTCACCCCCAATGGCCTATCAGGGGTGTAAAACTGTGGGAGACAATAGCACTGTCTTCCTCTGGTTCACACCACCATCATTTATCATCATCATATTCATTACCATCACCATTGTCAACTTCTTCTTCTTTATTATTATTATTGTTGGTGTTTAAAGTCCTCTGTTGCTGTCACAAGAATAAATTACGGTAAAAATTAGCCTTTTCCCAAGACCTAAACATCTACTCTACCCTTCGGCGTGTTACGTCCACTGGTAACGACGTCTTCAGTTAAGTGCTATAATCAGGGAGGTAGTGTGTGTGTGTGTGTGTGTGTGTGTGTGTGTGTGTGTGTGTGTGTGTGTGTGTGTGTGTGTGTGTGTGTGTGTGTGTGTGTGTGTGTGTGTGTGTGTGTGTGTGTGTGTGATCAAAGCCAAACTCTTAAGGTAAGCGACTGATCAGGGCTAAACTCTTAGGGTAAGAACGGTGGTGATCAAAGCTACTCTTGACAAGTTAAGGTAAACTTATAGTTCAACAGGAACTTGTAGTAAAGGGAAGCAGCAAGTTTGGTCGTGGCAGCCAACTAACAAGCAGGGCCCCGGCAACATTTTTACCTGTTTCTGAGTTGGCCCAGTTTCCGCCTTCCCTAGCCTCACATTTTCCCGTGTCAGTTAGCTTAAACAACAGGTCTGGGTTGATGTGTGTCTTAGCTTATAAAATTGTGAGCCTATACAGACCATATTCCACACGCCTCGGCTCTCACGGGCCTGGACGTCCCTTAAAACCAACATGAAAGAGGTGTTGGGTTACTGTCACTTACTGGCGGTCTTTACAGTAGCACCGTTCAGGATGACGCCCAAGACCCCAGGCCTAAATGGTGGCAGCAGTAGGATTCTGCCCCTCCTGAACATTTACTTTTTTTTAAGGGAGAGTGAGAGGAAGGGAGACGGGATGTTACAGTAGCACCGCTGAGGATGACAGCTCTCTGACCCCAGGCCTAAACATAACAATGGTGGCAGTGGTGGGATTCTTCCTCTCTCCACATCTTTGTTGTTTTTTAAGCACATGAGTATGTATGTCCTGTGAGGCAGAGGGAAGGAGGGGATGTGAAGGGCGGGGGGTGGAAAGGAGGATGACAGGGAGAGAGGCTGGTCAGGTTTGGAGGTTGGGTGTATAGGTAGGGGGGTCATGTTACCTGGTGGGGAAGTTGTGGTGGTGGTTGTGGAGTGATGGTGTGGTGGGGATGCCTGTTTTGTGGGACTTTCTTTCTGTACCTTTCCCTCGTTCCTCGACTCTATGTTTCTCGTATTTCCTTTCTGTCTGTCATATTCTATTTTTTTTTTTGGGGGGGGGGGGGTCAATGGTGTACCAGCGTTTTTGTCTGGCTCCCTTTTTCTGTCTTTTGGTCGATTTTCCTGTATCTCTTCCTGTTTCACATCTCCAATTTTCTCCTCTATCTTTCTCTCATATCTCCTAACACTTCTCAGTTCTCACATCTCACTCTCCCTGCCCTTCTCTCTCATGAGTATCTTTATCCCCTCCCTTTCTCCCTCTCTACCCACCACACACCCTCCTCGCCCTCAACAGCCAATAAGAATGTGACATATATTTCACCTCACACATGAGGGATTCACCAGCCTCTTCACTCCTACAATCACTAATCTTCTAATCCCTTTACAAAGGTAGCCCGCTGGCCCTCTATCCCTCCCACCTCCCGGTAACTGGGATATAGGCCACGTGGATGCGTGTTTCCTGGGACTTATGAGTGGGATACTGGGATCTTAACATACTGAATTCATTGTTGGCCACGTGGCGATCTGGACCCAGTTAGCTGAAAGACTCACCAAGAGTTTAACAAATCTTATTTACCTTCACTGGCAATACTTACACCTTTATGGAAATCAAATCAACATTAAAAAACAAACAGGTGGAAGAGATACAGGGTAGTTGATTAGAAAAGACAGGAACATTTACGAAGAAGAGATCTGAGAGTTAATGAATGGAAAACGAACGTGAGATTAAGTATATAGCAGAGGAGAAAGAAAACAATAAAATAATTAGACATGAGGAATAATCAATTAAAACAAGGTGGTAACTTCACATACCTGGCCTGAGCCTTGAGTGCGGGGGAGGGACTGAACTGTGACCTGGAAAAAGGAAAAATAAACTCATATATGACGACAATTAAATTAGTATTACAGAAGCAGAAAAATCTCGAGAGATCAATAGTGAGAATATAAAGTTTAAGTCGGGAATATCATGAAGGGAAACCTACTAGGAATGAGGAAGACAACAGAGAAGACAAGATAAAGAAGAAAATTATATAACAAAAAGAGAAACAAATGCAGTGAAGAGAGGAACAGGAATACCAATAAAAGGTGTAGGTATAGGAAGGAAAAGAGTAAACTAGACAGATGTAATTAAAAATATATGTAATAAAGGTGAGAAAAACGAAGAGAGGAAGAAGAACAACCGACAACTATAAAATAAGATGATCAGAGAAATAATAAATAATTCTATCTACAGCCAACAAGACTAACAATCGTATAGTACAGTTGGATTCTTTTTTAACTTGACAATACCAGAAATACCCAGCATTGTAAAGTGCTCCGGGGAACTTGAGTAGCGCCTCACACCACTACCATAACACAACTGTCCTGATATTGAGGATTTGGTCTGATTAATATATCATCTATCACACCCCGAAGGACCATCACTTAATGTTCCATCTAGCTGCTGATGATAATAATTTAGTTCTGAGTAGATTATGTATTTGTGATCTTTATAAAACTAGCTGATGCCACTGATTTATTGACGTAATTTTATGATACAGTCGCCAGTTACAGATACAGTTATTTATACCTGTATCTTGTAACTTAATCTGTACCTGTAGCTATATTTTTAAGACGAATTTTCATCTAACTATAACTAGCGAGATACGAGGAGACACGAGCCTGCACAATTGAGATGTCGGGGCCGCATATTACTCATCTCGCCTCATCTTATTACTGGGGCACTGCTGAACTGGTGTACCGGGTCAGTATACTGGTAGTGCTGTAATATGATTGTGTTTTGTAGCACTAGTCTTATTTACTTGGGGGGGGGGGGCATGTATTACTGCACTGGTATGTCAGGTGTGTGTACTGTCATACCGGGTATGTGTACTGCCATACCGGGTGTGTGTACTACCATACCGGGTTCATGTACTAGTTTACCGGCTGTATGTACTGCCGTCCCAACAACGTGTATAGGTCTACAGCCTCTCACTCCCACCCGACCTTCCTCATTGAAACAGTATCGGCATGACCGTAGGCCCCTATTGTAACCCATCCTGCCCCATTGTCGACCATTCTGGACCATTGTGAACCACTGTGGCCTCTTTTTTCAGTCGCTGTGTGTCCCGGGTCGGTGCTGTGAAAGGCCTGGAGGGGGGGAGTTAGCACAGCGTGTGAGGAAAATCTTCTTACACCTCGGATGTGTGTGGGAGTGGTGCACCTCGTGATGAAGGGCACTGATTCTCACCCAGATGCGCGCACACACACACACACACACACACACACACACACACACACACACACACACACACACACACACACACAGTTATTACAACCTACTGGAGGTGTGTTGGTGGCTTTAAAGTTTGAAATTCCTTTACGTTAGGTTTTAATTAAGTCTGGTATATATATACATATATATTTTACACCCGCGACACGTAAAACACCATTAGATTACAGCTGACAGAAGACGTATTAAAGAACAGTACAAGCTGGGTGTGTGTCTGTCTGTCTAAAGGGGGTTTTAAGCCTGGAATTTCATTTTATCTGATGTGATTAAATTTGGTGAACATAGTCAAGAAAGATAAAGAATTAATTCAATATCTGAACACATGAAACAACAGCTTGGTTAATATGCTGTCTGTGTATCTGTTTGTCTCACCTCAAAATTACCATTACATAAAATATGGATTACGTTCGATATACATAATCAAGATAAAAAAATCATTAATATCCCCCCCCCCCATTCTCCCACCTGCCCCAAAGTCCTGCATTGACCAAAAAATTTATACAAACAAGAACGACGCCAACACACGGGACACTTGACCCAACTTGACGCTTGTAAATAGATGAAAGGCTATTGATATATGCTGCATTTTGGACTCAACTAGATGTGCTATATTTTGGATTACAGGGCGCTGGAGAGACGGACGATACAAAGTTGTCTTGGAAACACCTGAGCTGCTCGACTCGCTTCACTAAGATTATAATTGAGTTTTGGTGTTCATTTTGTGTTTCTTGTGTATGAGAGGAGACGAGCGGCCATTATTCTTCCACTTTCTTTTCTTCTTGCTTTGTCTTTTTTCTTTCTTTTCTTTTTGTCTTTGTCTTTCTGCTCTTCCTATTCTTCTTTCTTTGTCTTCTTTTTCTTCGCCCTTTGTCTTATTTGTCTTCTTTCTTTGTCTTTCTTTCTCGTTTTCCTTTCTTCTTCTTTCTTGTTTTTCTTTTCTTCTTTCTTTACCTTTCTTCTTTATCTTCCTTCCTTCTTCTTTGTCTTCTTTTCTTCTTCCTTTGACTTATTTTTCTTCTTCTTTCTTTGTTTATCTTGCTTTTCTTTCTTCTCTCTTGTCTTCATTCCAACAGTCATAATCACAGGCTTTTTTTTTTTCGTTTTAGGGTCGATCGTCTTTGGAACTTACCGCGTGTACAGTGTTTATATGAGGAAGAGGAAGACAAAGAGAACCAAAAGGAAGAGGAAGACAAGGAAGAAGATAAAAGAAAAGAAATGGCCATAAATAGTCAATGAACTACAGCACGTGTTTATTTTGGTCAGGTCAGGCGATGGAACTAAAGCCAGGTCAAGAGAAGAGGTCAACACAGGTCAGGCGGGAACAAGGAGAGTGAGGGAGTGAGTGTGTGAGTGTCTATCCCAAGATGTTGTCAAAATAAACCTTAATACAGAGACACAATGAATGTTAATTGAAAGTTAATTGTGAGATTTTTTCCGATTCTGGGGTTTTTCTTATTAATAATATTTGTTCCGTCTGTCTATCCATCTACCTGTCTCGTATTTCAATGCTTTATTCATTTCTCTCCATTCACTATCACTCTTTGGGAGGTCCGGAGCTAATATGGACGAATCTTGTTACGATGATTGACCACTAACTTACCTTCACCATTATTTCAGCCACGTTCACCACTACACAGGAAACATGGGATGAGGGAAGTCCTAAATACTTATTGTAACGCCTAACACCCCCGCTGACTTGCTTACTGTGGCTGGGAGGAAGGGAGAGAGAGAGAGGAGGGGAGCAAGGACTTGGAGGAGGAAGGGTAGCAATAAGGGGAGGGTGGGAGAGGAAGGAGAGAAGAGAAACGGTAGAATGGGGGAAGAAGGGAGAAAGGAAAGCGGATCAGAGATTAAAGGATGAAGAGGAAGATGGAAACGGAAGGGGGGGACGAGAGAGAGAGAGAGAGAGAGAGAGAGAGAGAGAGAGAGAGATGGTCAAAGAACATGGGAGAAGGAGAACTAAGCAGGAAGGAAGTGAGAGAAATTGAGGGGGTGTAGGAGGAGCAGGGAGAGTGGAGGAGGGCTTTAAGGAGATGGAGGGAAGGGGAGGGAGGGTGGGAAACATGGAGGGATGACTACCAGCATCTGCCTCCGTGTTTGTATATGTGTGTGTGTGTGTGTGTGTCTGTATACTCATGTCAGTCCACGTGTGTTTGTTGACATCATCTGAGAAAGCGCGCCAAATCCTACCATATGATGGAATGTCAACAAAGACTTATAGAATAAACACATGTTTGTAGATCAATCCTTTTAACTTGGCTAAATGTATTTCAGTTAAGATTTCTTGTTATATTCTTAGATTATCTTGGTATTTTTTAGTGCAAGTGCGATAAAGATTTAGACATTTATTATCACACAACAACAGAGCCAGGCCACAACACAGCCGACGTGACCGAGGAAACTTGCCGTTATTCAACCTGTCTTTCCAATTAATTACGAGACGGCTTTATTTCCCTCCCCTTCACTGTGACTATTTTTATTATCCAATAAAACTGTCAGGCCAATAGTACCCAAGGGTGGTCATCCTTCATCCATAGAAAAGAACTCAAAGAGGGAATAAGTCAGGTTCACCTAATAGGCTCGCGACCACTTCAATGGAAAGTCATATTTTTCTAGTTTTTTACCTCGTAATGGCTAAAAGAAGGTGGGGGTGAGGGATGAGGGAGATGGAAGTGGGGTAGGAGAGGAGGCATATTTTCTATTGAAAGAAGGGAGGGAGGGAGGGAGGGAGGGGAGGATACCTGATCTTCCTCTCTTTGCTAGGATCTAATGAGATGTGGACGACACATGTTATGTGAGGGTGTAGGTGAGTGAGCGAATGGTGAGGTTTGGTATGAGAGAGAGAGACTCGCCTTCATGAAAAGGCTAGGGGGCAGAAGGGAGAGGAATAGTACGAGGAAGGGATGAGGGAAGGGACAAAAAATGAAAGGGAAGGGAGAGGTGGGGAGAGGAAGGGAAGAACACTGGGAGGGGGGCAGGGGAGGGGCAGGGGAGGGAGGGAGAAAGAAAGGGAGAAGGGGTATGTTGTGAAAGACCCGGATTTCTTAAAGACATAATTTTTGTATATATTTTTTTTTCTCCTGGTTGTTCCTCTTTGTGGGTGGACGGCCTGCCCTTCCTGCCCCCCCGCCCCCATCTCTCTCTCTCTCTCTCTATCGATCTATCCATGTACATCTCTCACTGTGAATGTCAGGTGACTAGTTAAGTCTCTCTCTCTCTCTCTCTCTCTCTCTCTCTCTCTCTCTCTCATCCATAATAATTAAATTTAATATCAATTCAAGAAATATTTGGGTACCGCTGACTTCCTTCCTTCCTTCTTCCCTCTCTTCATTCCCACCCTCCTTTCCTACCTCCCTCCATTCACTCCCTTCCTCATTCATTCCTTCACACCCTCCATTCTTTATCCCTTTCTCATTATTTCCCTCCCTCTCTCCTCTACTTTCTTTCTGCATCTTTCCTCTACTCATTTTTTCCTTTCTCTCATTTCCATTTGTATCCTCCCATCTACCAATTTCCTCCTTCCTCTCCTTTCTTCCCTTCTTTCTTACTCATCTTCCTTCCCCGTTTCTCATTTCTTTCTTCTTTCTCCCTTCCTTCCTATTATTACCTCATTTATTTTTCATTTTTTCCTCTCCTTTCCACCACTCTTCCTCCCCTCTCCTTCCACCCTTCCTTCCCCCTCTCAGAATTCCCACTCCCCTCTCCTCCCTCCCTTCTCTCACCCTCCTTACCATTTCCCTATCACTGTCCCCCTCTTCTCCCCTTCCTTTTCATTACTGTAACTTCCTGCCTCTCCCTCTCTTTTTCTCTCTCCCCTCTCCCAGGCTGGTGGAAAAGGTCATGGGAGGGGTAGAGAGTGACCTTTATCCCCCCTTGAAGGTCAGCAAAAGGTCATAAGGGCTGAGTTACATGGCCATACTTAATGGCCTTTAGTACATTAAAGAAAAGTGATCTCTCTCTCTCTCCCAATTTACCTTACTAGGGGACACTGAATAGGGTACTGAACCGTATTATTCGCTTCCTCGCTTTGCATCTCTCTCTCTCTCTCTCTCTCTCTCTCTCTCTCTCTCTCTCTCTCTCTCTCTCTCTCTCTCTCTCTCTCTCTCTCTCTCTCTCTCCGGCTTTCTATGATCATCTGAAACATCGTCTCCCTTCCCCTCCATGTCTTCCTTCTTTCCCCTAACCACCTCCTTCCTCTTCTCCCTTCCGTTTCCCTCTACCTCTTGCCCCTTCCCCGCTCCCCTCCTCAAACATCCTCATCTTTCACCAGCATCTTTCTAGCTCTCCCCCTTCCCCACCCTCCCTGTCCTCATCTTCCTTCTACTGGCTCCCCCTCTCCCCCTCATGTAAAACCCATCACCCTCTGCCAGACCAGTAAGCCTGGACGATCACAGGGAAGCTTCTACTAGTGTGTTGACGCACGCCCTAATGTGTGTGTGTGTGAGAGAGAGAGAGAGAGAGAGAGAGAGAGAGAGAGAGAGAGAGAGTACCAGTGTGCTGGTACGTCCTAATGTGACAGAGAAGAGTGAGAGAAAAATTTCCTTGAGGGTTCTCTTTATAAATTCATCAACACACACACACATGGCAGCTCGTCTATCAAACAATATCAAGACACCATCAGTATCCGACCCACCATAACCACTGCAGCTCTACAACCTCCACTCAACTCACAATATTCTAAACTCGTGATTAATCTATTTTTTTCCAAATATTATTTCCAGAAGAATTATAAAATTATCCTATGAGAAATTATCTACAGCTCATTCATTAATCATTTCGTTAACGTGTACTTCAAATAATTCATAATATAAGGTGTTGCTGCCATTCATTCATAAAAATAATATTCACTACAATTCATATATTAATTATAACTCTTCTTCATTCAAAATTCCTGTACGTTAATATTTACATTCATTCATTCATTCATTCATAAAGTTACACTATGCCTTAAGGCTTGTTGCTGGTGTTCATTCATATAATAAAATACTACACAGTTTACTACACCTCACTGACGTTATAACACGACGGATTTATTAAAGCCCATTGATTGGTCGCTGGTCCTCTAGGGCAAGAAGGGCCTATCTCTTTGTTTACATGTTTAATACTTCGGAATGGGTGGTTCATGTCTTCATTATTGTTTATTTTTTATATTTACGATTTGGGGGAGTTACAGGGGAGAAGAGAGGAGATAGACATATAGATGGACAGATAGACAGACAGACACGGAGAAGACATTAGTATTAAAAGAACGCCTCTTCTCCCTCTTTCCCATGTTCCCCCTCCCCTCCTGTCTCCACCCCTCCTTCCTCTCTCCCTCTCTTCTTTCCTTATCCCTTCCTCCCTCCCTCATCTCCTCTCACGTCATCACCTCGCCCTTACTTTCGTTTCCTCTCCTTCTTTCACTTCCCCTCACTACCCCCCCTCTTATCCCTTCTCCTCATTCTACATCCGGCTATTACAGTCTCTCCCTCTCATTCTCCTCCCTTCTCTTTTCCCTCTCATTTCTCTCATTTTCCTCCCCTCTTTCTTTCCCTCTCATTCCTACCTCCCTCTCGACAGTGTTGTGAAAACAGAAGAAGAAGAAGGACGACGAAGATGATAAAGGTAGGAAGAGGAGGAGGAGAGGGAGGTATCACAATAAGGGTGTGATCCCCCAGTAAGACGCGTGACGGGCGTGATAATAGGAAGAGGAAGAAGAGAAGAGGTGGAAGAGGAAGAAGAGGAGAGGGTGGAAGAAGAGCAGAACAGGGAAAGAGAAAACGAAAAGGGGAAAACCAAAAATTGGAGAAAAAGAAGAAGTAGAAGAGTAGGAGTAGGAAGAGAGGAGGAAGGGCAGAAGATGAGGAGAAGCAAAAATGGGAAGACGAAGAAGAGCAGGAGGAGGAGGAGGAGGAGGAGGAGGAGGAGGAGGAGGAGGATAGCCAGAGACAGTATTGGTGGACACGTACACAGATAATGGAGACCCTGGCAGAAGCATAACGTCCAGGCTGGTACTGATGCTTCTATTACCATGCTTCTCACGCGCCTTCCAGGGCCCTCCTCCTCTTCCTTCCTTCCTCCTCCTAGTCCTCTCTCTCCTCCCTTATGACACCTCCGCTTCCGTTTCCTGTTCCTCTTTTGGTTCCACTTCCTCTTCCTCCTCCACCTTCATTATACCTACGCTTCCTCCTCTTTCTTTTTCCTTATGAATATATCTTCTTCTTCCTCCACTTGCTCTTCGTGCCTCTCTTTATGATTCTTCCGCTTCCTCTTATTCCCCTTTGCCGCCCCATCCTCACACTTTCTTCTAGTAACTCCACTTTCTCTTCATTCTCTCCCTCTTCATCATCTACCTCTTCCTCTCCTCCTTTTCTCCCTCTACTCCCCATCTTCCTCTTCCACTTCTGTTATGTCTACCACTTTTCCTCGAGTTCATTTCCTCTTTCTTTTCTTCGTTTCTCCTGTTATTGCAGTTTTTCTTATACATTATCTTCATTACTATTACTCTGTTAGTTATGTCTCCTCCTCCTCTCTTCACACCTCGTTTAGTTGTCTTGTTATTTCCTATTTGTATTCTTGTCTCTCTCTACGATGTCCTTGGTCACGTCGAGTCGCTGCTTACCCTTGTCTGTATACCTCCACGGTCTATGTATAGTGTGTGTGTACATGTTTGATATACCCAGCATCACTAGGTACACACACACACACACACACACACACACACACACGTACCAGAGGAAGTTGCCAACTATTGTTATTCAGATTTATTTAACCTCCGCCGGGAATATTTTACTGTTTACGACAACCTGTGACAAGTGTAGCTGTCCTGCCTCTGTTGTGAGGGGGGGGGGGATTCCCTCACCCAGCAGGGAAGGGAGACTCTTGCTTCCCCTCACCAAGCAGGGAAGGGAGACTCTTGCTTCCCCTCACCCAGCAGGGAAGGGAGACTCTTGCTTCCCCTCACCCAGCAGGGAAGGGAGACTCTTGCTTCCCCTCACCCAGCAGGGATGGGGAATCTTTCTTCCCCTCCCCCAGAAGGGTTAGATTAGGTTACGCTAGGTAAGGTTGGGTGTCTATTCTTTAGGTGATTCATATTTTTTCTCTATGGTCAAAACTTCGCTCTGTCTCATGTTTGCTCCACTCAGTCCTACCTTCCCCCTCCCCCCCCTTTCATTGTCACCCTTCTCTTACTCCTTTTCCTTTCCCATCTCCTTCCATTTCCTCTCGCTACACGGCCTCACCTACCTAGTTCCTCCCTTACTTCCCTCCAACAGTAAATAACAACAAGGGGTCAGCTAGGAGAGTAACTTTACACTGAAAGGTCACACCCCACAGTTAATCACGGGGTCCTGGGTGTGTGTCCCTCTCTACCTGTGAGTGTTGATCTCTCTTTCTCTCTCTATCTATTTATCTATCCATCTATCGATATATCCATTCATCCACCCACCCATTTATCCACCCACTTCAAAGGTACAGACGGCATACACCATTGTACACAACAGGACACAGCGACATCACAAATAGTTGTTTCTATGATAAATCGTAAGTCATACATTAAGCTAAAACACACACAGGTCTGACGCCCCCCACAAACACCTGAAAATTTTAACTAAAATACAAACTACTGTGAGAGAGTTACTGTAGGAGGGTTACTATGGGGAGGGCGGTTAGTGTGGGAGAGTTACTGTGGGAGGAGGTTAGTGGGAGAGAGTTAGCGTGGGAGTTAGTGTGGGAGAGAGTTAGTGTGGGAGAGTTAGTGTGGGAGGAGATTAGTGGGAGAGAGTTAGCGTGGGAGTTAGTGTGGGAGAGAGTTAGTGTGGGAGAGAGTGTGGGAGAGTTAGTGTGGGAGGAGGTTAGTGGGAGAGAGTTAGCGTGGGAGTTAGTGTGGGAGAGAGTTAGTGTGGGAGAGAGTTAGTGTGGGAGGAGGTTAGTGGGAGAGAGTTAGCGTGGGAGTTAGTGTGGGAGAGAGTGTGGGAGAAAATTTGTGTGGGAGGGAATTAATGGACACTGCCAGAGAGATTGACAGCAAAGGTTAATGAGAGAACGGTTTAATCTGCTGTAATATTAAGCTATGTTGTAATATTAATGGCTGTTGTAATATTACGCTATGATGTAATAACACGCTACGCTGAAATATTATTTGTCAAAAGTAAATCACGTACATACTGCATATCCCTTACTGTTTGAGTCATTAGTATATACATAAATAAACATGTACTGTACACTATGTTTTGTTTTTCCTTTCCTCTATATGCCTTCCTGCTCTTCCTTGCTCCTTTCTTCCTTCCCTCCTATTCCTTCCCTCTCTTCCAGCCTCCTTATAGGTCTACCTTCCCTCCTCCTTATACGTCGACCTTCCCTCCCATTCCTTCCCTCTCCTCCCTTCTCCTTATACCCTTATACGTCTACCCTACTCCTTCCATCATCCTTTCTTTCTCATGTCTAATCTCAACCCTACTTCTTCCCGCTTTGCTTCCTTCTCCTACTCACTCCCTCTCTCCTCCTCCCGTTCACACTCCTTCCTCTCCCCTCCCCCCACCACACAAACAACATTACCATTCTAATGAAAAAAAAACAGCATAACTTAACCCAAAACTCTCAGCATAAAAGTACTAATTATTCATCTCTGACTCTCACTCACTGACCCTTTGTGCTTGTGTGTGTTTCTAGACAACAATATGAGTAAATTTGCTCACAACACAAAAATTATGGCGCATGATTCAACCAGCAGCAATGTGATCGAAATACACAAGAGAAATATACAACTAAATAAAGATAACAAAACTAACACAATCAGGATGAAACACGTAGTAATTTTATATGAAAGAAGGAATAAGGTAAACACCGGTTGGATGAGTGGAACAAGTTATTATCAACACCAAGACCAACTCAAACTCACTGGCAAGTTTAAATTATATATTGTTAGGCAGATATATAAGTTCAGTGTGTCTTATTTTTATGTTTTCTACTTGTTTTTAGTGTAAATAAACTGAGCGACAGACAGGCACAGACTGACAGACAGACAAACAAACATGCAAAAAAACACAGACAGACAGACGAATACAGACATACGAACAGACAGGCACACAGAAAAACAGAGACAGATTATACATGCATACAAACAGGCAGAAAAACAGACAGACAGACAGGTAGAGAAGAACGCTACAGTCTCCCAACAAGAGAATAATAACTGAACATAAAGGCCTCGTGAAGAGAGAAAATCAACCATTATTTCCGCCAGAATTTTGATTTGGAAGGTAAATTTACACACAAGATGATTTCCCTCTCAATTAAGACAGCATTTGTTCTCTCTCTCTCTCTCTCTCTCTCTCTCTCTCTCTCTCGCATTATCTCTCTATCTCCCCGGGACAATAGACCTCTGCCTGCTGGACTGAAGTTCTATAAAGCAGGATCGAATCCCCTTGAGTTTATACCGTGAAGCGTTAAATACCTCTAAAACTCGGCATCAAGGAGAATCAGAAACTCCATCGCTCGCTAATGTCGATGTTTACTTGGCAAACACCCGCGTGTTGACCAGCCATTGCCTACCTTATCGTCCCTGCGAGCTGTCCTAATTGATAACGCGATTTAAGATAAAAAAATACGTCGTTCTGGAGAGGAAATCATTGTTATTTTGGGGTGAATAATGAGCCCTTATTTAATAATGAAAATTTAGTAGTTTATGGTTTCGAAGACGATAATATGTCGTCGATTTAAGAGTAAAAAAAAATATCTAAGATGAAAAATACGTCGTTTATAGATTCTAAGATAACGTGTCATTGTTTTAACATGAAATGATTTATTGAGACTAATGATGTGTCGTTTATGGTAAAAAAAATAAAATGTCGTTTTAGAGAGACTAAATTTTACGATTTAAGATGATTTAAGATGAGAGAGAGAGAGAGAGAGAGAGAGAGAGAGAGAGAGAGAGAGAGATTTTCAGGATTTTTATTGAGACGAGAGATTTTTATGGGATTTAAAAGTAAATAAGAAATAAGATTGATTTAAAGAGATAGTAATACAGATTTAAGATTTTACTTATATCAAGGACAATAAACCTCAGATTCTACACTATTAGACAGATTACATGTCAGGCAGATTACACACACTCACACACACACACACAAAGGACCTGCAGAATCATGCTCAGCGCAGACTACTCCGGCTACACCAACGCTTTCTCCACCCTGGAAATGCCATCCCTCAGTAACCTCCACCACCAAGCACTAGCAAGGTTTGGCAGTGGACTACTGCACCACCCTCGTCATTGCCACCACCTGTCACTGGCAGTCCCCCACCCACCTAGTGCAGTCCGCCACTACAACAAAATTCAGCCCATAAGAGCCCGCACTGATAGATATAAGAACAGCACCATCCCATCTATTGTTAAAATAATAAACAACTCCTGATTTATGTACTGTACAGCCCTGTAAATGTATTGAACGCATATCATTATGTCTAACTCACATGTAAGTTTGTATATTTTCAGACACCGGCTGCAACTCTATTAATAAACCGTTTATTAGTATTATTATTATTTATTGCACACACACACACACACACACACACACACACTATCAGCCAGATTACACAATAAGGAAAATTACACACACACACACAGACTTACAGAGAATGCCAGACAGTACACATTATGCCAGAATACACTGTCAGCCCGATTACACAATAAGCCCGGATTACAGTTCCCAGCGGCGTGACTTACGAAAAAAGATGACGTAGGATTAGGATTTTTGTGTGTGGGATTACGACTTTTATGTTTGTTGTAAGGATTCTATACGATTATACCGATTATTTTAGGATTTTAAGAGAGTATCAAGATTATTTTTAGATTTCAAAATAATATTCGATTATTGCAGGATTTTAAGAGATTAATACGAATATTTTGGAGTTTTAAGAGAATATATCGATTATTTTCTCCAACGATTTTAAGCACTTGGAAGGACTTTACGAACGAGAAATATTCCCCCAAACTAAGACAATTTTACGTAATTAAGCAGATTTTTAGGTAAAGATATCCAGACAGATTAAACACTCGCGGCAACAGGATTTCAGATTACAATAAAAAAAAATAATCCTGGTAGTTTAGCGACTCAGGAAAGATTTGTAAAGAAGGTTAAAATCGGCTGTCGGGTGAGTTGTGTCAACATGCTGTGTGATTTCCTGCGCTGGCGAACCCTTGTGCCTGGCTCAAGTGTTAATGGGATTTGGAGGAGCGGGGGGATGGGGGAAGAGGAGTGGGGGAGAAAGGAGGTAGGGAGGGGGAGGGGCAGAAGGTTGCGAATAGGGGGGTGGGGAGAGAACAAGAGACAGACAAACAAACAATAACACAGAGGCAAATCAGGGCAGACAAACAATAGAGAGAGAGATAGAGACAGCAAATATTCACAAGGTCTTAGCCAGTGCAGGTCAGTCGCTCAAAACACAGCAAGACCGTCACCCGAGATCAACACACGGACGGCCTCTCTCTCTCTCTCTCTCTCCTCTCTCACCTCCCGTCACAGGTCACCCTTGAGTTAACGTCATGTGTGTATAGTCAGGTCGTTTGAGAAGTCTGCCCTTCTCTGACACCTCGAAGCACTCTGGGTCACACCCATCAGGTCTGGGTCCTCTACACATGCAGGATACCTCTGAACTTTTGGTCACACTCTACACGACACAGGTCACACTCTACACGTCACAGGTCACACTCTACACGTCACAGGTCACATTCGATTTTAACGAAAAATATTTAATTCAACACAAAATCAGACCAATACAATAAGACAGGTCAGAGGTCGTCACACCGTTGACCTCCACCCTGTGACCTTCCACCCTTAAACTCCACCTTTATAACAAGTTCAAAGGTACACCCACTGACTCTTGCTGTCTGACATATTAATTATTTAATTAACAAAGACACGTATAAATAATCTGACCTCTCAAGTAATGACATTTAGTTAGGTCAGGTCAGGTGTCGAACGCTAATCCATATCACGCTCAGTATAATGATAGTTTGTTAGGTCAGGGGTTATGGTGAGAGGTCGGTACTTATCATAACAAATCCTGCTAATAGATCAAACACTGGGCGTCCAACATTGATGATAGTTTGTTAGGTCAGAGGTCAGAGGTCACTTTTAATGTACCGACCTATAATTATGTTAAAAGTTCAGATGACGTATAAGATTAAGTTTAATGTCAGCATATACACCGACGCTCACAACACCCACCCCATAATCTAAGCTAAACTACATAACGGATTACCTGAAGATTAGACACCCTGAGTTTTATTTACAAGAGTAACCTCCCTAACGCTAACCTAAGCTAACTTAACCTACTTTAACCTAACCTAAACCCTAAATAGCGTTAGGGTGGTTAATATTTATAAGTAATACGCTGGGGTGTGTATTCTTCAGGTGGTTCTTGATGTTTAGCCATGTGACATATGACTAGGCCAGGCGTCAGAGGTAAAGTCTTTGATGTTTAATATAGTGTTGTCAAATGTGAAATGTATGAGGTGTAATGTAATGATATTTTGTGAAAGTCAACGGTCACAACAAGAGTTAAGGTCACAGGTCACAACAAGAGTTAAGGTCACAGGTCACAAAACTAGGGTCACAGGTCACAACACTAGGGTCACAGGTCACATATATCATTATTAGTAAAAAAAAAGCATAATTTGGGAGGTTTTGTTCTATTATTTCACACACACACACACACGTACACAAGCGACCAATAAACCCAACCACTTACTCCGTCAACCACTACCATTCACGTCAGGATAAGTGGCCATTATTTTGACCAGGGTTGAAAAGGTTGATCTGAGTCAATCATCAAAACTGATAAGATAATGGTCGATGAATAACGTTTTATATTTTCTTATATATTTTCATGGTGATCGAAGGAGGTAGTGCATGTATGTATGTATGTATGTATGTATGTATGTATGTAAGTAAGTATGTATGTATGTATGTATGTATGTATGTAAGTATGTATGTATGTATGTGTATGTATGTATGTGCACAAGACTGGGAGATAGCTTCCCTTTCTCTCTCAACTCGCCGCTGACACATCAAAGAGAATCAGGGTAGATTTTCAACCCGTAGTTGTGTTCATGTGTGAAGAGGAGGAGTGTGTGTGTGTGTTCAGTAGTAGAAGCCCTCCCGCCTTACATATTACTGAGGATTAAATGTCCCGTGACCTTGTGTTAGTGTGTGCGTCTGTTTACACTTATATAGCACGGAATTGTGGGTAATGCTGAGGTCTTTACGTGTGTGTGTGTGTAAGAGTGCGGAGAGGGTGTGTGAGGGAGTGAAGGAGAGCGGTGAGGGAGGGAGTGAAGGAGAGCGGTGAGGGAGGGAGTGAAGGAGAGCGGTGAGGGAGGGAGTGAAGGAGAGCGGTGAGGGAGGGAGAATGTAGATCAGTAAGGGAGACTGATGGAAAGAAAGTTGCAGGGTGAGGTAGGGTGAAGGAGTGTGTTGGTGAGAGTGAGAGGAGAGTGAGAGGAAAGATAACATAGAAACAGTGAGAGGCGAGGTAAAGTGTGCTGGTGAGAGGTGAGAGAAAAAGAAAGTAAGGTAATGAGAGAATATGAGGGAGGCTGAGACAATAACGGAGACTGAGATAATGCGAGGAAGAACATAGGAAAATGTGAGGGAGAGCGTTGAGGAATGTGAGGGAGAGCATGGGGGAGAGCGTGAGGCAGAGCGTTGGAGAATGTGTGGGAGAGCGTGAGGCAGAGCATTGGAGAATGTGTGGGAGAGCATGGGGGAGAGCGTGAGGCAGAGTGTTGGAGAATGTGTGGGAGAGCGTGAGGCAGAGCATTGGAGGGAGGTGTGTGGGGAGGCGTGGGGTGCAAAACACATGTGCAAAATTTAAAAGGCATGTCAAAAAATTATACTAAGTTTGTCAAAGTGACAGGAATGTGCGAGAGAGAGAGAAAATATATAACATTACAATGAACCTCAAAACATTACCAATTTACAAAGTTTAAACAAGTCATTATGATATACAACACTCAGACGTGTGGGCAAGAGACAGATGAGTAGAACTTAACTCTAACTTGTTTAAGAATTCGCTCCATTTAGCGCCTAAGTGTCCCAGTGAGACGTAATGTGTTATGTGGCGGTACGTGATAATGATGGCTGCTTGAGGGAGAGAGAAGGCAGGAGGCCGAGATAACGATACAAAAAATGAACGAGTGACCAAGATTCGTTGAGAAATACTCTGGGTTTCAATTTCATATCCTCTCTCTCTCTCTCTCTGCTTTGAACTTCCCAAAACCCGATTTGATTTTATCCAAGTTTTTTTTCTTCAAATTTCTCAAGTTATATCTTCAACTAAACTCACAAGTGTGTGACATGGTGTGGCAGACTCTCTCTCTCTCTCTCTCTCTCTCTCTCTCTCTCTCTCTCTCTCTCTCTCAATGAATTTCACCCCCCCCCCTCCATTTTGGTTACTGAATTCCTGGCTGTTTCTTGAATTAAAATGTAAACAAATATAATTCCTGATAATTCTCACCGTCCTCGGGTGGATAATATTAAAACAATGATAAACAATAATCGCCTCATCGTAACAAAACTAAACTAAAACCTCCTCATCTCTCACTTCTTCTACCCACCCTAAGAGACTCTACTTCTGGTGCTTATTTCCCCTTAAAATTCAGTTTAATAATCAATATTTTTACTCGTATCGCCTGAAGATTAGGTTAGGTTAGGTTAGCGTTAGGGTGTTTAATTATCAGGTGAAATAAACTGAGATGCCTAGTCTTCAGGTAATGCTCTTACTCTTTATGTCTTAATTGTGTAAAAAAAAATAATGGGCATATCATCACTGGTGAAATAGTCGTGCGTCTGGCAGGGCTAAACTATAAATGTGTCCATCTTAAAGTTTTCTTGCTGAGGCAGTCAGTAGGAGCGTTCATACAAGCTGTTAAAAGCACTTGAGAGAGAAAGAGAGAGAGAGAGAGATTGAAATAGAAAATAGACAATTCAATTTACTCCTCCAATTCCCTCTCTTTCTCTCTCCCTCTCTGTCTATCTCTCAATGAATTTCCTTCCTCTGTTTCACACCCCTCTCTCTATCTCTCTTCCTTTCTTTATTTCTATGTATCTAAAGAGGAAAAAAGGGGACAATTTGCATAAAGAAAAAATTGAGGTTCGGTTCTTTTGATACAAATATATCAAAGTCGGTCCACAGCCGCTGGCGCCATCCAAAAAATATTTCTTCATTTTTCTTAAACTCGAAAAATATATCTGCCATTTTTTTCTTCAATCCTTCAGTGAAATATAACTTTTTTGCCCAACTCAAAAAGTTTGTCTACCTTTTCCTCAACATAAAAAGTATATCTGATAATTTTCTTCAATGCTGCGAGAAATATCAATATTTTTTCTTCAACCCCCAAAATATATCTACTTTTTATTCAACACCCAAACTATCTTCTGTTTTTCCTTCATAAATATAAAATATTACAAGGTGAATTATTTTCCTTTTATAAAACCTAATTCCTGTGAGCTGATTTTCTCTACGCCTAATAACCTTTGAACCAATTTTTCCTCAAGTTTAGAAAATTGTGTCAAAGGATTTTCATTTTCATTGTTTATGGCTGGAATTTTTGATGTTTTCTGTCTGTCTGTTTCTTTATATGTCTCTATTTTCTCCTATTTGTCTATGTCTTTTTCTATCTCATCTTTCATGTTCTTTGCCCCCCCCCCCACTCTCGGTTACCCGAACCTCTCTCTCTCTCTCTCTGTCTGCCATCTACACATCTCTCTCTCTACCCAAATTTATAATTCATTAAGGTCAAAGGTCACACAGGTCAACAGGAGTCAGTGGTGTAAAGGCGTTGACATCTATTTCCTCTCAGGTGTTTCCCGTTGATCTCAAATATTGACTTTTTTTTATATATTATTGTCTCGTGTTTCTTCCTTTGTTTATGCCTGTTGTCTATCACTCATCCGTGTTTGTTTCCTGATTCTTACTTATTTCCGGGTTTTTTATCAGTCACTTCCCGTGTTCTCTGTGTACGTTATACTTCCCCCCCCCATCAGAAGAACATTCACGGTGGTCTAATAAAAATAAATAATAAAAATAAAATAAAATCCTCAGATCTCGTTTGGTTGAATAAAATTCCCACCCTCAAAATGATTCTCGGGTTGTTTAGGTGTGTGTGTGTGTGTGTGTGTGTGTGTGTGTGTGTGTGTGTGTGTGTGTGTGTGTGTGTGTGTGCAGTAGATTACTCCCTTACCTTGTCAATGTATTTGCCCATCACTCTGCTCTATCTATTTTTCTATTTATTCTTCTATTATAATATATACACACAAGACAGCACGTAAATCATTTTTAGTTCCCCCTTGTGAGTCATTGCTGTTTTCTGGCGCGTGTGAGCTATCTTTATTTGCTCTATCTCTCGCCACGTCATGAGTTACGGCGGGTCATTACCGCTGACAATTGCGTCATACCTCCACTGGTTGAGTATTTGCCTCACAAACACCTGATGAGATATATAGTGTGTGTACAGCAGTTACCCCCCACCGTGTGTGTGTGTGTGTGTGTGTGTGTGTGTGGGTGTGTGTGTGTGTGTGTGACCGTGTCAGCCTGTCATAGCGTGAACTGTATATATATATATATATATATATATATATATATATATATATATATATATATATATATATATATATATATATATATATATATATATCTTTCTAAAAGGAAAGAAAGAAAACACAGTTCCCAAGCACTGTACCCACACACAAGACGTGAATTACAGCAGGAACTCGTGTAATTACCTACAGTGATTTACTTGCATATATATATATATATATATATATATATATAATATATATATATATATATATATATATATATATATATATATATATATATATAAATAACTCTTCAATGTGTGGATGGATCGTCAACCACTTGACGAGAACATTATTAGCAACAGGAGCTCGCGTGGTCCGACATGCAACCTAGCCCGACCAATCTAACCTGGGGTCGAGGACGTTCATTGATGTAACGTGTTGGACTTCAGGTTATTCTAGTTTACAAAAGTCTTTTTTTGTCCCAAGTCTGTAATCTCTCTCTCTCTCTCTCATATCATTACGTTATCTCTTACTCATAAAATCATTACGTTCTATCTTTATCTCTCTTGTCTCATGATCAACCAATTAAAAAAGACTAATTTCGTTGTCTCTTTTTACCTGTAATCACATTAAGGCCAGCATTAATTACTTCTGACATTTTGTTTGCTGATTGTTTCACTGTCATCAAAAAGGTAATTTGCTGATGAATGGTGTTGATCGTTTTCATTTGTCAGGTGTGTGTGTGAGTGTGTGTGTGTGTGTGTGTGTGTGTGTGTGTGTGTGTGTGTGTGTGTGTGTGTGTGTGCGTGTGTGCGTGCGTGTGTGTGTGTGTGTGTGTGTGTGTGTGTGTGTGTGTGTGTGTGTGTGTGTGTGTGTGTGTGTGTGTGTTAACCTATATACTGTACAACATCAAAAATGTCGAATTCGGGGATATTTAGCGAGATCAACCAGTCTGCAATAAATGAATGAATAAATAAATAGATAGATAGATAGATAGATAGATAGATACATAGATAGATAGAGATAGATACATAGATAGACAGATAGATACATAGATAGATAAATAAATAGAGTGAGCAGAAAATGAGGGGGAAGGGAAGATCAACATGAACCAGACATGTTAACTACCCCCCCGCTAAGATAACTCACTCTTACCTCCCCCTCCTTCTGTTATCTCTAATCCTCTCCTCACCACCCGTACCTATCATTCTTCCCTTTCTCCCTCCCATCCCATTCGCTCTTCCCTTTCTCTCATCATTCCTCCTCCCTTACTCACATCCTAACTTCTCCTCATCCCCTCCCTTTCTCCTCCCACCACCCCATTCTCGCCCCCATCCCTCCCCTCCCACCACCCCATTCCTCGCCCTCATCCCCTCCCTCTCTCCTCCCTGTACCACCA
>NW_024720711.1:3126606-3189106 GCF_018991925.1 Homarus americanus
GAAGAAGAGGAGGAGGAAGAAGAGGAGGAGAGAAAGTAGAAGAGGAGGAGGAGGAGGAGGAGGAGGAAGAAGAAGATAAGGATGAGGAGGAGGTAGTAGAAGAAGAGGAAGAGGAAAACTATGTCTCTCATCCTCTATTTTCTTCCTCTTCTTCTTCCTATCCCTTTTCTTCTGTCTCTCCACGACGTTCTTCCCCTCACCCTCTTCCTCCATTTCTCCTCCTGTCTCCCCGTTTCTCTCTCTCTCTGTCTGTCTCCCCTCGTCCAACTCCCCCTATACCCTCACCTTACCTTACTTCACCCCTTGACCCCCCCCCCCGTCACCCACACACGAGCCAACTTAAGACACGACTAAGAGATTTAAGTAAACTTCCTCTATTGCAGACACACAGACAGACACAAAACCTTCCATATAACTTTAGCTATAAAATATCCCCCTCAATTGTTTAACTTTAATTATGACCAAAATATTTCTCAATCTTCCCCCCAAACTCTAAACTTTTATTTTTTATTAAATTTTTTGGACTCTGGGGTTAAGAGTCAACACAGTAAGTTTAGAGGAGTCGTTTAGCACTTTATTTTACCGATGAGTTGTGAGGTTGTTGGTGTGATGAGTTAGTTAATAAGATCACTTTACCTGTTGTGTGGTTGTACAGTACCTGGTTTATTACTGTTGTAGCTATTATTATTAAGTACTATTTCCTGTAACTTTCAAATAACCGGGAATCAAGGGGTCAGGGAATACCAGAGGGTTAGGGGGTACCAGGGGTCAGGGGTTACCAGAGTCAGGGTGGGTCAGGCAGCCACAGCGTAAAGTTTTTTAATAAAGAATCCGTCTGGGTTTTACAATGAGCTCAAGTTTATGAACAGGGATACTTATAGTCTTCCTAACTGTCTAAATGTCCGTCCTAGCTACCTCTTGTGAGCTGAGAGAGAGAGAGAGAGAGAGAGAGACTAGCCTCCTCTCACTTAGTGGCTTAGTAGACAGGTAGATGTCTCCTCGGTAAGATAATTATGGGGAGACAGACAGACTGGGGGTGAGGGAAGGTGAGGTGAGTAAAGAGGAGGGTAAGTAGGGGGGGGGTGAGGGGAGAGTGGGGGACAGTGAGGGGAAAGAGGGAAGAGGAGAGTGGGGGAGAACGAAGAGAGTGAGGGGAGAGTGAGGGGTTCTACAGGAAGTTCCTCTTAATTAGTACGCAATAAACCCGGATACGTCATCTGTTCATATTTCCGGGTTATGATAATTACCCCGCTAAATATGTGTCACGTTCTGTTGTCACCACCACCACTACCAGTATTACCACTATCACCACTACCAGTATCACCATCACTACCACCACCACCATTACTACCACCTCTATCACTATCTAAACCACCATCACCATTGTAAGAAAAAAAATGGAAGGTTGCCAAGTTGTCAGTTACTGTAATTTAGGTTAAGTTTTCTGTCAGCTGTTGGCCACATCTCAGAATATTGGAACGAGTCTCAAGATCGTTGAAGGAAGATTTGAAGTCTTCTTAAAGGTAGGTTAGCTAAGTTAGGTAAGGTTGTTGTGGTGTGATGCTCGGGTGTCAGGTGGTCAAATATTCCTCTCACACACTCAAATATTACTATCGCACACTCAAATATTATTCTCACTCACTCAAATATTACTCTCACACACTCAAATATTCCTCTCGCACACTCAAATATTACTCTCACACACTCAAATATTCCTCTCGCACACTCAAATATTACTCTCACACACTCAAATATTCCTCTCGCACACTCAAATATTCCAATATGAGAAACGAAAGTGAGGGAAAGTATTTTCATTGGCACAGGTCGCCGCTTACTTATGAAATACTTCTTAGAGTTTGGCTGCAATATCTCGCGTGTTGATGTGCCTCTGAGAGAGAGAGAGAGAGAGAGATGCAGGTGAAAAGAGAACAGCGAAGGAGCGTGGGAGAGTCCGTGTGGAGAGAGTAAAAAGTGTGTGTGTGTATGGAAGTATGTAGTAGGGAAGGTGTGGGAGAGTGCAAGAGGAGTGGGGGAGTGTGAGAGTGCAAGAGTGTGGGGGGACTGTAACAGTGTGTGTGTGTGTGTGTGTGTGTGTGTGTGTGTGTGTGTGTATGGAAGTGTGTAGTAGAAGTGTGTGTGGGAGAGTCCAAGAGTGTGTGTGGGAGAGTGTAAGATAGTGAAAGAGTGTGTGGAAGACTATATGAGTGTGTGTAGTGCAGGAATGTGGGAGCGTGTGGGAGAGTAGAAAAGTGAGAGGCAGGAGAGGTTGAGAAGACACACACAGACAGCTACAAAAAATATTTCCAGGTTAAAGAAACAGAGAGAGAGAGAGAGAGAGAGAGAGAGAGAGAGAGAAAGAGAGATGGTGGTGGTGGTGGTCCAGGATTATCGTCCAGACATAAAGACTTCCAGGATACTTCTTCCAGGCCTCGCCCTCTTATGACCTGTAGGAGGGAGGGGGAGGTAGATGGATGGGAAGGGAGGGGAAGAGGGAAGGAAAGGGGAGTGGGAGAGGAGGAGAGGAGGATAGGATGGATGGGGACGGGATAGAGGGGTTAGGGGAGGGGAAGTGGGGGAAGAGAGGGGAATTAGGAAAGAATAAATGGGGAAGGGGGAAAGGGAAGGGGGGGAGAGGAGAAAAAAGGAGGATGGGAACTGAGAAAGGGTAAGGATGGGTTAGGGAAGGAGGGGTGAGAGGGAAGGGGAGAGAAATGAAGGAGAAGAGAGGGAAGGGAAGGAAGGGGAAGGCATAAGGCGAGGTCTTTCCGAAGTGGGGAGGAAAAAGAAGAAAGGAGGGAGGGGTGAGAGGAAAAGAGATGGAAGAGAAAAAGAGGGAAAGAAGAGAGGTAAGGTTAAGTGAAGGAGAATGAAGAGGGGATTGAGGAGGGCGGAGGATGGCTAGTAAGGGGTAGGGGAGAGGGGAGGAGGGGAGGGAGAGGGAAGGAGAGGAGTTTACGATTTTGGGACGGCTGAGAGGAAGGAAGGAGGAGGAGGGGAAGGGTAAGTGTTTATGGGACATAGGACGAGGTGGGTAGGGGGGGTTGAAGGATAAAGAGAGAAGGAGGAGAAAAGAAAAAAGATTCCTTGCCAGAAGGGGAAGAGGAGAGAAAAGTGTTTATGAGGGGGAGAGGGAAGAGGAAGGAAGGAGGGAGAAGGGAGGGGGAGGGGGGAAAGGAAGGGAAAGTAGATAGAATGGGAAGGGAGAAGAGATTAGTATTGCATCCTTCATTTATTAGATCCAGTCAATGGTTATGGAGGGAGGGAAAGGAGGGAGGGAGAAAGGGTGGGAGGTAGGAAAGAGGAAGAGTGAGAGAGAGGAAGTAGAATAAGTGAAGGAAATGGGAAAGAACGGATTGTGAGAGGGATGAGAGAGAGGAGGTCTTCAGGGAGACACTGGGTTCCCTCTTTATACACCAACAACAGAGACGAGAGGGAAGAGGTGAAGAGGGAAGAGGAGGGAGCAGAGGGGAGTAAGGAGGAGGAGGAGAGGGGGGAGTAGTCTTTTTTGTTTCATTGTAATTATATGATAGATGGGGGATGGTAGGGGTGGTGATAACGGGTACAGTCTCTCTCTCTCTCTCTCTTAATCTAACTTGTGACACATCATCTCTGAAGCGTTGTGAAGTCTGCCAAGGAACAAGGTGTGTGTGTGTGTGTGTGTGTGTGTGTGTGTGTGTGTGTTTGTTGGTGACAGAGCTCATGTTTGACGCCCTAATGTGTGTATATGAGAGCCAGGCGGAAAGTTGAAATAAAAGTTATGTTTGACAGGTTTGTAGAAGTGTGTGTGTGTGTGTGTGTGTGTGTGTGTGTGTGTGTGTGTGTGTGTGTGTGTGCAAAATGGAGAGGGGTGTTAAGTAAGTAAAGATATAAAAGAGAAGAGAGCAGGTAAAATGGGAGAGGGAGGAGGAGGGAAAGGAAAAGGGAAAAAAGGGTAAAAGTGATGGAGGAAGTAAAAAGGAAAGAGAACAGAAGATTAAAAACAGGAAAGACAATAATGGGGACAAAATGGAATGAATGTGAATTGAATGACGAAGAAAAAACAAAACTAGGAGGCGACAACAAAAATTTAAGACGAAAAGGTTAAAAGCGTACGAGTCTTAACTTCTGTTTAACTGCGTCACCGTCACCATGACAACGGGTGACGTCAAACACCAACACGATGAATGAGTTTATGTTTACATCCTTTTTACGCGCCAACGCTAATGAATGACAGTGATTATGAATGAATGTCTCCCACTTTACTTACGCGCCACTACTTGTGAATGACGCCGTGTTTACCTCTTCTTTTAACCTCTTTTTTCGCTTTCTTTTCCTTTTCTTGCTTCTTTTTTGCGTAAAATAACGAGACCTCCAGGAAGTGAATCGGCCACTGAAACTGTAACCGGTAGATTAGAATGAGAGGTTGTTTGTGTTGTTGTTAGGTTGAGGCTGTGGACAGGTCTCGGAAACTGTCTTGTTGACAGGAGTGTGATAGTTATGTTGTGTTCAAACACTACTACTACTACACACACACACACACACACACACACACACACCCACCACACCCACCCACACACACACACACACACACACACACACACACAATAACATATAATAAATCAGTGTATTCACTCCCAGTAAACACTGCTCCTACACTGTCACTATGTTGAAATGAACTGTATTTTGAGCTGATCCCATCTAAATCACTATATGTCTTATATGTGTCACTTATGTCACTTGTATATTATTTGTAATTCGTAACCCATTCCCCAAATATGTAACTGTATATTTTCAGCCTTCTGGCTGCCAAGCTCTTTCAATAAACCGTTATTATATATTATTATACACACACACACAGGCCTCCAAGGAGATGCTGCATTAATCAACACCCTAACATGACCCCGACCTTCAAGGCTCCCAAGGCTCTTATAAACTTACTATTATTTGCCTTCGTTTTAACAGGTAGTTGGGTTCACATTTTCACATAATGTATTCAGGTTCTTCCAAGGACAGGGATTTTTATTTAAGCATACGAGGGTTCGGGTTCGTGGGTCAGAGATTTAATAGTTTGGTCCTAGAATGCGGATCATCATGATGGGATTTGAAGCTCTAATGAAGCGTGAGAAAAGCCTTTGGTTCAGGTCAGGTCAGGTCACGCCGCTTTGACCCTTGGATGCCGACAACCACCTTGAACCCATCCGTCCGTCAGCCCAGGCCAGCCAATCACCAACAGATACGAGGTCAGCCAATCAGAACCAAGTACGAGTCATATCACTAGCTGCTAAACGCGACTAGTTGAGATTTTGTGAGATAAAATGTTTATTTTCTTCATCTATTATTATTATTATTATTATTATTATTATTATTATTATTATAATTATTATTATTATTATTATTACTATTATTATTATTATTAAATCTGTTTCTTTCAGTGGCAGACAAACCAACAGTAGCATAAAATACAAAAAAAGAATATAGTATGCATTTATTGACAAATGTTTATAATTTTCCTTAAGTAGAGCTATGTTAGAGAATAAGGTACTACTACTATTACGACTTGTGACTACTACTACTACCAATAATAATAATAATAATAATAATAATAATAATAAAGTCAAATTAGAACTCAAAGTTTAGGTGCCAGGAAGACGAAATACAGTAAAAGAAAATACAAAAAATAAAAAATAAATTGAAAACAATACTGTTATGGGTAATTAATCATACGGCCGACACCTCGGCACGAGGGACACCTCCAGTAGAAAGACAGGTACAAAAACGTTTCCCCAGACGCCCGGCAGCGGATCACGGGAGCAAGTTATTCGGGGGTCAATTCGCTCGTGGCCTCAGTTTGCCGCTGACAGTGACACGGAACGCAAGGGCAGAGTCCGGGTACACAGGGAAGGAGTACGCTACCATATCATACGTGAAACACTATATATTTTTTTTTTGGAAGTATCGTCAACTCTCTCAGGAAGACGGGAATGGCGCTGTGATTACTCATTATTAGGTTAGTGCTTTATTGAGTTTTCTTCAGTGAATTTTACTATAATTCACAAACATCAATATTGGTATAGAAAATTTCTTAATATTACAGATACTACACAAGACCAGATACATTATTAGTTAAATGTATATTGATAGTAAGTTAATGTTTGTTTTTTTAATTATTAGAAACAGCAATGCATTTTATTTTTACTTACACATGTTCTTGTTTTGATTATTTCCAATGTAAACATTATAGGTAAACTGTCTTCCGAATCTTTCATTACTTTTCGTTGATGATTACAGACAGGAATTTATTATCAATTATTGGAGGTTTAAAAGACGAAAAAATATTAAATCAAGCTCAAAAAAACAATTAATGAAAATGTTTGAAGCGTTGAAAGTACACGTGGTGAGTGAGGCTCAGTTCACTATCCCAACCGTAAACTTTGGCACCCATTCTCAGCTGGGTCAACTGTGGGTACGTCAGGAGAGCCAGTGATCCAGAACTCAGGAGGTGACCCCCGATGCTGTATCTCATTTTCAGAGCCATACTAAAGGCTACAAAATACTTAAATACAGTAGGCAAGTGTATACACCTTACGGATGTCTGTCACTGTAACATTACTTATTATCTGTATACAGTATGTGTTGTGTTCTGACATCACACGAAGCATGATTTAAATGTACTGGATCAGTATGTTGTGTTGTAATCTCACATCACTGGGGGGGAGTTTGTTTTACCATAACCTAAGAACACTTTATAGTTTGTTGTCATAACCTCACAACACGGGAAGTTTTTGGCATAACCTCACAATACTGGGAAAAGTTTGTTGTGTTGTGCTGGAACGCTGGAAAGTTTCAAGGAGACTGGATAGATTCATGGATGATAGAGAGTGGTAGTAACTCTCGACAGGAGCTGCCATGCACAGGCCAACCAGCCTATTGCAGACCTCCTTATGTTCTTATGTTCTAATGTTCGTAACCTGACAACACTGGGGTATAGAGATAACAAGGGCCATAAGGTGGGAACATGGTCTCAGACATAACATCGCCACACACCAAGTGTTATCCAGATAACGATGACGGAAGAACGAATATTTCACTCAGTATTCCGGCGTGACGGGGAAAACAAGTACAAATTTTGTATTAACAAAACTAAAACATTAAACATATTGACAAATATAACCAAAATCATACAGGTTACAATAACAGATACATATCATACAGGTTACAATAGATACATGTCATACAGGTTACAATAACAGATATATAAGAAAGTTTAAATAGATACATATCATACAGGTTACAATAACAGATACATATCATACAGGTATACAACAGATACATGTCATACAGGTTACACTAACAGATACATGTCATACAGGTTACACTAACATATATCATACAGGTTACACTAACAGATACATGTCATACAGGTTACACTAACATACATGTCATACAGGTTACACTAACAGATACATGTCATGCAGGTAACTAACTAACAGATACATGTCATACAGGTTACACAACAGATACAGGTTACACTAAACAGATACATATCATACAGGTTACACTAACAGATACATGTCATACAGGTTACACTAACAGATACATATCATACAGGTTACACTAACAGATACATGTCATACAGGTTACACTAACAGATACATATCATACAGGTTATACAAAGATACATATTGTATACAGGTTACACTAACAGATACATGTCATACAGGTTACACTAACAGATACATGTCATACAGGTTACACTAACAGATACATATCATACGGTTCACTAACAGATATGCACACCACATACACATCAGCAAGGTATAATT
Source organism: Homarus americanus (assembly GCF_018991925.1). Lineage (NCBI taxonomy): Eukaryota > Metazoa > Arthropoda > Malacostraca > Decapoda > Nephropidae > Homarus > Homarus americanus. The sequence continues at coordinate 3,134,409 of NW_024720711.1, forward strand.
TAACAGATACATATCATACAGGTTACACAACAGATACTATCGTACAGGTTACACTAACAGATACATGTCATAGGTTACACTAACAGATACATACTGCAGGTTACACTAACAGATACATGTCATACAGGTTACACTAACAGATACATGTCATACAGGTTAAACTAACAGATACATGTCACAGGTTACACTAACAGATACATCATACAGGTTACACTAACAGATACACATCATACAGGTTACACTAACAGATACATAATCAAGGGTACACTAACAGATACATATCATAAGGTTACACTAACAGATACATGTCATACAGGTTACACTAACAGATACAGTCATACAGGTTACACTAACAGATACATGTCATACAGGTTACACTAACAGATACATGTCATACAGGTTACACTAACAGATACATGTCATACGGGTTACACTAACAGATACATATCATACAGGTTACACTAACAGATACAATATCATACAGGTTACACTAACAGATATGTCATACAGGTTACACTAACAGATACATGTCATACAGGTTACACTAACAGATACATATCATACAGGTTACACTAACAGATACATATCATACAGGTTACACTAACAGATACATATCATACAGGTTACACTAACAGATACATGTCATACAGGTTACACTAACAGATACATGTCATACAGGTTACACTAACAGATATGTCATACAGGTTACACTAACAGATACATGTCATACAGGTTACACTAACAGATACATGTCATACAGGTTACACTAACAGATACATGTCAAGGCGTTACACTAACAGATACATATCATACAGGTTACACTAACAGATACATGTCATACAGGTTACACTAACAGATACATGTCATACAGGTTACACTAACAGATACATGTCATACAGGTTACACTAACAGATACATGTCATACAGGTTACACTAAAGATACATGTCATACAGGTTACACTAACAGATACATATCATACAGGTTACACTAACAGATACATATCATACAGGTTACACTAACAGATACATATCATAGGTTACACTAACAGATACATATCATACAGGTTACACTAACAGATACATATCATACAGGTTACACTAACAGATACATGTCATACAGGTTACACTAACAGATACATATCATACAGGTTACACTAACAGATACATGTCATACAGGTTACACTAACAGATACATATCATACAGGTTACACTAACACAGATACATATCATACAGGTTACACTAACAGATACATGTCATACAGGTTACACTAACAGATATGTCATACAGGTTACACTAACAGATACATATCATACAGGTTACACTAACAGATACATGTCAACAGGTTACACTAACAGATACATATCATACAGGTTACACTAACAGATACATATCATACAGGTTACACTAACAGATACATATCATACAGGTTACACTAACAGATACATATCATACAGGTTACACTAACAGATACATATCATACAGGTTACACTAACAGATACATATCATACAGGTTACACTAACAGATACATGTCATACAGGTTACACTAACAGATACATGTCATACAGGTTACACTAACAGATACATGTCATACAGGTTACACTAACAGATACATATCATACAGGTTACACTAACAGATACATATCATACAGGTTACACTAACAGATACATATCATACAGGTTACACTAACAGATATACACTATATACACTAACAGATACATGTCATACAGGTTACACTAACAGATACATATCATACAGGTTACACTAACAGATACATATCATACAGGTTACACTAACAGATACATGTCATACAGGTTACACTAACAGATACATGTCATACAGGTTACACTAACAGATACATATCATACAGGTTACACTAACAGATACATTTGTAACAGAATAAGAACTAGGAACATGACCACACAAGCCGAAATATAAAAAGTTCGTCCAGGGTTTGTGACCTTTGACCCCAACAACGTTAACAACTTAACAAAATTCTAAACATGAAAATATATGTTATTGAAGGTCGAAGAAAACATTCGTACAGAGTGGTGTTTAGGCCGGAGTTTTATATATATATATATATATATATATATATATATATATATATAGAGAGAGAGTGACCAACATTAAAGTTAGTAATCATTTGTTTTGTTTTACGTTTGGCCAGTGTTTAGTTAACAATTGTGATCCAAATTTCTTATCAACTGTAGTTTAGTGAAGACTGGTTACCGCGAGTAAGTCTGGGGACTGGGGTTGCAAAGAGGAGCCCATGACGTGAGCGGGCCTGGACGTGAGACAAAATTGTGGCAGTCAGTTAAGAAAGGTCTTCATAGAGCTGACTGATTCGGTTAAATACACAGCATTTTATATTGACACGAGTTTAAATGTACACAAATGACATTCAAAAGGTACAAAAAGTTAAACTCAACTGACAACAACAATGTCGAATGCAAATTTGTTTTTGTTAAAATACAAATACAAAAACTGCTAAGAACAGAAATATTAAAAACAACAACTATCAATAAACAGTAAAAAATGACTACTATATCTTCCATATTGTTGTATTACACACAAATATAAAAGAAAAATCACAGAAAATTCTCACCAGTAATTATAAATGTAAAAATAATAATTACAAAGTGTAGCGCACGCTGAGTGGTGTGAGCATAACAAGTATATATAATACGTTAAACACTAAAACACACCAGCAAACACACCAAATATATAAGCTAATGTGAACGTTATTTTGAAATGGACAATGTGAGAGGTGGAATACAAAAAGTTACTTTAAATAAAATAAGTTAAATACAGAAAGATACTTTAAATACAAAAAAGCTACTTTAACACAAAGTTACCTATACACAAAGAAGTAACTAAAATACAAAAAGTTACTTAAAAACAAAAGTTACCTATACACAAAAACAAAAAAATCCCTCGCACGGGTAAAATATTCTCAGCTAGGTCAGGAAAGACTAAAAATACAGCTAGAATATACTAATAATAACATAATGGCGTCACCATTCAGCGGGACCACGCCTCCCCCACGTCAATATTCCCTCCCGCCCAATATTGTCAACTCACTAACTGCGCTAATTTCAATTTAACAAACAACCTCATGTGATCGTAAATGTTTACGTTGGACTCTGACGTTAATGTTTATAGACTTTCGTTTGGTTGTGTTTTTTTCTGATAAGTTCCTTGATTCTTGCTTGATGTTTATATTTGTGGTTCTCTTGCAATGACGTTATCGGTTAATTATTCTTATTTGACTGTAATGTTTAAAAGCGTCTTATTTGAGATAAGGTTAGTACTTTACTGATGTTACAACTTGATGTAAACAATGTACATATACAGCAGACATTCCAAGTTACGAGGGTAACTTACGAGTTATTCTCAACTTGTAGGAAATGAGTGGAATGTTCGAGTGCTAATGTGTTTTGCTGCTCCAGGTAACACAGCTATATCAAACACAGGTCTTCCAGGTAACACAGCTATATCAAACACAGGTCTTCCAGGTAACACAGGTATATCAAACACAGGTCTTCCAGGTAACACAGGTATATCAAACACAGGTCTTCCAGGTAACACAGGTATATCAAACACAGGTCTTCCAGGTGACACAGGTATATCAAACACAGGTCTTCCAGGTGACACAGGTATATCAAACACAGGTCTTCCAGGTGACACAGGTATATCAAACACAGGTCTTCCAGGTAACACAGGTATATCAAACACAGGTCTTCCAGGTAACACAGTATCAAACACAGGTCTTCCAGGTAACACAGGTATATCAAACACGGTCTTCCATAACACAGATATATCAAACACAGGCTTCCAGGTAACACAGCTATACAAACACAGGTCTTCCAGGTAACACAGGTATATCAAACACAGGTCTTCAGGTAACACAGGTGTATCAAACACAGGTCTTCCAGGTAAATACAGGTATATCAAACACAGGTCTTCCAGGTAACACAGATATATCAAACACAGGTCTTCCAGGTAACACAGCTATATCAAACACAGGTCTTCCAGGTAACACAGGTATATCAACACAGTCTTCCAGGTAACACGGGTATATCAAACACAGGTCTTCCAGGTGACACAGGTATATCAAACACAGGTCTTCCAGGTGACACAGTATATCAAACACAGGCTTCCAGGTGACACAGGTATATCAAACACAGGTCTTCCAGGTGACACAGGTATATCAAACACAGGTCTTCCAGGTAACACAGCTAATAAACACAGGTCTTCCAGGTAACAGGTGTATCAAACACAGGTCTTCCAGGTAACACAGGTATATCAAACACAGGTCTTCCAGGTAACACAGGTGTATCAAACACAGGTCTTCCAGGTAACACAGGTATATCAAACACAGGTCTTCCAGGTAACACAGCTATATCAAACACAGGCCTCCAGGTACAGCTATATCAAACACAGGTCTTCCAGGCACACAGGTATCAAACACAGGTCTTCCAGGTAACACAGGTGTATCAAACACAGGTCTTCCAGGTAACACAGGTATATCAAACACAGCACAGGCATATCAACACAGGTCTTCCAGGTAACACGGGTATATCAAACACAGGTCTTCCAGGTAACACGGGTATATCAAACACAGGTCTTCCAGGTGACACAGGTATATCAAACACAGGTCCCAGGTAACACGGGTATATCAAACACAGGTCTTCCAGGTAACACAGATATATCAAACACAGGTCTCCAGGTAACACAGCTATATCAAACACAGGTCTTCCAGGTAATACAGCTATATCAAACAAGGTCTTCCAGGTAACACAGCTATATCAAACACAGGTCTTCCAGGTAACACAGGTATATCAAACACAGGTCTTCCAGGTAACACAGGTATATCAAACACAGGTCTTCCAGGTAAACACAGGTGTATCAAACACAGGTCTTCAGTACTACAGGTATATCAAACACAGGTCTTCCAGGTAACACAGATATATCAAACACAGGTCTTCCAGGTAACACAGGTATATCAAACACAGGTCTTCCAGGTAACACAGATATATCAAACACAGGTCTTCCAGGTAACACAGCTATATCAAACACAGGTCTTCCAGGTAACACAGGTATATCAAACACAGGTCTTCCAGGTAACAATACAAACACAGTACACAGCTATATCAAACACAGGTCTTCCAGGTAACACAGCTATATCAAACACAGGTCTTCCAGGTAAACAGTATATAAACACAGGTCTTCCAGGTAACACAGATATATCAAACACAGGTCTTCCAGGTGACACAGGTATATCAAACACAGGTCTTCCAGGTGACACAGGTGTATCAAACACAGGTCTTCCAGGTAAACACAGCTATATCAAACACAGGTCTTCCAGGTAACACAGCCATATCAAACACAGGTCTTCCAGGTAACACAGGTATATCAAACACAGGTCTTCCAGGTAACACAGGTATATCAAACACAGGTCTTCCAGGTAACACAGATATATCAAACACAGGTCTTCCAGGTGACACAGGTATATCAAACACAGGTCTTCCAGGTGACACAGGTATATCAAACACAGGTCTTCGTAACACAGCTATATCAAACACAGGTCTTCCAGGTAACACAGCTATATCAAACACAGGTCTTCCAGGTAACACAGGTATATCAAACACAGGTCTTCCAGGTAACACAGGTATATCAAACACAGGTCTTCCAGGTAACACAGGTGTATCAAACACAGGTCTTCCAGGTAACACAGGTATATCAAACACAGGTCTTCCAGGTAACACAGGTATATCAAACACAGGTCTTCCAGGTAACACAGGTATATCAAACACAGGCCTTCCAGGTAACACAGCCATATCAAACACAGGTCTTCCAGGTAACACGAGTATATCAAAACACAGGTCTTCCAGTAACACAGGTATATCAAACCACACAGGTCTTCCAGGTAACACAGGTATATCAAACACAGGCCCCTCTGTGTAAATACAGGCACGTTCTGACAGGTCTCCAGGTAACACAGGTATATCAAAACACAGGTCTTCCAGGTAAATATAGTAAGTATCAAACACAGGTCTTCCAGGTAACACAGGTATATCAAAAACACAGGTCTTCCATAACACAGGTATATCGAACACAGGTCTTCTTCCAGAGGTAACACAGCTATATCAAACACAGGTCTTCCAGGTGTAACACAGGTATATCAAACACAGGTCTCCAGGTAACACAGGTATATCAAACACAGGTCTCCAGGCAACACAGATATATCAAACACACAGGTCTTACAGGTAACACAGGTGTATCAAACACAGGTCTTCCAGTAACACAGGTATCAAACACAGGTCTTCCAGGTAACACAGGTGTATCAAACACAGGTCTTCCCAGGTAACACAGGTATATCAAACACAGGTCTTCCAGGTAACACAGGTGTATCAAACACAGGTCTTCCAGGTAACACAGGTATATCAAACACAGGTCTTCCAGGTAACACAGGTGTATCAAACACAGGTCTTCCAGGTAACACAGCTATATCAAACACAGGTCTTCCAGGTAACACAGCTATATCAAACACAGGTCTTCCAGGTAACACAGGTATATCAAACACAGGTCTTCCAGGTAACACAGCTATATCAAACACAGGTCTTCCAGGTAACACAGCTATATCAAACACAGGTCTTCCAGGTAACACAGCTATATCAAACACAGGTCTTCCAGGAAACACAGGTATATCAAACACAGGTCTTCCAGGTGACACAGGTATATCAAACACAGGTCTTCCAGGTAACACAGGTATATCAAACACAGGTCTTCCAGGTAACACAGGTCTTCCAGGTAACACAGGTGTATCAAACACAGGTCTTCCAGGTAACACAGGTGTATCAAACACAGGTCTTCCAGGTAACACAGGTATATCAAACACAGGTCTTCCAGGTGACACAGGTATATCAAGCACAGGTCTTTCAGGTATACATCAATCAGTCCCTCAAACTCACTCAAATAGCCATTGTTAAATGATTTCCCTTTCCTTAATCTATTCTCGACCTTCTATTTCCACGTTTGTCCCGGCTGTTCAGGTCTTTATTCAACGCGTCACGGACCATTTTATCTGCGTTTAGTCGCCAAAAATAAAATCCGTCAAAATTTCCGTTGTGGACTCGACACAAACACGCGCGAAATTAATATTATTCTTGAAAAAGTGGGAAAAATGGTGGTTTTCATTGTGTCTCTCTTTTTTTCTCTCCGTCTGCCTCTCTCTCTTTGCTTCCATTGGTCTCTCTCTCTATCTTCGGCTACGTGGCTCTTTTCTCTCTCTTTGTATATATATATATATATATTTCTTTTCTTCTCTCTACATCAGCCTGCCTCTCTCTCTTCCTCTCCCTCTCTCTCAGTTCTCACGCATGGGGGCCCAGATTAAGCTATTTTAAGTAATCTCAGGTATATCTCAAGTGAAACTTTTAAAACACCGACAATAATTATGTTAATAACGCATTTCACACACGTAACATACATACATATATAGGAAGAGACGAGAAATTATTAAATCAAACTTGACGTACACGAACAGCATAAAACAATTATTAAATATAAACACCTAACTGGATAAAAGCACACACAAGTGGAGAGAGAGAGAGAGAGAGAGAGAGAGAGAGAGAGAGAGAGAGGCAGGTGTAGAGTGAGTAAATTAAAGCTGGTGGCGACAGGTGAGTCATAACAGGTATTAATGGAAACTGTCACACCCACCTGTCCTACCTTTTAACCCTATATTACTTTTTTTCATTCACTCACTAACTTTTATACTTTTAAACACATATATTTTTTTGAGGATGAACACATGAATGATCTCAGAAACTTTACGTACATCCTATGAGAAAGATGACTGGGTGTAAATACAAGTAAAAATGGGGGAATTAACTAGAGATGAAATAGAAAGTAAATATTAGCTAAAATGAAGAAGCAAATTAAGATAATGGGGGAGTTTCAGGTATCCTTAGAGTGGATCTGTCAGAAAATGGGAGAATGAGTGATGAATTGAACCAAAGTAAAGAGCAAGTGCAAGGGAAGAGAGTAAACAGGTGGATTGATAAATGAATGGAATATGAGATGAAGAGAGAGAGAAAGAGTGATGTTTGTGAAGGAGAATTACTAGACTAACATCGCTATTATAAGGTTGTGAAGAATAAAATGTAAATGGTATAGAGAAAAAACAGATAAGAACGAACGTGAATAGTGTGTTTGGGTGTGATAAGAGGCAGGGAATATAAAACAGATGAATCAGGGTTTGGCCAAGAGGTGTGTGTGTGTGTGTGTGTGTGTGTGTGTGTATCTGGCTACCTTGCTTTAATATGAAAAAAAGCTTGAAAAAGTATTACAAGCGCACACACACACACACCTTTTCCTGTATAACTATTCAGATTTCAGTGTAAATCTTTGTGTATAAATCACAATTAAATCTATATACAGAAAGAGGATTCTCTACACTTTGCCTTTACTGCAAGATGATTTACTGGGTGTTAAATGTATAATGTACTCGAATCATAAATTATAATAACAATCATGCTACTACTACTAATAATAATAATAGCAGCAGCATTGTACCTCAGGTGTTGTCATCATAGTCAACAGGTAATGCCATATACATAAATGGGGTTGTTACTAATTAATACTGAAGACCAGGTCTCTCTCTCTCTCTCTCTCTCTCTCTCTCTCTCTCTCTCTCTCCTTGTATATAAAAGTTTTTTATTTATAATATAATATATAATAACCCTCGATCAGTCTTCATTAATCACAACCATCGTGACACTCCATTAATATTATGTATTTAAAATTACCTACGCGGGTCACCAACACAATTTTTCACTTTTTGCCATTTTTTTGTGGTTCATATTAGGGGAAAGTATTGTGGCCGATTTTTGGAGGCAAAAGAAAAATTAATTTGAGTTGTATGTTGAGGTATGAAGAGTTTTGAGGGTGACTTAAGCGCTTTGGAGGAGATATACGAGTTTTGGAGTTGTCTTAAGAGTTTTGGAGATGACTTAAAGAATTTTAGAGGTAACTTGAAGAGTTTGGAGGAGACTTATGTTATAGATAAAGAGTTATGGAGGTGATTTATACTACAAATAAAGAATTTTAGCGGCCAATATTTCCCTGAATGTGTGTGTGTGTGTGTGTGAACTCTTCTACCTCGTGTAAATAAAGGGTGGAATTGAACCAAACTCGGTGGGTGGATATATCAGAACAACATCTTCCCAACGAGTTCGATAATCAATATTTTGCGTCGTTGGGGTAGAGAGTTATGACCTCTTTTGCCCTTTGTTGTGGCGCAGCGGGGAACCTCACAACTTTTGCTGACATCTTTCTTACAGCCCAGGAAATGTTCAGTGTTTACCATGAACGTCTTAGAAATAGGCATGAGTGGGAAAGGGTGGTGGTGGTTAGGGAAGTAGGAGGGACAGAGAGGGGGTAGGGGTGATGGGAGGAAGGGGGAGAGGGGTGATGGTGGTAAGGATGAGAGGGATGATGGAGGTAAGGAGAGGGATGTAGGGGGAGAGGTGATGGTGGTAAGAGCGGAAAAAGAGTGATGGGGAGGGGAGAGGTGGTAAGGGGGGGTAGGGGGTAATGTTTAGGAAAGAAAGCGGACATTGTAAGGATAAAGAGACACGTAGAAATAACAAATTACCATGGCATGTCACACACACAGCAGAGGTATACTGTTCATACGTAAATACATTTCGCGAAACCTCCATTTTACGGACTCCACTCTCCATATAATCCGTTAGATGGGGGTTTCATATCTAACGGATCCCCAATATGACGGACTTTCATCTCTACAGTTCGTTAGATGGAGGTTTCACACATAAAGGGGTATATACGTCTAAGGAAATATGCGCAGAATCATTATATACACATTCAAAACAACCTAGATATATTTTAATACATATATATACACGGATATCTTATATAATATATACCTGGATCTATATACGTATGCTGTATATAGGCCCTCGTCATCAAAGACACGTAAGGTAAATATTTCCTTTAGATATAGTACTAGTAGTGATGATAGTAGTAGTAGTGATGGTGGTTATGTTCAACAGATCAATAGCTGTCTTCTGGAACCACTCCAAGTTACAGCTCTTATATACAGTCTAAAATGTTTCGGGATCTGTAGAGCCTACAGTCTCTGTTAGTATACTGTCTATCTTCTGTATACAGTATACCTCACATACATAACCATCCATCAACTTCAGTATATACTGTGTATATATATACACACACAATGAATGGAGAGAGGTTGTCAAGGTGGAGGATATAGAAGAGAGAGGCAGGAAGACTACTGGTTCTGTCATCTTTATGGAAATCCACAAAGCCTCCGTCGCTTACTGAATTTATCAACATTTTTACCAATTACTATGTTAATGTATGCACCACCGCCCATGTATATATATATATATATATATATATATATATATATATATATATATATATATATATATATCATGTAAATCCACAATGAAAACGTGGCTAAGATAAATCTTGATAAAATCACACCTTAGCTTCCGTCTTTATTCAAGACATCTTCAGAGGCCTCTGAAGATGTCTTGAATAAAGACGGAAGCTAAGGTGCTCCGTTGTTTCCATTTTCCCGTGTGATTTTATCAATATATATATATATATATATATATATATATATATATATATATATATATATATATATATATATATATATATATATATATATATATATATATATGTGTGTGTGTGTGTGTGTGTGTGTGTGTGTGTAGTGTAGAGACGCCGCCAGTGGTGTAGACAACATTGTGTGGTGGTATTAATCAAGGCAGGATTATATCTATAAGCTAACTGACCCAACTTGTTCAGACTCAGGACAGTTACGTCGTCTGTACTAGAGTTCTGGTGGCCCACGGTCTTCCTCTGTCTCGATAAAAAAAAAGACATTACGATTTTTTCATTTTCATTCTTTTTATTTACTGTATATACGAGTATAAGTTAATTATAACGTGGCTCACTCTAAGTCTCCTTGTCTTGTTATCTTCCTCCCCATCTCTCTTTTTATGAAAAAAAGCATAAAAATAATAAACAAACATAAACAATACTCAAGATAAATGAGAATAATGTAGCCAAGGTGTCAGAGGAGGGTGAGTGTAGCAGCGTGTGTCCTGCAGGAGGGTCACAGTCACACCTACCACGTTTACACTTGTACTACACCACTGGGGGCCAAAAGGTCAAACGTCACAAGCAAACTTTTGAAAGAGGTATTACCCTGCAGAGGTTGACACGCTCTCAAGTGTTAGCTAAATAAACTTGAAACTGATGTGCAGCAGCTACCTATATGCAATAACAACAATAATAATACACACTACCCTTCGATTACGTGTACGAGTATTAATGCATGCTATTGGATAACTTAAAGATTAACCCACAGCTTATTCCACCTTAAGCCGAGCCAGCCTAATTCTAACCTAACCTCACCTGCATTGCGTTAGGTTAGGGTGTTTAATCAGGTAAAATAAGCTGGGGGAGTTTATCTTCAGGTTATCCACAATATTAATACTTTAAGCTTCACTGAAAATAATAATCAAAAGCTGGACCAACACAAGAGATACATACATTGCTAGGTGACCACAAGCTTCTAGTACAAATTTATCATAGCGAGGAGTGTTGTGATTATATGAGACAACTGTGAACCATCGATTGTTTTGTGTGTGTGTGTACACGAAAGCGTCATTTATCATCCTCTAAGTTTCAAGTGTTAATATACTAGTCACTATCTTTTTATTATATTTAGTTCTTCAGTAAAACATTTTACTCCGTGTTTGGGATTAGCAGCTGCCTGAGCCAGAGTGGGCAATGTGTAGGGCTGACAGACAGACATGAGGTGAGTGTGATGTGTGTCACAAGGGAAGTAATGAAGTTTATTTCTCTTTCCTCAGGTTCTCCTTGTCTTACGACCTCTGATGCTGAGTGTGACTTTCGATGACGTCTGCTAGCGTCTACGTGGTGACCTCACGACCACCTTCCCCTACACACATGTGGTGGGCGGTGGTGACAGCGTGGTTGTGGTTAACCCCTGTAGTCTCAGGACAGTATGGGCTCCTCGCGCCGGCCTTCTTGTCACTGAGGAGCGACCCTGGGGTGTTGTTGTCCTCGTCGGCAGCTCTCAGGTCAGGGGCGGTCCCCAGCACGCTCCTGACCAAGCTGGGGGAGCGTCCGCCTCTCCCCCGCCGCAGTGCCTCCACCAGGGAGAGCGAGATAGCCGCCATCTTCAGGGGCGTGGCCTACGGCGCCCCGACCCAGGGTCCAAACTCCACATCACCTGTCCCACCCACAACCACCACCACCACTACTACCACCAGCACTACCACCACGACCCCCACCACTACCCCCAGGGAGGAATACAGGCCCTGGGCAATGGAGGATGGAGGGGTGGAGGTAGTGGGACTACCACACAACACTGTGGTGTCTACAGCAGCAGGAGGGGAGGTCTCCTACGTCCTCCACGACGCCACCAACGTCAGTGACGACGGGGAGGCGCCACCACGACCATCCCAGGCCACCATCCTGATGGACGATACAGCCACAGTGCCCGCGGCCGCCACCATCGCCACCACGGAGGAGGGTGTGAGGGGCTGGGGGGAGAGAGAGACGACGCCTCTTATAGTGGATATGTCTGAGGTGCGGTGGTGGCTGGGGGCCGCCTGGTGGGTGCACGTGTACGTGTCTGCAGGTCTGTTGGCCCTGCTGGCTGCTGCTGCCCTCTGCTGCATGGTTCGATCCACCTCGGGCGTGGTGCTGCCCCGCCCACACTACCTGGGTATCCACACACTGGTGTTCCTGGCCGCCGCCCTCAGAAGTCTCCACTTGTTCCATGATCCCTACGGCGTGGAGCGCCGCCTTCCCGAGGCTGCGGCGGCGGCGGTGGAGGAGACCAGCTGGCCTTGTTTGACGGCAGCACTGGCGGTGCTTGTGGTGGTGTTGGCCCGGGCAGGGGGTCACTCACGGCCCACACGTCCACACGCCACCCTCGTACTCACCCTCATGACGGCACTGCATCTGTCCGTATCCATCACCGCCCACTTGGCCGCCCACCTGCTAGTGAAGTACGCTCTCCCCTTGCGGGTGGTGGCCCGGGCCGTGACGGCCACTTGGGGAGGTGGAGTGGGAGGTGGTGGGGTGTGGGCTGGTTGGCGGGCGGAGACGTGGGCGGGGGGTGAACGGGGTCAGCTGCTAGCAAGGGTTACACGATGGGGCGGGGGAGCCACCCAAAATTCTGGCCTCCAGCGTGGCGCCCGCCTGGCCCTGGTGGCCAGTGTGGCCCAAATAGTGTTGGCCATATTGCAGCTTTACATATTGGTAGCGCCCCTCACCCCCGCCGCCCATGTGTGGGCTTGGTGGACCCGCGTGAGCCTGGCCCGGGGGCTGGAGCTGGTGGTGGGCGTGGCGGTGGTGACGGCGGCAGGGCTGCTGGCCCAGGGGCGCCCCGCCCACGCCCGCCACGACACACACATCTTCTCCGTGTTAACCAGCTGTGGACGGGAAGCACGGGTGGTGAAGGGCGGGCGTAGTGCCAACGTGTTCCCTGCCAGCTCGGAAAAGCAGCACATCCTGGGCAGCTTCACCCTGCGGCCCGCCCACCACACCCTCGACCACACCGTCAAGCGGCCGCCCCTCGACTGGGCCTCGCCCGACCAGCCCGACCACAACACCAACCTCCACTCCGTCACGTCAGACTTCCAGCTCCTCTGGAATCGCGAGAGAACACAGTCAGCTACCACCTTCCGGCCGCCCTCCATGTTGGTCAACGACAGCGGCTTCGTCAGGTTCCGTACCCAAGTGGACCCAGAGCAGGCAATGGACGACGTGTTCAACCAGTCGTCCCTCAACCTGCGTAACGCGAAGTCCTCTGCGTCGCCGTACATCAAGACACATCACAACTACAGCAGCCAGACATTGCCCTCCACCAGGTACTACTGCGGCCCCGTCACCAGCGTGTCCTCCCCCGAGCGTTCGCCCATCAGGAAGCCGATCAGGTCTCATACCACCCGTGGGCGGCGGGCGGGGAGCAGAATGGGCCAGTTGCGTCCCGTCTCCCCCACCCAACATCACCTCACTCTGCCGGCGTCCTCCGCCAGCAGGTACGACGTTTGCAATTACGACGACTACGAGGTGGCGCCCTACTACCACCATCATTCTGGAAGCGTCTCCGGCAGTAGTAACATGTACGCCACGCCCCACGCCAACTCCCCGCGTCGTCATTATTCCACGCTCGGCAGTCGTCGCGAACCGCTAGTAGGCGTCCACACAGGTCGCCAGCTGACCCAGGACATCAGGGTGTGTCAGCCCTCGGACGCTCTCAGCGGCGTACTAGAACCCAGCACGTGTTCGTCCCTGTCAGAGATCCACGTGGACTACCTGACCGACGTGTCCTCCTCTAACGACGGCGTCAGCCAGGGGTCACTCCCCTTCCCCTGCCAGCGACCACGGCGACACCACCACCTGCTAACTCTCCCCCTTACCTCCACCCATTACGCACACTCCAACCCCACACACACCCACAGCCACGCCCACAAAACCCCCAGCTCTCCCCCCTCCTCACCCAGCCACCAGCCGGATGTAACCCCGGACTCGGCCGTGGTGCTGGACTACTGCTCGTCGGGCGAGGAAGAGGGGGAGGAGACTGCGGACCCTCGCGAGTCGCAGCAGCAGGGGGAAGACTTAATGCGTCTGAGCAGCACGTCCCTGAGCAGCGAGGTGAAGGGCCAGGCAGGGTCACGCTCAGGGCTGCTCAGTAAGCTTGTGGGCAGCAGCATGAGCGTCAGTTGCTACGGCTATTCCCCCCTGGATGTTGATGACACGTCCTCCCCTTCCCAGGAGACTCCAGCAACAGCTGTAGCCAAGGTGCGGCGAGTGGCGTCTTCCAGCGATCTCCAAGAGGTGTGTGAGGCCTCCAGGACGACCTCCACGTTACCTCGACCCCCAGATACTGTGACGTCACTTTGAGGCAGTTTACCATACCTGGAGGTTTTGTGTTTACCTCCACACCTCATCATGACAAGGGGGAGGGGGTCTATTCTCTCACATCCACACACCATCACTACCATCCCCTGTCTCTTACTTCACCCCCTCCAACACCTTCACACTCCCCTCACCCACCCACACACCACACCTCCACTCACCCACACACCACACCTCCACTCACCCACACTACACCTCCACTCACCCACACACCACACCTCCACCCACCCACACACCACACCTCCACTCACCCACACACTACACTTCCACTCACCCACACACCACACCTCCACCCACCCACACCACACCTCAACATATCACCCCGAGCTTGAGGTCCCCTTTACCGTACATCCACACTATATTACACCCCGCCCCCAAACACCCACATCCCCTGACATTCCTATCCTCATAAACTAACATTCTTTCCAAAGCACTACCATGATCCCTTGAACCCACCCTGATCTTACCCTCATCCTCCATCCCCACCTCACCCTTCGCCCTCACCTCACCCTCCATCCCCACCTCACCCTCCACCCCCACCTCGTCCTCCATCCCCACCTCCTTCACCTCAGTGTATATAGGTCATCCAGGTCACCTCAATATGAAGGTAGAGATAGTGTTGTTAGCTCCTCCTCAGGAACCTAGAAGCTGTGGGGCAGGTTGTGGCGGCCTGCATCCTACACCCCACTGACTGTGACATTCTATAACATGTATGATAGCCTGTAATGTGGTAATGTGTGTGACAGCCTGTGATATGAGCTGCACTCTGTCTATCAGCATGTAATATGTGTGAGTGACAGGATGTACCATGCCTGTAATATGTACTGTAGCCTGTAACAGGTATATATGGCATCCTGTAACATGTATTTCACACTGTAAGGGAGCATTTAACCTGCACTGAGCTGTTTATAATAAGCAGTTGGCTACAGGCTCTCTTAAACCTGTAAACTCATGAACAATGTCAGCTGTCATAACCAGCCTGTAAATTGTCATGAACCGTCACGAATTACTATTAGCTCTCTTAAGGCGGTTATAACCTACCTGGAAACAACCGCTAAGAAGCTGGCAGGGGACAAGAATGAGTTGGCAGGTGTCAATAGGGAACAAGGAGGATCAACCAAGTGTCAAGTGATAGCACAGGTGTCAAGGAGGATCAACCAGGAGTAAAGTGGTAGCACAGGTGTCAAGGAGGATCACGCATGTGCCAAGTGGTAGCACAGGCGTCAAGAGGAAGTCAGCAAGTGTCAAGAAGAATCAAGCAAGTGTCAAGTGGTAGCACAGGTGTCAATAAGAAGCAAGCAGGTGTCAAGGAGGATCAACCAGGAGTAAAGTGGTAACACAGGTGTCAAGTGGTAGGTAGCACAGGTGTTAAGACGAATCAAGCGGGTATCAAGTGGTAGGTAGCACAGGTGTTAAGAAGAATCAAGCGGGTGTCAAGTGGTAGGTGTCATGTGGTAGAAAGCATGTGTCAAGAGGTAACAGTAAGGTGCAGGTCGCCAGCTATAGGTGTAAGACTGGAGTCACTGTGATAAACTATTTTTGTATGTGTAGAGTATTATATCTTCTCCCAGGATCAACGTGGATATATTCTCTAGTCAACTGGGAAATAAAACTTAAATATATACTACCAATGACTTTTTCTATATACCGTAATGAATAAGTTAATAATAATAATGATGAAGATAATAATAAAAACAACAATAATGATAATAACTATAATAATACGAGAAAATATAGTAATGATGACAATATGACTAAAATAAGATGAAAAAAATGATAATAAATATAAAAAAATCACAATAGTCAACACACAGAAAATACAAGAAAAACAAAAGTACGAATAATTAAAAGAAATATCACAAAAGCAGTGAGCCCAATTAACGCGGCTAACAGTTAAAACAAAAGACATAAACAAGGAAGAGTTACACATCAGATACAGAGACACAGTGTATAATACTACTCCACCATTATGATTAACTGGAAAACATTGCCTAATTGTTGTGGGGGGGGGCGTGTTTACAATCTCACTAATTAGGCATTATCGCCAGACTAAGCTTTAAAACACATTCATTTCGCCAAACAGGGATGAAGTTTGTTGTTTCTTCATTGACGTTGTTTTCCCTAAATTATGCCAGACTTGTAAGTAGAAAACAGAGTTACTACACCAAGACACATTATCAAGTCAACAAAATTTTCAGCTAAAAATCATTCTTGGTAACACTGACACTGACACCAACTCTGGACAAAGGTTTATCGTCCTAAGAACATGAGGATATTTTCCCCTGGTATGTATTAAGTCCCTGGTCATCTAATAAGCACTGCATGATCACAGTAATTTACATCATTCAAGTCTGTTTAATGATGAGTTATCACATCTGCAACAAGGGTTATTAAAATATTTTGTGAATACTCTTACATATGTTGTTATTCCTGAGTACATTTAAAGAAGTTCCCATTCATACGATACTTTCATTAAACATATATGACAGCCGTGTGGACATTACTAAAGATACACTACCTTAATGTTCTGTCCAATAATACTTTGCAGGTATTATTACCTTCACCCTAATATATAATGTATTTCTTAGCATTATAAATACCCTCTAGCGCTGGGAAACCCTTTAGTATTATGAACAACACCCCCCAGTGTACCGTAACCTCTTTATATTATGAATAACGCCCCCTTGAGTACGATAACTTGGCCTTTTGGGCGCGAAAAGTTAATCACTCCCCTGTGTACCACAACTGGCTGCCGGACGCACAATGAATCATGTCTTCCAGTAAAAAGTAACCTTTAGTGTGTTAAGACTGAAAATCTTGTATACGATAACAAACTCCCTTATGTACGATAGCCTATTTTTTACCTGGTGGTTACCTGGTGGCACAACTATAACGAGGAGCCTCATGCACACTAACCTTATCTCTTGAAGTAACCTTGAGTGTCATGACTGGGCTCATTAATATTAATCAACTCATGTAAGATGATCATTAAGTTAATTTACCTCTTGCGTTACAGATGAAATCATAGCGTGCGATAACAACCCCAGTTAAGTACGAGTGTCTATTTTTTGTTTACTCATCTAATCCTTGTCATTTGATTGGATAATCCATACAATCATAAGCGTCATGCACCTTCAAACGTACGCAGCAAAGCTTATGAAGCTGTAGCTTGAAGTTTCGCAAGACCTTTAAAACAAATTCACAGTACCAAGTCATCACAAACGAGTGTTATATCTAAGCTAATTTTAAAGGTACGAGAGCTCTTTAAAAGCCATCTTCAAACACACGCATCTAAAATTTACCACACCATATATTTTACAGCTTTAAGTCAGCAGCTAAAAAAATAAAAAGTAACTTTAGGTGACCTGGGAAAATTTAAATGACGGCCGGATTTAAAAGCAATTACGTACTAGGAGTTTTAAAAGGGCGGCGCCCCTGGTAAATTGAACACGACCTTAGCCCCTTGTACACACCCTTCCTTCACCCCTCCCCTGCCCCCCTTACCCCTCAGTACCCTTCCACTGCCCTCTCTTTTTCCTCAACCCTCCACTGCCCTCTCTTGTCATCTCTCGCCCTCCCTTACCCCTTCCCCGCCCTTCACTACGCCTTCCCTCCAACCTCCTCTTCCCCCCACAATTCTACACCCTTTATAGTATACCCTTTCCACATTCTCTCTCTTATCTTTATCCTCTCCCTTTTATCCCCTTTTCCCTCTCTCTCTTCTCTTTATCCTCTCCCTTTATCCCCTTTCCCTCTCTCTCTCTCTCTCGTCTCCCCTCCCTTCCATACCCAGGACTAGAGGGGATTTCGGCAGCATTTCAAATTACAGTCAGAATTGAAACAACCATTTAATAGACTGGACGGGTCAGTCCTAGCACACACTGCGAGTCCCTCTCTGATTGGCCACTGCTGACACAAGAGTCCTTCTCTGATTGGTCGCCGCGGGCACAAGAGCCCTTCTCTGATTGGTCACCGCGGGAACAAGAGTCCTTCGGTCATTGGTCACTGCCCGGTCCTGGACGAGTGTGTGTTCTTCTGTGAGTGGTCAGCACTGGAGTAAGAAATCCCCCGAGATTGGTCAATATTGGTACACAAGAACTTTCCTTTATTAGTACAGTTCATATATATATATATATATAAATATATATATATATATATATATATATTATATATATATATATATATATATATATATATATATATATATATATATATATATATATATATATATATATATACAGATAAATACGTAAGAGAGCACCAAGAACAAACAACAAGCAAGCACACATACAAAAGCGACTACTAAGTCCCTCTCCTGAATTGTGGTCAAAACTAAACACAGTGAAGCCGGGGATTATAAAAACAGTAAAAAACATTTAACCCCGCGACCCTACCTCACCCCGCTCCCCCTCCCGACCACCAGATTATAGGGGGGATACCTGAAATATATTCACCCCCCTCCCGAAACATTCCCTGAACTATATGATAAAATATATTCACCGCCTGAAGTATATTCTGGAATCATTCCTGAAGCATATCCTAAAATATCGCCTGAAACATATTTGCCCTCAGAAATATACTACATTCCTGAAACATATTTATCCCTTAAAATATATCCCGATATATACTGTGTTGTAATACATTCAAGGACTGAAAAATATCCCCAAATATATTCTCAAACACGATTGGACTGAAATATATCCTGAAAATATTCACCCACTGAAGCGTTTCCTCAAATATACCCTGATATATGTTCTAAAATACATTCTTGAGGTAAATATATTGATACACTGACGGTCTTTATCACAAACAATATATACGACGGAGGAAATATGTTCCAAAATATACTCAAAGGCTGAAATATACTCTGAGAGCGAGAGAGAGAATAAACAAAGTGTGAGTAGAAGAAGAAAGTAATAAAGGAAGTAAGAGTCAGACGAGTAGAGGAAAAAGACCAATAACTTCGCACCTCGGCAGACAGGTAAACACAGACAAAATAACGGGAAAGAACAACATATACACACATACTCTCTCTTATGTGGAACAGAGAGAGAAAGTCTCCCTCTCCCACACTCTTCTTCCTTCCTAACTCATACACTCCCTCACTCTTCCACACCCTCTCTCTCTCTTCCATACCCTCTCCCTCACTCTTCCACACCCTCTCACACTCTTCCACACTCTCCCTCACTCTAACCCCACCCCACAGTCCCACACTTTCTCACATTCCCCACACTGTGCCACACCCTCTTCCAATCTCCCACACCCTCTCTCACTCTCCCACACCCCCTTTCACTCTCCCACACCCTCTCTCATTCTCCCACACCCTCTCTCACTCTCCCACACTCTCTCTCACTCTCCCACACCCCCTTTCACGCTCCCTCTGAAGCACAATGAGATTCCGAACAGATATATGTTGCTCACTCTTCCCTTCCGGGGGGTCAGAGATGGCGGGTGTATTGTGTAGGGGGACGGCGTAATGGTGGCTCTATGGTGGGAGAGTAACAAAATATTTGCTCATAATTTTTTCAGAGAAAATGGATGGTCTAATGTAGCACTATGGTGACATTATAGTAACTCTATGGTGGCTCTATGGTAGTTTTATGGTAGCTCCAGTGACTCAATAACAGCTCTAAGGTAAATATATGGTAGCTCTAAATTGATTATGGCAACTAGAGGTAAAACTATGGCGGGTCTATGGTTGCTCTAAAAGTGACCCTATGGTAGCTCTCAGGTGGAGGAATGGTAGACAATGGTGGGTTAATGGTAGTTTCACACACAACAGGTTATAGAAGAGAGGGGGATGGTAGTAGACGGTCACATACGTTATTGTTGAGAGGGAGAGAACAGGGATGTGAGAGGGAGAGGGGAAGACGGATGAAAGGGAGAGAGAAGAGGTGATGGAAGAAAAAGAAAGGGAAGGAGAGAGGGAGGGATGGGAGAAGAAAGGAGTAAGGATTGAGCAGGGATAATAGAGAAGGAAGGAGAGAGAGAAGGGGGAACAGGAGAGGGGAGAGAGGAGGAGGAGGATGGAGAGGGAGGGATAAGAGAGGAAAGGGTTGAAGGAGAGGGGGAAAGGGAAGGAGGGAGGAAATGAAGGTTAAGGAGGGGGTGATAAAGGAGGGAAGGAGTGAAAGAAACGAAAGAGAGAGAAGGGAGGGTGGGGGGGTTAGAGGTGAGACAGGATGGTCACGACACACCATGATTCACGCGTCCTCTTCAACTCTCCACACCATTGTCTCCTCCCATTGTCCTCCACACTGCTTTATCACAGTTTCTTTCTTTCCACCATTATCTCTCATACCTGGTGGCTCCACTCATGTCGCCGCCTTCTTATTATTATTCTTTTTCTTCTTCCTGCGTTTTGTTCTTTCAGTTTGCCTGGTTGTCTTGTGGCTACGGGTATATTTTGGGTTTTTTAATTTACACATTTCTTATCTTTATCTATCTTTCGAGCTATCTCCGTCCGTCTAATTTCGTCTAACATCTTTTGCTGTTTCCGCTTCTCATCTTTTCTTCTTTTCCTATTGCGTCTCCTTCTCTTCCTTCTATTTCATCTTCTCCTATATCTTTATCTTCAATTGCTCACACACACACACACACACACACACACACACACACACACACACACACACACACACACACTACAGGTAACCAAATGAAGGTGTAATAATAACACTATCAATTAATTATCAGTAAACCTGTCCTCACATTATTGAATTTCCGGCTCATTTAATTATTGAACTTCCGGCTCATTTATGTGTATTGGAAACCGATGGAAGTCATTTAAATAACACTACGACAACAACAAAAACTAATAATAATAATAATATCGTAATAATAACAATGATAATAATACTAATCAAATTATATCACGATGGGTATTACCTAATTTAGTCTACAACTGATCTATTAAAAATACAAGACTATCCTTAACGTAGTACCTCAGGATTCAGAACTTAAACCGGGATGTCAGTTTGGTCAGGTGACACTCGGCCGGGCCTTTACAATGACCGGAGATATATAATTTTTTAGCTCTATCAATCTATTCCACTTTGATACGAACATTACACTTCACATCCTGAACAAGAAGCCCCACGAGACCTTCTCCTCCTCCTCCTTATTGTTTCCCTTCCTTCTCTTTTTCCTTATTCTCCTCTTCTTCCTCCCCCCCCCTCCTCTTCATTATTACTCCCTCTATGCCTAATACCACCTATTTATTTATTATCTACAGTATATACCCTACCACCTAATTAATCCCCTCACATTCAATACTTCAAATGCATTAATACGCTGTCAACTGATTCTCTAATTAATTACAAAATGGACTCGAGAACTACAAACTAACCAAAATATAACGTAAATCCAACATGTAACACAGTTTAATATTCAGCAACAGGATCAGGAAATACTGGCATGATGCATTACCAGGTTTGTATCATGATAGTTTGTGAGTGAGGAAGATCGAGAGTTACTGTAGTTTGTGAGTGAGGAAGATCGAGAGTTACTGTAGTTTGTGAGTGAGGAAGATCGAGAGTTACTGTAGTTTGTGAGTGAGGAAGATCGAGAGTTACTGTAGTTTGTGAGTGAGGAAGATCGAGAGTTACTGTAGTTTGTGAGTGAGGATATAAATACAACTACAAAAATCTAAAGGACCGTAAATAGACGTTAATCACCCCCCCCCCCTTAAACTACATGACCCTCAAGTAGTTGATGCCAAAGGGTGACTAAAAATGTCCAGATATGTCCATGTAAGTAAACTTTTGATATAGTCTGTACAGTATTCAGATATAAATAACATGACATAGGTGGAAGTTACTGTGCATGTTAACGTGATAGTTGTACAAGATAAGATAACATTACTTTTCATTCTTATTTTAGACAGGCAAAACTCCACTATTTTCTCCACCTTCTAACCCTTCCTTCTTCTAGGCCTTCCTTCCTCCCCCCTAATCCCCCTTTCCTTCCTCCTAAACCCTCCTTCCTGCCTCATGATCCCTTCCTTCTAATCCTTCTCTCTTCCACTCCCTCTTTGCTTCCTCTGTCTAATTCCTCCTCCACAGTTCCTCCTTCCGCCTGCCTCCTGATTGAAGCCTCCGACTGAGATTGGGCAGGTGATCAATCTAGGTTGATTAAAGTTGAAGGTGAGCAAATAGATGGTTCTCTCGCTCTATCTATCTATCAATCAGTATCTCTCTTTATCTATCTATCTTTTTCAATCTACTTATCCATCTATTTCCCTTTCTCACTGGATTAACAGTCTACTGATATAGTTTCTGTCTATTTGTTTGTTATTATTTTTTCTCATCTCTCTGTTTATTAATCAATCCGTTTGTTTACCCATCAGTTCATTCCTTTATCTACCCGTCTATTATCTATCTATCTGTCCGTCTGTCTATATCTATTTGTCTCATCAATTTTTCTATCTGTCTCTTTATGTGTTTATCCATCTACGTCTTTCTAGCCTTTTATCTTTCTTTCTCCCGCCTTTCCTTTCCCTATTATCCTCCCTCCCTTCCTCTCCTTACCTCCTCTCCACTCTTCCCTTTCTCCGTCACTTCTCCCCCTCCCCCCCTCTCTCTTTCTCACTAAACCTATCTCCCATTTCCTCTCCTTCAATCAGCCTCCCTTCTCTTCACTTTTCCTCCCTCCCATTTCCTCTCCCGTTCTCCTATTCCCCCCTCTCTCTCCCTCTATCCTATTTCCTCCCCGTCACTCTCCTTTCATCCCATTCACTTTCTCTTCTTTACTCTCCCTCCCTCCCATTTCCCCTCCCCCTCCCCATCCCTGACGTCATCACCCTCCGCTTCAGGACAGGTTAGAGCCGCTGAAACACTCGGTAAAAAGTATAAATTACCCGTATTTTTCTTTTATTTTCCCGCCAACACATATATACGTCCCCCCAAAATACCCAGAATAGCCCGCCAAACTGAGCAAGATTTCCCGCCAAAACATGTAAATATTTTCCGCCAACATGTGCAGAATTTCCCGCCAGAATGTGCAGAATTTCCCCGCCAAAGCATATTAATATTTCCCGAAAGAATGTGCAGAAGTTTCCGCAGTAATAAGTCAAGGTTGTTCTCAAAAATATGTACAGAACTTTCCGGCAAGATATATGAACATTTTCCCGCCAAACTAGGCAGTATTTCCCGCCAAAATATGTAGAATTTCCCAGCACGATACAGAAAAAACCCTCATGACTGTGAAAAATATACCACACCTAAATATGCAGAATGTTGCTCAAAAGGTGTAAAGGATTTTCCGCCAAAACATGAGAATTTTTCCCACCCAAATACTCAATGTTTTCCTCTAACAATATTAAAAATAACCAAGTATTTGATCCCAGCTGACCCAGAGAACTGTACTAGTGTACAAGTACACTCTTGTCAGGGCCCTTGTACACCGGTACTTGTGTGAGAGAAGAGAAAGAGGGAGGGTAGGAGGATGGAGGATGGACAGGGAGGGTAGGAGGATGGAAGACAGGGAGAAAATAAGTGGGACGGTAGAAGTGAAGAGAAGGAGGAGGGAATTATACTACTAAAAGGGTGTACTTGTGTGAGTCAGTTGAACACGGGTGTTTGTGGGAGAGAATGTGGGTGAATGGAAGGTTGGTGGTGGGAGAGGCTACGGGAGTGAAAGAAGAGAGAGTATAGTTGAGAGGGAGTGGTAGCTTGATCTTCACTCTCCCAGAAGCACCTGAGGGCACACACACACACACACACACAGTGTATTCACTCCCAATCAATCTTACTTTTTGCACTGTCACTATGTTGAAATGCCTTGTAATTTGAGCTTCTCCCCACCTAGTTATTATACACATATTTGTCTCACTTATGTTACTTGTATATTATTTGTAAATCAAGAGACCCATTCCCCAATTATGTAACTGTATATTTTCAGCCTTCCGGCTGCCATGCTCTTTCAATAAACCGTTAATTATTATATTATTATTATTATTACACACACACACAGATCAAAGCACCGGGACCTTAGTATTAAATAAAAGGAAAAAGCGGGAAATCTATCCTCTCTCCCAGACTTTCAGGAGCTCTCAGCTGTCCTGAAGCCTAGGGCACTAGTGAGTGAGTGAGGTTATGAGGGAGGGCGAGAAGCGCACACACGACAGGTCAGTGTGTGTTGTGATCAAAGCTGTACGACCTGACTATTAAATAAACGGAAAACGCGGCAAATTTGTATTCATTTCATCTGGAAATACTGAATATTGCCGGGAATTTTTATACACAATTCGGCGAGATTTTTTTTTAAATTTTGCTGATTTTTTTATATAATTTGGCGGAAAATTTTGGATACTTTGGTGAGAAATTTTGCATTTATGTAGAAACAATTTTATATTTCAGAAAACAATAACAAGAAAAATGGAAATATCTCTTATTTTCCCGGGTTTTCAGAATCTGTCCTGAGGCTGATAATAATGACTGGTGAGAGAGTGAGTGAGAGTCTGAAGAAGAGTGAGGGTGTGAGGGGGAGAGGTGTGAGGGGGAGAGTGGCAAAGTAAGGGCATCTAGAAGAGTGAAGCAGAGTGAGAATGAGGGAGAGTGTGGGAGAGAGGAAGAGTAAGGACGGATATGTGGGGAAAAAAGGAGATAAAGAAGGATGAGAGAAAGGGAGTTTATACTGTAGTTCAGAGAGAGAGAGAGAGAGAGACCTAGTTCTCACACCCGAGGCTGCTATATATGCATGACTGTACTTTCATATATTCGTGGGGATAATACCTCATTAACACACCTGGCCAGGGGGGGCGCGCGCTAAAAAAAACGTTTATTATAATAATTATCGAGAATTTAGAACACGACACAGTTCCCTCCAAAATATGCAAAATACTCGTTAAAATGTGTAAAATTCCGGCCAAACTGTGTAGCTCTCGCGCCAAAATATGCAACATTCCCCCCCAAAATGTGTAGTTTTCGCGCGAAAATGCTCGTAGTTTTAGCCAAAATCTAAAACATTCCTGCTATGGAGAACCGCTTCACCCCCCTTCATATGTGTATTTTACCGCCAAAATGTGCAAAATTAGTACTAAAATATGCCAAAATATTCCAAAGTCACCCTAAAGTGCATACAACTTCTGCAAAACGTTCAATCGTCTCGCGAAAATGTCAACTTTCTTAGATCTTAGTATTGTTGTTATATTAGTTTAAGATGCTTGAGCTGTGA
Organism: Homarus americanus; assembly: GCF_018991925.1. Lineage (NCBI taxonomy): Eukaryota > Metazoa > Arthropoda > Malacostraca > Decapoda > Nephropidae > Homarus > Homarus americanus. Next base: position 3,160,602 of record NW_024720711.1, read on the forward strand.
GGGTTGTTAAGCCAGTAAGAGTTAACTTCAACAATTAATAACAGACGATACTTAAGACTAAAAAAGATATACATATGTAAATATTCGTAATGTATTATTCAAAATTCTCGACAAAGAACGCCAATCATCGCCAAAACTACACCACGTATTTTCAACTTAACTATTAAACAAACGTTCCCGCCAAAATACTTGAAGTTAAGGAAAATTATTAAATTCCCGTCAATATCTGAAAATTATCGCCATCACCAGAAAAATCTCCACGCCAGCTTATTGCACCTAAATATAGTAAAATTTCAAGCAAACAATATTATAATTTCATGTCAAAAACCGTAAAATTTTCAGGCCAAAATAAAAACAGATTTCCCGCCAAAATATACACACATTTCCCGCCAAAATATCTGGATGTCAACTGCATGGTTAAAACAGATTATTCGGGCCTCGCCTTCACCGTATTTACATTTATACTATGAATTTAAATCCCAGTCAGGAAGTGCATATTATTTTAATTATATTCAACTTAATATATACATCAATTTTGACACCATTATTCATTGCTGTTGTTTTTATTATTGTTATTATTATTGCTGTTGTTGCTGTATCATTATTATTATTGTTATTATTATTAGTATAAATATTTTGTACCGCAATTATCTATAATTCAATACAAACATAATACGTCATTGATCCATTAATAATTAGTATTTATAATTTTGCATAATGATAACTTTCACCTCTTGAATGGATATAGAAACAGTCTACCCTTCGCGCATCACTGACTCCATTTTCTATCGAGGCTACACTTTCTTCCGGGACACACACACACACACACACACACACACAGGTCAACAAAGTGGAATTTTCTCCCTTTACTGAGGCGGAGTTGGAGGCAGATTAGATTATAATGGAAGTGTCTGGCCTTATATAACCCCCCTCCCGTGTGTGTGTGTGTGTGGGGGGGGAGGCGCCTCTGTCTATGTGTGGGAGGCGCCTCTGTCTATGTGTGGGGGTGTGGGAGGCGCCTCTGTGTGTGTGTGTGTGTGGAGGGTGGGGGAGGTGCCTCTGTCTATGTGTGGGTGGGAGGCGCCTGTGTGTGTGGGGGGTGGGGAGCCCCTGTGTGTGTGTGTGTGTGGGAGGGTGGTGGGGAGGCTCTGTCTATGTGTGGGGTGGGAGGCGCCTGTGTGTGTGTGGGGGTGGGAGGCGCCTGTGTGTGTGGGGTGTGTGGGAGGCCTCTGTGTGTGTGTGGGGGGGTGTGGGAGGCCTGTGTGTGTGTGTGTGTGGAGGGTGGGGGAGGCGCCTGTGTGTGGGGTGGGAGGCGCCCTGTGTGTGTGTGTGTGGAGGCGCCTGTGTGTGTGTGTGTGTGGGGGTGTGTGTGTGTGAGGCGCCTGTGTGTGTGTGTGGGGAGGCGCCTGTGTGTGAGGCGCCTCTGTGTGTGGGGGGGAGGCGCCTGTCTGGTGTGTGGGGGTGGGAGGCGCCTCTGTGTGAGGGGGGAGGCGCCTGTCTATGTGTGGGGTGGGCCTCTGTGTGTGTGTGTGTGTGTTTACATAATACCCAGAAGATATGTAAAATTGGAAGAAAATAACAAGAAATAGAGAAACAGATAAAACAGGAAAAAAAAGGAAGAAATTGAGAAATAAATAAGATGAAACAAAGACAAATAGGGGATTAGATAAACAGAGAATAGGTAAAATAGGTGGAGGGTCTCACAGGAGGCCATTTCTAAACTACAGATGGATGGAGGCAGGTCAAATAGGCTTTAATTGGGACTTGTGGCCAATTAACCCAGCCAACGCAGGCGGCGGATCCCAGAGCTGCTGTGACCTGTAAGATATCTCTAGCTGTCTCCCTAGTGTGCTTGCCAGTAGGCTACGAGAGAGAGAGAGAGAGAGAGAAAGTGTATGTGTGTGTGTCATGGTATTTCATGCATATTGAAATTGTGTTATCTATCTCTTTCTCTCTTCAGTGCTACGAGAGAGAGAGAGAGAGAGAGAGAGAGAGAGAGAGAGAGAGAGAGAGTGGAAGGAAGTCGTGGCATTTCGTGTATGTTGATGCTGGGAGATGTTAGGATCTCTCTCCCCTCCCACCTTACCTCCCAGCTCCACAGCCTCTCTATTAACTCCCTCTCACAACCAGCCTAACAACTTCTCATAACTTCCATCACAACCTCCCTCAAACTTCCTCCCTCACAACCTCTATCATACCTCTCCCTCACAACCTCTATCATACCTCTCCCTCACAACCTGTATCATACCTCTCCCTCATAACCTCTATCATAACTCTCCCTCACAACCTCTATCATACCTCTCCCTCACAACCTCCATCATACCTCTCCCTCACAATAACCCCCTCCAATCCCCACCCTCCCCTCCCATCCTACCTTCCCACAATAACAGTTTCTTGGCAATTAAAGAATCAATTCGAGGCTGTGCTGCTTCAAGGAGTGTTTTGTGTTGGTTGTTAAGACGGGTACCACAAGACTCCTCTGGTGGGGTAGTTAAGTGGGGGGGGAGGTAGTTGGGGGTATTTATGCGGTAGTTAGCCTGAACGGGTCATTATCCCTAGACAAACAACCAGTATAATCCCTTTACTGTAGTTTACATACCAAGAAGTCGCTTTATACAAACCTCAAAGTTACTTTTTTCCCCCGGGAGAAGTTTTTCCTTTTATCGGGATTTTAAAACACGGGTGAAAATGGCATCGCTGGTCGACCATCACAACAAACTTTTACCTACATAATGTGATTATGGTCAGGAATGCAAATAAGGGTCGTTGTATCGGGGTCCTTGTTGAGCTCTATCTATCCTAAAGCCATTACAGGATCGGGTCAAGACAGTGCTAGGCGGACGGGGAAGCCAGGGGTGATAGTGTTGTGGTTGAGCCCCGGGGTGACCGCCCCTAGTGACCATAGCCATTAGTATCGGTCCAGCCCAGCCCCTGTAATTACGCAAATTTGCTAATTGGTATTTGGGTCATTTGTAGCGTCGGAGTTTAAAAAACAGTGCACCAATTAAGCATCTAATTGGCCACAAAGTGATATATCCAGCATTACATAGTATTAGGGAGGCGTGTCCGGGTCCCACCTCTCATTTTCACAAACAAATATATAAACAAAGTCTGTAAGGTGGCATTAGGTCAGCGCCGCGGCCAGCCTGTTGCCGTTTATCTCACTTGTGGAGCTGTGTGTGTCTGCCTCCCCCCCCCCACAGAAAAGCTTATAAGATCAACGTCATCTGTGGGTAAACAAGAGAAGTGTAGTTGTGACGGCTAGATGGTAGTGGATGAAGGATGACGCAAGTAGAGGGAGGAGGACGAAGGATGTGGACGGAAGTGGACGGAAAGGGGATGAGAAGAAGCTCGTGGCTGGTGTAATGCCTCCGCTGATTGGCTGAAGCACAACAGGTAAACAAATACAAGGTGAATCTCAACACGTGGTCAGCTAAATTGACACAAAGTTCTCTCTCTCTCTCTCTCTCTCTCTCTCTCTCTCTCTCTCTCTCTAACCTGCTGGATACCCGCCACCAAGTATGTTAATATGTTGTTTATATTAATGTGGTTATCAGTAAGTTTGTCTGTCCACGTTTCAACTCCTGAACGCTGTGAGGTATTAACTTCAACCTCTCACGTCACGTCAGTTCCCTCGGGTTCAATCCCTGTGCTGAAGGTCGGTCAGGGGTCAGGGGTCACTTGATCAGTTCAGTAAGTGTAGATGGATTATTTTGACGTCAGGTAAGGATAACTCTCTCTCTCTCTCTTTCATCCCCTTACATTCTCTCATCTCCCTTATCATCACCTCCCCCTCCTCTTCCTCCTCTCTCCTGCCATCCCCATACTTCTTTTTCCCTCCCCTACTTATCCATACCTCCTTTTCTTTCCTCCCCTTCCCTCTTCTTCCTCTATCCCCTACCTCCTCCTTCCCACCCCCAACAGTCTCGGGGTGTCACAGGATAACACCATAAGTGTCATATCACCGACACTTGACACCGTGACAGTATCTCCTGACCTGACCTGACCGTCTTGGATGTGACCCTTGACTAGTGAGGTCAAGTCAGTCTCCCGTTCTCTCTCTCATGTATGTATAAATGTATGTACTGTATGTATGTACTGTATGTGTGCACTGTATGTATGTATGTGTAAACGGTATCCGGAAAAGTTATAAGATACTGGTTAGTGTTAGGTTAGGTAAAATTATCAGTCGGGAAGTTATACCTCGGGTGAAATAACCAAGGGGGTTAATCTTCAGGTGATCCCAAAATTTATAAAACACAAAATGTCTTCATGTTCAACAAAAAATAAAACAAGGATGCAAAGAAAATAAAGTTTGTTCATCTGTATAGAAGATATCAAGTGAAATAAATTCAATAAAAATTCAAATTCTTAAATAACCGCGTGTGCTTCAAACCCGAAACGAAGACAGATATTCTCTGAAGATTCAAATCGACACCATCTTCAAAAATCTACATCAACACTTTCAAAATAAAAAATATTTCCACTTTTTTTCACAAACAACAATAATAATCATCAAAAATATTTCCACTTTTTTCACAAACAACAATAATAATCATCAAAGTCAATATGAAAACCTTATTCTAAATCAAACTCAATCAAACAAATTACCACTTCCTTAAAAAAAAATACTGCAAACTTCTTTACCATAAAATATAACATTACCTTCAAAACCAAGAGGATAAATTTACTTCAGAATAAAAAGATCATCAAGTGTAACACCGTCACCATCATCATCGTCCTTCAACATCATGTCAGGCAAGAGCACCAGGCGCCTAAAAGAGAGCTCAGGTTCTCAACTACCTCAGCCATGCTAATATTGTTATTATTATCTGTGTTTTTTCTGGCTAAATAAACTGTTTCAAAGCAATTCAATTCAATCGTCAATGTTAAATTATCCAAGAACAGGTGCCCCCCCCCCCCTCCAGGTGAGTTTGACAGGTGAGATTGGGACAGGTACCCCTCATCCCCCCAGGTGAGAGTGAGACAGGTAACCCTCATCCCCCCAGGTGAGAGTGAGACAGGTACCCCCCCCCCTCCGTGAGAGTGTGAGAGCAGGTACCCGACTATTTATTACATCCCACCAACCTGTCAAAAACCTATCCTTCCCACAACCTCGTCCACGTTTTCCACAATGCTTAGTCCGACTTGCGGTAGTGTGGCGAAGGCGAGCGAAGGTATCTGGTTTGACAAATGCCCGAAGCTTTTGAGGGATTCGATGCCGTGTTCTTATCCTGATGTAACAAATGTAAGGCTTTTGAGTGACTCGCTGCCCTGAACGACCCCACCTTTGGTCTCATGAAGCAGTTCGAATGTAGTGACTCTGGTTCATGAAGCAGTTCGGATGTAGTGACTCTGGTTCATGAAGCAGTTCGGATGTAGTGACTCTGGTTCATGAAGCAGTTCGAATGTAGTGACTCTGGTTCATGAAGCAGTTCGGACGTTGGGACTCTGGTTCATGAAGCAGTTCGGACGTTGGGACTCTGGTTAATAACAACATCGTGATTACATCCACTAAAATTCGAACTGACTAACACTTTTATCATGATGGGGTTCGGCGTGGAGTTCAATAGTGCATGTTCTCTCTCTCTAACAAACAAACACACACACACACACACACACGGCATCAGAGTTCAATACACAATATCCCTGAGCATCAAGAACTTTTCCCAATACTGATCGACTTCTTGCCCTTCCACATCGTCCCAGAGACCTGACCCTGACCGATGACCTGGGAGAAGTGACCTGGCCTCTGCCCTCCAGGGGTTAACCAATCAGGGGGAGGGACAAAGGTAAGACAAACAAACCCACACGATCTGATAGCGACACCTAGGACGTGGGTGTGTGTGGGGGGGTAATGATCAGTTCTGGGGGGGTAATGATCAGTTCTGAGACACAAATCAAATACAAGTCTTAGGGTGTTTTAAGAAGTACTGTGTACACTAAACGGCAAAACAAAGTAAATGGTTAAACTAATAATGTACAGTATTTGTAATAATAATAATAACCTCCGTCCCCCTCTGTCTCTCACCTAGCATCTTGGAGACAGTCACAATATTGGTAGGAGTGAGACCGTCGATCTGAATACTGAAGAAGACGAGTTGATTTAGACAGATAGATAGAAATAGATTTCCTTTTAAAACTCCTCTATAGCCTTCTGATGTACCAAGTTGGGAGAGCCTGGGAGAGATGGAGGGAGTGTGTGGGAGAGATGGAGGGAGTATGTGGGAGAGATGGAGGGAGTGTGTTGTGTGTGAGGTGGAGGGAGTGTGTGGGAGAGATGGAGGGAGTGTGTGGGAGAGATGTAGGGAGTGTGTGGGAGATGGAGGAGTATGTGGGAGATGGAGGGAGTGTGTGTGTGTGTGTGAGGTGGAGGGAGTGTGTGGGAGAGATGGAGGGAGTGTGTGTGTGAGAGGTGGAGGGAGCGTGGAAGGAGTTGGGAGAGTATGGGAGAGATGGAAGAGTGTGAAAGACAGTGGTGGGGGAAGGAACTGTGTGAGAGGAAAGAGTCTTGGGAGGGTTGAGAGAGAGGCTAGTGAGGGAGAGTGAGGGAGGAGAGGGAAGTGAGGGAGACTGTGGGTAAGTTGGGATAGGAAGAGTGAGAGAGACTGTGGGAGAGGGAGAGGCTAGTGAGGGAGAGTTGAGAGGAGAGGCTAGTGAGGGAGAGTGGAGGAGAGAGAGGCTAGTGAGGGAGAGTTGAGATAGAGAGAGTAAGGGAGAGGGAGAGTGATCTAACCTACCTTACGTTAATTAATATTAAGGACTCTCATTCGCTCTCTCAACCTCTTATCTACTCTCACTTACCTCTCCCTACTCCATCCCTCCTTCACTAACCAAAAATACTCTCCTCCTTCCTTCCTTCCTTCCTTCCTCCCTCCCCCTCTTTCCTTCTCTTCTCTCCCTCACTCCCTTCTTCCCTATTCTCCCTCCCTCCTCCCCCACGTTCTCTCCCTTCTCCACTACTATTCCTCCCTCACTCAACTCATTCTCCTTCCTTACTTACTTCCTTCTCCCTTCCACTCTTCTCACTCACTCTCCTTCACCATCTATCCCTCTCCTCTCTCCCCTTACCCCACTCCCCTTCCTCTCCTCTACCCCTTCTTCCTCACCTACCCCCTCTTCTCTCCCATTCCCTCTCCTTTCCCCTTCTCCCTCTCCTCTCACCCGCCCCCTCACCTCTCCCCCTCTCACAGCCGCCGTAGTATGATAACAGACACTTGAGCCCTAAATCCGTCCCTCTTACACACACGGCATTGTGAGAGAATGTGAGATAGAGTTTGTGTGTGTGAGAGAATGTGAGAGTGAGTGAGTGTGTGTGTGTGTGAGAGTGTGTGTGTGTGTGAGAGAATGTGAGATAGAGTTTGTGTGTGTGAGAGAATGTGAGAGTGAGTGAGTGTGTGTGTGTGTGTGTGTGTGTGTGTGTGTGTGTGTGTGTGTGTGTGTGTGTGTGTGGGTGTCTGTGTGTGTGTGTGTGTGTGTGTGTGTGGTGTGTGTGTGTGTGTGGGGAGAGAATGTGAGTGTGTGTGTGAGAGAAAGAAATGTGGAGAGTGTGTGTGTGTGTGTGGACAGGGTTAAAATAACTTTCCTATACACACACACAGCAGTGACTTGGAATCTCCTTGTTGAGAGAGAGAGACTTAATCACCTCTCCATTGTTTATTCGTATCTTCGACGTATTGTTTCAACAGAGTAGTTACATACCCTATACCTGTACGCTCTCTCTCTAACCTCTTCTTAGCCTCCTTCCTCTCCTCCTTCCTCTCGTCCTCCTACTTTACTTCCTTCCTCTCCTCCCTTCTCCTTACAGTCCTCTCCGCCACTCCCCTCCTCCCCTCTCCCAGGGCAGGAGGTCAGGTCTTCCCTAAGGACTTTAAATCCACATTTTCCTCTAATTGTCTACACGTGATTGTAAGAGCGGGCAGGAGAAGAGAGGGAGAGAAAGGAGGAGGAGGAGGGAGAGGGAGGAGAGAAGAGGAGGGAGAGGGAGGGAGAGAGGGAAGGAGAGAGGGGGGAGAGAGAGACCTTACTAAGTGTACCCTGGGATAGTGAGAGATGAATGTAAGAGGAAGAGGAGGAGGAAGGTGAGTGAGGAGTGGGTGAGGGAATTGTGAAATGATATGGAATGGAGAAAATATGGGAAAGAGAAGAGATAAAATATGAATAAAGAAGAAAATGAGGACGAAGAAGAATTAAGGACAAAAAGAAAAAAACAAGAAGAAAAAGAGGAAGTAGATATAATAAGAACAATTAAGTGAAGAAATGAGCATCCATGGTCGGCGTTTATTGGCTGAAAACATGTGGACCAACAGACAGATAAATACCCACGATAAAAAAACAAAACAATTATCCCGATAACATAACAGCATAAAAGGTCAAAAAGCCCCCTACCCCCAGCTGTGCCAGGTCAAGTGGGGGGTCAGGAGACAGACAAACACAGACAAATATATCTCCACGGGGGTGTTGGTGTATGTGGAGGGGTGTAAGAGAGGTCAACTTGTTTTGTCTCTCCTTATCTCTCACTATCTCCTTATCTCCATCATCACCATTCTTCTTGTTCCTTATTTGTGGATATTTCTTTTGATTCGTGTCTTGGCGTTGTTGGTTTTGCGGGACAATGGATCGACTTGAGGTCTCAGGGACACGGGTTCGAGGGTTAAGTTGTGTTGGTGTTGCGTGTGTGGTAGAAATAGGTTCAGTGTTTAATTGGTTCGAGTCTTAATAGGTTTTAGTTGTAATAGGCCCCCAATTTAACTTAACTGTTAGTATTGGGGCCCATTAGATCTCGGGTCATTACGACTGCTTGGTTAAATGGGCCTCAGTCCTAATGGTTGTTACTTTATGTTGGGGCCTACTTGACTTCTTGCCTTATAATATTAATGTAGTATCATATAGTTACGTTCCCTGGGTCACACACACACACACACACATACTTATTTTCTTCTATGTATTTTAAGTGAATTTGAACAAATATTTACTTACACTACTTACTAATATTACAACTGCTACTATTACGAATAATAATAATAATAATAATAACAATAATAACAACAACAAAATAACAATAATAACACTTCCCAGGTATTTACTAAGTCAGAATAAATTAGGCAAAGTCGGGGTTCTGAAATTAACATTGGTGTTATGTGTTTACCGTCAACATCAACACATTACACCGACCACACATATTATTCCCAGCAACTGTGTCACCTGCTTCTGTTGGTTCTCTCACCTGGCCGTAACTGAGGCACAGATTCTCTCTCACTTCCCTACGTTCAATATCCCTCCCCCTGAACCAGTTAAGTACGTTAGTGTGTGTTTATCATTAAGAGTTTTGGGATAATATTAACATTATCCACCTAAGTTTATTCCACCTAATATTAACCAAATTTTACCTGATTATTCTAACTTAACCTAACCTAACCTAACCACCCTAATATTAACCTAAACTATACTATACTAACCTAAGTCCTAACCAAACCTAAGTCCTAACTTAACCTAACCCAAACTATACGAACCTAACTCAGCAAAGCCTAACCTAAACTAACTTATGCCTAACCTAAACTACCCTAAGCCCTAACCTAACCTCTGAGAATCGATGTCTGTGTGTGTGTCGAAGTCCTGGAATGAGCGAGGCAGAAAGGTTCTCACATCTGCCGCCAGGAGGGAGGGAGAAAATTATCGGAGGAATCTTGGAGTATTGGAACCCTGGGTGCTGGCTATAGAGGGTTGACCGATAGCATCTACACACAGGCTACTACCTCACCTATACTAATTTATTCGTGATGATACCACGCTTCCAGGTGTAGTCTCTCTCTCTCTCTCATTAACGACCAATTTTATGAATGTTGATTATAACTTTTGTGTGATTTCTGGGGATAATGGTGATTTATTTATTCTTGTTATTCCCCGCTTAGACGTCCCGTGGCTAGGTTGGTTAGTTTCGCCTGTGTCTAGCTACGTACGTTTGTCGGTACCTGTCTAATAATAATAATAATAATAATAATAATAATAATAATAATAATAATAATAATAATAATAATAATGATAATAATAATAATGATAATAATAATAATAATAATAATAATAATAATAATAATAATAATAATAATAATAATAATGATAATAATAATAATAATAATAATAATAATAACAATAATAATGAATAATAATAATAATAATAATAATAATAATAATGATAATAATAATGATAATAATAATAATAATAATAATAATGATAATAATAATAATAATAATAATAATGATAATAATAATGATAATAATAATAATAATAATGATGATAATAATAATAATAATAATAATGATGATAATAATAATAATAATAATAATAATAATAATATTAATAATAATAACAACAAAATAGAATCCTTGACCTAACCTAACCAAACAAATACACAAGAGTAAGGCAATACCCTAAGTCTCATCTTTACCTCAATTAGAGAAGAAACAAAAATCGTCACCCAACTCGAATGTCTGATATAACGATCATTATTTTACAGCATAAAAGATCCTTTAATGACTTTACGAATAAATATGAATAAACGAGTGAAAAAGTATATAAAATAACCATGAATAAAAATTGGTGAAGATTGAAGACCAAGTATCGAATATGTTAATTTTTATGGTCATTATCAGGTATATAAATATTATCTTTTCCCCCCTTGTGGTCCCTTATGGTCAAGTCTGGAGATACACATCGGCCATTTTGTCTATTACCAAGACCATTTTATCTATCAGTAGGGTGGCTATTTTATCTATCAGCAGGGTGGACATTTTATCTATCAGAAGGACGGTCATTTTATCTATCAGCAGGGCGGCTATTTTATCTATCAGCAGGGCGGCTCTTTTATCTATCAGCAGGGTGGCTATTTTATCTATCAGCAGGGTGGCCATTTTATCTATCACCTGGGTGGCTATTTCTCTTAGCTGTCGTGGATCAGCTGGTGGTGACGTAGGCAGGTGTGGCCACGTTAGTCAGGTGTGGCCACGTTAGGCAGGTGTGGCCACGTTAGTCAGGTGTGGCCACGTTAGTCACACAAATAGACAGAAAAACAGACTGACAAAGCAGACACAGACAGACTGACAAGGCAGACAGACAAACAGACAGACAGACAGACAGAAATACAGACGTACATGTAAGCAGACAAACAGACAGACAGACAGACAAATGCAGACGTACATGTAAGCAGACAAACAGACGGACAGACAAACAGACGGGGACAGCACCCATGCCTGATGGTTAAAAGGGCAAAAAAAATGTTTCGCAAAGAAAAAAAGAAACAAATAAAAAAGAAAAAATGAAAGAACAGCTTTTCATTTTGTTCTATTTTTCTCTCAACAACTGTAAGTCATATTAAACATTTATGCCACAGAGAACAGGTGATGGTGATGACGATGGTGGTGGTGATGATGACCGATGGTGGTGATGGTGGTGGTGGTGATAATGGTGGTGATGGTGGTGATGGGTGGTGATGATGGTGGTGATGGGTGGTGATGTAGTGTATAGGTCAAGAGGCAGGTAAGCAGGCAGAGGTGTAAATGACTGGAATATTTAAGGATTACCTGAATACTATTCACTCTATCTTATTTCTCCTGATGATTAAACACCCTAACACTTCCTAAGAGGTTAGGTTAGGTTAGGACAAGTTATGTTTGGTTAGGATAGGCTAAGATAGGTTAGGTTAGGTTAGGTTAGGATAAGTTATGTTTGGTTAGGGTAGGCTAAGATAGGTTAGGTTAGCGTTAAGGGAGTTAATCTTAAAGAAAAGAAAAACTAGGGTGACCAATCTTCACCTAACCACATTTAACCATCAACGTAGAAAAAATTACCCCCTAAAATACCCAAATTTATACATTTTCCAAAACTCTCGCGTCTTGTAATGACATAAGTTTATGCACAATAACACCGCATGACAGCTGACCTTAGTTCTCCCGTCTGACCTTCACCTGTGACCCTGATCGTTGAGTCACACCTGTTCATGACGTTTCTACATTCTTTATTATACCGATACATATTGTTTAGTGTTTAGCGACCACAGTTTATTTTACCTAAAGCTTAATTAAACACCCTAATGCAACCTGGGGGATGATGTTAGGATAGGTTAGTTAGGTTGATTAGGTTAACTTAGGTTCGGTTAAATTAGGCGAAATAAACTGGAGAGGAGGAGAAGGAAGGGAAGTGTTGATACGATCCAATATTTGCTCACCAACAGCAACACACTGTCCGTCTTACTTATTTACCTGGCTACAACTATCAAGAATTGTGTTTGTGTGTTTGTCCTCTATTTTTGTGGGAAAATAAATGAACAGTTGTTAATTTCAGTAACACATAATATCCCGGATGCTTACAAAATCTTACGAGAAAATACCACTTTACATTAACACAACATTAGCATAGTATAAATGGTGTCTATATTGCACAGTGGCTCTACCTTAATTAGATAACGTTCTCGTAAGCTTCAGGTAAGGTCATAATAAAAAGTATCGTAAGAATCTCTGTGGATACGAGTTCCGATTCTCACAAGTTCCTAAGGTGATGTAAATTGTGTATTTATTTAATGGGTGATGGGTGAATATACTTTCAATATAGTCTCTCTCTCTCTACTGTCAAGGTGTATTCAAGTCAACTCTCACGTATATACAAGATATCAAATTAGTTAACCAATAAAATTCAAGAAAAATAAACGCAGTAAAGTCGTCACATTATGTCCGTGGTGTCCATTATGGGGCGCCAGTGTCCACCAAAAGTGCCCATAAATTTAAACTTTTCAAGACGTCATCAGGAATCCATCAAGAGGCTCTACCTGCACTTCCGTTTTCTTTATGGTTTATAGAAATTGGGATGAGGTGATGCCCGTACTGTATCTTATTCAATAATAGGGGATAAAACTTGACATTCTTAAGACAGTACCAAAGAAAATAATCTTCAATCTACTTCTTTAAATAAATAAACCCCCCAAAAAGTAATCGGAGCTGAGTGTTCTCTACAAAAACTTAAATAAAATGAAATCTACACATACTTTTTTTTCCAAGGGGGAGAATAATTATCACGTATATTCTCAAGCTACAATAAAAAAAATCTTAGGTCTCACAATTCCTTCACCGACACACACGTTTTCAGAGAGCTAAGCGGGCTGATTATGGCCACGCAGAGAATTATTTTTCATCAGGGAGGAAAAAAACGATTAATTGCCACCATTCCATTGAGGTTTAAGCCTTTCTCTCTCATTCCTGTTTTTTAACCTCCAGAGTACGATGACGTGACCTCCTGAGTACAATATCATCGTACTCAAGGGATTTGATGCGGTTTGAGGTGCTGCCGCTTGTCTACAGTGTCTTGTCATCTCTCAGCAATTTAGGAATAACATGTGATTTGAGCATGTCACGTGAGGCTTTGTCGTGTCGTAACCTCACAACACTAGAGGAGTTTGTCGTGTCGTAACCTCACAACACTGTGTGGGTGAGATGTGTGGCTTCCTATCTTCTTGCTGTGGTCTAGTTTGTGTGTGTAAGTCTGTGTTGCTGTACGTCTGTGTGTGTGTGTAGACTGCAAGTGTCTAAGTATGAGTGAGTGTATGAAACCAATAGTATATTTACTTAGTTTGCCTGTTTATACGTTATCCAGTGTATATATGTATGTATGTATGTATGTATGTATGTACAGGTGTATGTATGTATGTCTGCATGTGTCTAATACGAACGGTTTACTATTTCATATGTAAGCGACAAAACAGACCAAGAAGGCTTACACACACACAACAGAGGTAACACCCCACACAATAATTTCGTGCGGGATCTCTCTTTATTGCCCAGATATCACACCCGACCGTATAGTTCCCGCGTTTTTTATCCCATCTTCCCGCGCTTTTTATATAAATGTCCCAAGCGATTTTTCATCTCTCTGTTTCTTGCACTTTTTTGTCTTCTCTTTTTTCAATCTTTCGGAGTTCCAGTTTTCCCGCTCTTACTGACTCAACGTTTCCTCCGTTTTTATTTCAGCATTCTGCTCATTTTATATTAAATTTCCAGCACTTTTTTTTACTGTTCTCGCGCTTTTTACCGTTTCCGCACTTTTTACCGTCCCTGTGCCTCTTATCGACATCTTTCCCACGCTTTTTATCCATGTTTACCGCGACGTTTTAGCTCTCGAAATTTTTCTTACGTACGAAATTTTAGAATTACTAAAAAGATAAACTTATAGTCAGACAGGCACACGGAGACAAGACAGATATAGTCTGAACCGACAGAGGAAAGCAGACTGATAGACAGAGAGACAGACAGTAAGAAACACAGGCAAACAGACAGATATATTGATACGTAGAGACAGTTAAAAAAATATTCACTTGACAAAAATTGATAGTCATATTTAGTATATTAATGAATGACTGATGGCCAGGTTGACACAAGAAAATATATAACGACCACAAACACATACACACAGTACAACACACATAACGACGTGACACTCAATAACGACCCCCCCCCCATCACCCCTCCCCTCCCCCTCCCACCCCCTAACACACCATGGGTCATATATACCATTCTACATCATGCACAAATTCAGCAAAACTTATATTAATGTGTAGAGTTGGACCATTCCCGGAGGTTTATGGACACGACCATAGGAGTTATCGCACACCGCATCTATCCCGTAAATCCCAACCCGTTTACAATCACATACACCGAGCGATTTACACCAGTTGTTGTTGTGGGTCGTTATTAAGGTGCGTTCAAGCGGTCGCCACCTTGATGATGTTATTGTTGTTGTTGTTGTGGGTGTTCAAGCGGTCGCCATCTTCCTGTTGTTGTTCTTGAAGGATGATCTTTTGGTAGTGAACTCTGTGTGTGTGTGGCATGGTAATATTTGCTCGGGTGACGTCATTACAAACTCGGTACATTAAAAAGGTCAGAAATCACGGGTCACAGGTCACACACATGTCACGGGTCACACACAGGTCACGGGTCACACACACAGGTCACGGGTTGCACAGGTCACGGGTTGCACAGGTCATGGGTTACACAGGTCACGGGTCACACAGGTCACGGGACACACACAGGTCACGGGTCACACAGGTCAGGGTCACACAGGTCACGGGTCACACAGGACACGGGTCACACAGGTCACGAGATCAACTCAAGTCCCTCAGGTTCCTGCAGAGCTCCTCAGTGTTTACACAACATTCATACTTCCCAAAGCTCACCTATGCCTCCCCCACCTGGTCTTCCTCCCTAAATGCCACACAACGTAAACACCTAGAAAAAGTGCAAAAGAGGGCATGCAAGATTATTCTCTCCCCTTCCTACTCCACATATCAAGAAGCGCTCAACAAACTGACCCTTTCGACTCTCACTGACCATCACCACGACCTCATCTGCAAATTTGGTAAGAAGCTTCTACACCATCCCCGACACCGGCCCCTACTACCACCTGAGATCCCCTGTCCGAGAATTGCTGTTCGACACCACAACCGCATCCAGCCCATACGTGCACGAACTGATCGCTATAAGAACAGCCCAGTCCCAACCATTGTAAAAATTATCAATAACATGTAATAAATCAGTGTATTCACTCCCAGTAAACACTGCTCCCTACACTGTCACTATGTTGAAATGAACTGTATTTTGAGCTGATCCCCATCTAAGTTACTATATGTCTTATTTGTGTCACTTATGTCACTTGTATATTATTTGTAATTCGTAACCCATTCCCCAAATATGTAACTGTATATTTTCAGCCTTCTGGCTGCCAAGCTCTTTCAATAAACCGTTAATTATTATTATTATTATTATATGCCGAGTTCCATCTCTTATTCACCAGACACTTAAACAATACTCTCAGGGTCGCTACATAATTATAACACTCATTAATTAATTAATTACAAAATCACGTAAGATAGAAACATTTTCCCGCGTCTCTCTTCAATATATTAGTGAGACAAACATAAGAGTTGTATATGTATACTCTTGTGTATTATGTGTAAGTATATTTATACTTATGCATTTGCTGTATGTATATACAGTATCTATGTATAAGAACGTTCACGTGTCTGTCTACGTATATATATATGTCTATGTATGTTAATGTATGTCAATGTATATTAATGTATATGTCTATGTATATATGTATGTCCATGTATGTTAATGCATGTCTATACAGTATGGCTATGTATGCTAAAGTATATAAGTTTATGTCTATGTATCTATTTATGTAAAAGTTTACGTATTTGCCGCAGTA
The DNA here is from genome assembly GCF_018991925.1 of Homarus americanus. Taxonomy (NCBI): domain Eukaryota; kingdom Metazoa; phylum Arthropoda; class Malacostraca; order Decapoda; family Nephropidae; genus Homarus; species Homarus americanus. The sequence goes on from NW_024720711.1 coordinate 3,176,851, forward strand.
AACAGAGATAATCACCCGATTAAACCTTAAAAAGCAACTGACTTTTAGCCAATTAGTGATTTTTTTTACTATAACTAAATGGAAATTAATGTGTATATGATAACATTTTTCTTTCTTCTATTTAAGGCAGTTCAAATACAACCCAGTTATAACAGTCAAATAAAACCCAGTTATAGCAGTCACATACAACCCAGTTATAACATACAGTCAAATACAACCGTCATAACAGTCAAATACAACCCAGTTATAACAGTCAAATAAAACCCAGTTATAGCAGTCAAATACAACCCAGTTATAACATACAGTCAAATACAACCGTCATAACAGTCAAATACAACCCAGTTATAACAGTCAAATAAAACCCAGTTATAGCAGTCACATACAACCCAGTTATAACATACAGTCAAATACAACCGTCATAACAGTCAAATACAACCCAGTTATAACAGTCAAATAAAACCCAGTTATAGCAGTCACATACAACCCAGTTATAACATACAGTCAAATACAACCGTCATAACAGTCACATACAACCCAGTTATAAGTCAAATAAAACCCAGTTATAACAGTCAAATACAACCCAGTTATAACAGCAGACACCTAAATACAACAATAAAATGGCTGTATTTGTGGTCACCTTTTCTCTTCTTTGGTGCATTAAAATTATAACCTGACTCTGTGTGTACGTGTGTGTGTGTGTGTGTGTGTGTGTGTGTGTACTGTACAGCCAACAGATAAATAAAATATCAACATTTTGTTTACTTGCGGGTTGTTCATTCGTCTGGCAGCGAAGGTCAATCTTAATAACATGTACGATAACTTTTCCTTACGTACCTTGAGGCTGTGCAGGTCAACACACAACCTACACATCTGACAGTGCAGGTCAACACACAACCTACACATCTGACAGTGCAGGTCAACACGCAACCTACACATCTGACAGTGCAGGTCAACACACAACCTACACATCTGACAGTGCAGGTCAACACACAACCTGCACATCTGACAGTGCAGGTCAACACACAACCTACACATCTGACAGTGCAGGTCAACACACAACCTACACATCTGACAGTGCAGGTCAACACACAACCTACACATCTGACAGTGCAGGTCAACACACAACCTGCACATCTGACAGTGCAGGTCAACACACAACCTACACATCTGACAGTGCAGGTCAACACACAACCTACATCTGATAGTGCAGGTGCAGGTGTGCAGGTCACGCAACCTACACATAGGTGCACATCTGACAGACAGTGCAGGTCAACACGCCTGCTACACATAACATCTGACAGTGCAGGTCACGCAACCTACACATCTGACAGTAGGCTCAGGGACCAGGTGGGATTAATGATGAAGGAAACCGCCACGCAATTCCAGCAGGCGCTTATTTTTTCTACTCTGTTTGAGAGAAGTTTTGGATGTGTGTGAGTGTGTGTGTGTGTGTGTGATGTGTGTGTGTGTGTGTGTGTGTGTGTGTGTGTGTGTCTGTGTGTGTGTGTGTGTGTGTGGGGTGTGTGTGTGTGTGTGTGTGTGTCTGTGTGTGTGTGTGTGTGTGTGTGTGTGTGTGTGTGTGTGTGTGTGTGTGTGTGTGTGTGTGTGTGTGTGTGTGTGTGTGTGTGTGTGTGTGTGGGTCAATAGTTAACCTCGACAGGTGTGGTTGTCCCTTAGGGTTAAAACAATAAGAACAGATGGTGTTATAAACAATTATGTCAATAACAACAATAATAATAAGCAATATCAAAATAAAAGAACAATAACAAAACACCCACAAAATAACAAAAAAAAGAACATCCGAAAAATAACAATCACAACCACTAACAAGAAACAAACACAAGAACACACAGCCTAGGTCGTCAAGAACACACAGCCTAGGTCGTCAAGAACACACAGCCTAGGTCGTCAAGAACACACAGCCTAGGTCGTCAAGAACACACAGCCGAGGTCGTCAAGAACACACAGCCTAGGTCGTCAAGAACACACAGCCTAGGTCGTCAATACATATCCATCATTATTTAAAAACTAAAACAAAACCAGTATAAGTGGAAAGCAACTCACACTAACCGTTTAACTACCAATATAAAAAATATTAATAATCAGCTCGTTATTCAGGAGTAAGTTCAATATGTAAATCTGTTTCGCGAAATTTAGTGTCCGCGAAATACTGTGGTAGCGAAATTTTTTGACCGCGATTTAATGACTGTTAGCTTAGCCTTCCAGTTAGTTTTTGGTTAGTGACTGACTAGTGATGTGAGCACGTGTTTAACTGGCATAAGGATGGATTCTCAAATGGCTATGTTAAACTGGATCACCCAAAGAGTGACCCCTAGCTTAGGTCACATGAAGATTAACCCCACCTTATTTCACCTGCAGATTAGTTCCCACCTTATTTCACCTGCAGATTAGTTCCCACCTTATTTCACCTGACTAGAGTTGAGAGAAAATACCCGATTCACTTAAGTTTATTTTATTCTTACCTGGAGATGGCAGAGCGGAGATGTGCCTCACTTAAAACTTCAGATAATATCACCACAGCCGCAGTTAGGGAGAGTCCAAGACGACCGGACATCTCCCCAACCGCACTGGCTCAATGGCTTTAAAGGAACATGTACAAAGTTCGAATCTAAGACCTCCCAATCGCGAGTCGAGCTTACAAACAACTACACCAGGATTAACTAACACTACGACAGCAACCAATAAAGAGTCAAAGATATTATATGAATTTACCTTTAATTAGTTACTTTATTTTAGTAATATTTATGATAGGCAGACAGACATGTGATAGACAGAAATAGACACACACACACACACACACACACACACACACACACACACACACACACACACACACACACACACACACACACACACACACACACACACACACACACACACACACACACACACACACACACACAAAAGATAAACAATGAACAAACACAGACAAAATAACAAACGAACATTCAGACAAAAATATCCCCAAACTTACGATCTTGTGAGAGAAAAAGAGACAAATTGGCGTAATGTATCAGAATAAAAATAAATTGACCTCAGTCTATACATTATTAGTGTGTGTGTGTGTGTGTGTGTGTGTGTGTGTGTGTGTGTGTGTGTGAGCTATAACAACAATAATAATAAACCCTCTCCTGAACCGCTTGCCTCCCTCCCTCCCTCCCCATTGAGACAGGCGCTGTTATCAAGACCGTGTTAAGTGCTCTTTAAGTGAACCTCCGGGAGAGTGAGGGAAAGATGGGTGTGTGAGAGAGCAAGATTGAAGGAGGGAAGAAGGGAGGAACGGGAGAAGAGTGAGTGAGAATGAATGAAGAAGGGAGGGAGGGAGGAACGGGAGAAGAGTGAGTGAGAATGAATGAAGAAGGGAGGGAGAGAGGAACGGGAGAAGAGTGAGTGAGAATGAATGAAGAAGGGAGGGAGGGAAGGTTAACAGAATGAATGGAAGGAGAGGGATAGACAGAGAGACAGATCGTGTCAGGGAAGGAGATAATAAAGTAAACACATTGGAATAAGACAGACATACAGATAAAAGAGATAAAGAATAAAAGGGAAGAGGGAGAGAATAGTAGAAGGGAATAATACAAACATACATATATAGACCAATAAGTATAGAGAGAGAGAGAGAGAGAGAGTAAACAAAAGAAAGTGTATGAGGAGAGGCAGAGAAAGAGCAAGAGACAGAAAAGAGAACAAAAGAGAAAATAGTATAAACATTATCTCTCTCTCTCTCTCTAAACACCCCACCCCATAAAAACTCATCACCTTCACCCCATTAGACCTCTACCTCACCCCACCCCATAACTAATCCACTCCACCATCCATGTACACCCCTTTCACTCACTCCAGCCCCCATAAAATCCCTCCCCTTCATGTCCACCCCATATCAAGCCTCCACCCCCATAGAAATCCCCCCATCCCCCCTCATACCAACCCCCACCCCCAGTACCTATCACCACACACGAGGCCAAAATCTGCCTCGCCAGAGTTGGGAAGAAGTTCGGCTCAAAAGTTACGCAGAGTGACGCCGCTCCACAAGCTAAGTTTGGCCACGATTTGCAAGTCTCCTTATAAAGTTGGGGCCATTTGCACCTGTCTTTATAAGGTGTTAGGTGAGTCAGAGGATGTTTATCGTGAGAGGAGTTACAGGGATGTTTATAGCCGTGGAGGAGTTACAGGATGATAGCTGTGGGAGGAGTTACAGGGATGTTTATAGCCGTGGGAGGAGTTACAGGATGTTTATAGCGTGGGGAGTTACAGGATGTTTATAGCTGATGGGAGGAGTTACAGGGATGTTTATAGCTGTGGGAGGAGTTACAGGGATGTTTATAGCCGTGGGAGGAGTTACAGGGATGTTTATAGCTGTGGGAGGAGTTACAGGGATGTTTATGGGAGGAGTTACAGGGATGTTTATAGCTGTGGGAGAAGGATGTTTATAGGGAGGAGTTACAGGATGTAGGGGAGGAGTTACAGGGATGTTTATAGCCGGGAGGAGTTACAGGGATGTTTATAGCCGTGGGAGGAGTTACAGGGATGTTAGCCGTGGGAGGAGTTACAGGATGTTCATAGCTGTGTGAGGAGTTACAGGGATGTTTATAGCTGTGGGAGGAGTTACAGGGATGTTCATAGCTGTGGGAGGAGTTACATGGGATGTTCAGCTGTGGGAGGAGTTACATGAGATGTTTATAGCTATGGGAGGAGTTACAGGGATGTTCATAGCTGTGGGAGGAGTTACATGAGATGTTTACAGCTATGGGAGGAGTCACATGGGATGTTCATAGCTGTGGGAAGAGTTACACCAATCTCCCCGTCCTTCTCTCTTTGCTACACACCTTCCACTCTCCCATCCTCCCCTCTCCCCCAAAGTGCCCTTCCACCCCCCCTCCCTCCTCTACACCCACTCCCCTACCCCCTCGTCCACCTGGGGATGATCGCGTCACCACCACTACCGACACACACCTGACGGTAATCCTTCACAGGGACTGACTCCTCCCCACCCCTCTCCCTCCCTCCCTCCACCACCCTCTTCATTCCCTCACTCACCTTTTTTTTTCTTTCTCCCTGCCTCTTCCCCCATCCTCCCTCTTCTCTCTTCCTCCACTTCTTCCTTTCCCTGATAACCCCCTTTCTAAATCCTCTACCCTCTGTTAAATCCTCCCCCTAACAAACCCTCCTCCCCCAAACCCTCCTGCCCTTCTAAACCCTCTCCACTACTAAACCTCCCTCCCCTATCAATCCCTTCCCACCACGTCACCTTTAGCAGGGATGGAGTAATCAACGCCAGGTCTCAGGTAGATAGTCAGTGACGTGTGACGATAAGGGTGAATGATGCACCACCACCTAACCTCAGTCTCATCTCTGTTCTGTTTACACACACACACACACACACACACACACACACACACACACACACACACACACACACACACAGGTAGCCGCAGGTTTATGTACAGGATGTCACGTAGCCGCAGGTTTATGTACAGAATGTCAGGTAGCCGCAGGTTTATGTACAGGGTGTCAGGTATGCAGGTTTATGTACAGGGTGTCAGGTAGCCGCAGGTTTATGTACAGAATGTCAGGTAGCCGCAGGTTTATGTACAGGATGTCACGTAGCCGCCCTGCCAGGTAGCCGCAGGTTTATGTATAGGGTGTCAGGTAGCCGCAGGTTTATGTACAGGGTGTCAGGTAGCCGCAGGTTTATGTACAGGGTGTCACGTAGCCGCAGGTTTATGTACAGGGTGTCAGGTAGCCGCAAGTTTATGTACAGGATGTCAGGTAGCCGCAGGTTTATGTATAGGGTGTCAGGTAGCCGCAGGTTTATGTACAGGGTGTCAGGTAGCCGCAGGTTTATGTACAGGGTGTCACGTAGCCGCAGGTTTATGTACAGGGTGTCAGGTAGCCGCAAGTTTATGTACAGGATGTCAGGTAGCCGCAGGTTTATGTATAGGGTGTCAGGTAGCCGCAGGTTTATATTGCGAGGTATACGCTGGGAATACCTTATAATGGCCTCGCTCGATGCAACAAGAGGATCAGAGAGAGAGAGAGAGAGAGGATAAGCACCTTATCTGCACCACAAAGTCTACCTGAACATGTCACAGGTGGAGATAATTATGAGGTCACAGCTGGTTATTAGTACAGGTGGGTAAGAGGTCACAGCTGGTTAATATTACAGGTGATTAGTGTTCCAGGTAGGTTACAGCTGGTTATTAGTAAGTACAGGTGGTTGAGTGCTTCAGGGTAGGTTACAGGGGAGTGTTCCAGGGCAGGTCACAGGTGGTTATGAGTACAGGTGATTAGTGTTCCAGGGCAGGTCACAGGTGGTTATGAGTACAGGTGATTAAGTGTCCCATTCTCCTCCTCCTCCTCCTCCCTCCGAGCCACAACAATGCTCGAGGTGCCATAACTCTGTGCCATGACTTAACACATAGCTTATCCAACTAGTGTGAGATCTTGTTGTGACACACACACACACACACACACACACACACACACACACACACACACACATCATAAAGCTTTATACTGACCCTCCATGTTTTAAGATACTAAGACCTTAACAACCCTGACAGCTGAACCACCAACACCTAACAAACCTAAAACAACAACAAGAGTACTATATTTATGAAGCTATGAAATATTAACATAAGGTCATCACCAGAAATACTTCGCTCTTCTTCCCAGCTCGTCTTTATCATTGACCCGACCTTTGACCCTTATTAGACAACTAGAATAAATCAGGTGTTTGCGGTAACCCTGACCCTTACCTAGAAAACTGTGGCTGACCCTTGTAATTATATATAACATTTCAAATAATTTATCATAAATTTATTCAGATAAATTTTAATCAATGATCCATCCTCGGGTCTTTAATATATCTTAAATCAACATAGTAAAATATTATTGGTGAAAAAAGACAAACACACACACACACACACACACACACACACATGCATGTATGAAAGTATGTAAACTGTGTGTATGGATAAAGGTGCGTTGGTATGTGAGTGTATGATGCAAAAAGAATGTATCCCTCATCTCCCGCTTCTCTCACATTCCTCTTTTATCACCGCCTCCTCCTCCTCCTCCTCCTGCTTCCTTTAATATGCTGGAGGATTATGTCCGCACCTCACTACCTGCTGTGGGGGGAGTGTGAGGGAGTGGGGGAGAGAAGGAGTGAGGGAGGGGAGGAGTGAGGGAGGGGAGGAATGTGAGAGAGGGAGATGAGTGAAAGAAGTGAAGGAAAAGAAAAGGAGAACGAAAATGTGTGTGTGTGTGTGTGTGTTTAAGGAGAGAGAGAGAGAGAGAGAGAGAGAGAGAGAGAGAGAGAGAGAGAGAGAGAGAGAGAGAGAGAGAGAGAGAGAGAGAGAGAGAGAGAGAGAGAGAGAGAGAGAGTAATTAAGTAAATGGGAGGGAAGAAGGAACGAGAGGGAGAGGTGAATGATAATTGATAATTGATGATTTGTACGACGGCAAGGGGAAGGGTGGCGACCACAAACACACACACACACACACACACACACACACACACACACACACACACACACAGTCAAGGGCGAGTGTGCATCCATTCACAACTCGCAAAAAACAAACATTGTATTGGCTGTTCATAAATACAACTTCGATTTTTTCGCAATATTTTCAGCACAAGATATGGTAGCTGTTATGTATTTTGCATCCACCCTTTGAAGACTAAAGGGTTAAATCATCATGGATAAAGGATTAATTTCTTCTCAAAGGGATAATTATCATCCTCAAGGGGTTAAAATATCACCCTCAAAGGGTTAAAATATCATCATCAAAGGGTTAAACTATCATCAGTGTTAAAATATCATCCTCAAGGGGTTAAAATGTCATCCTTAAAGGGTTAAAATATCATCCTCAAGGGGTTAAAATATCACCCTCAAAGGGTTAAAATATCATCATCAAAGGGTTAAACTATCATCAGTGTTAAAATATCATCTCCAAAGGGTTAAAATATCATCCTTAAAGGGTTAAAATATCATCGCTCAATGGGTTAAAATATCATCCTTAAAGGGTTAAAATGTTATCCTCAAAGGCTTTATTATCCTAAAAGGCTTAAAATATCTTCCTCAAAGGGTTAAAATATTATCCTCAAAGGGTTAGCAGGTAAACAGAGACACGCTAATATAGTTCATTACAGAAATATGTAAATTAAATAAGCGCTATATATTACATTAAGTACAGAATTATTGTAATTAATATCATATTTCAGGAATTCAGGCGTCGGTGTGTAATCCGTATTGTTATTTTTAAAAGAACTTGAAAGCAGTAATAACAATAATAATAATAATAATAATAATAATAATAAAAATAGCAATACTCATAAAAAATATAATAATAATACATTTTATGGAGATAATGTGAGATTTTTTATTTCTTTATGTACTTATCGTCCTGGTCTCTCTCTCTCTCTCTCTCTCTCTCTCTCTCTCTACCTATATCTATATTTCTCAGGGATTTTGTTCTATCTCTTCCTCTCTCCTCATCAGAACAATAACACAAGAAAGATGATAATCAGAGGACACACAATAACAAACGGAGAGGAGGAGAATAAAACAAAGGAGAAGAAGGAGGAAGATAAAGAATAAGTAAGACACACAAATGGGACGTAACAAAGAGGGAAGAGGGTGAGAACACGAAGAAGATAGTGCACAGGGCATAATAATGGATAATAAAGGAGGGGAGACACACAAACGCGGATAAAAACATTGAATTAACACACAAGTGAAACGCATCAGTGGACATGAAAATCTCTCAACCCCCAAAATCAGGAAAACTTGGGAAATTTAAGACTTATTTAAAAACTTAAGATAAACATAAACTGGAAACAGAGGGAACTGGAAAAGCTTCCTGGAAAAAATAAAAACTGGATAAACAGGAATATTTAATAAGTGAAATAATAATAATAACAAAAACGACAACATTAATATCAACAACAGTAACAATAATAATAATAATAATAATAATAATAAAAATAATAATAATAATAAAAGCAGAAACAACAACAATAATGATAACAGCAACAACAATAATAGTAATAACAAAAACAACAAACAATAATTAAATAACAATAATAATAAACAGAATTAACTGAACTACACAAATAAATTGGAAACTGAAGGAAAAGAAAAAAAACACGTAAGACATCCGCCAGAAACTGGATGCCTGAAAAAAAAATCTGGAAAAGACTGGAAGACTGGAAAATCCCCCTGGAAGACGCAGCCACTCCAGTCAGCAGCGGTGGTTGAGGACAAATTGTGGCCTCATTAACACCGGTAATTACCTGCGCTGGTAATTAAGAAGAGTGAAAATGTTTCCTTGTAGTATTTACGGCGACCTCACTATTTTCATCTTTTCATTTTGTGTTAATAATTTTTGACCCATTTTTTTTCTTTTTGAAGGTTAATTTTCATCTGTTTTCTGTTGTCGATATTTTCTGGGACATCATCTGTTAACTACTAATTTCATCCGTTGTCTCTTGTTGATATGTGATCCATTTTCTGTTATAGAATACTTCTCACCCGTTTTCTGTTGTTATTGGATAAACCACAAAGACAACAAGGACGGGAAACATCACAAGGAAAACAAGTACAGACTAAGAACATCACAACACGAACAAGAACACACCACAAGGATAAGAACATGTGCAGGAAACATCAAAGGACAAGCACAACAAAAACACCGAACGAGGGCAACAAGGACAAGAAACAAACAGCATTGAGGGTGTTGGTAGGCGGCGTTGAATGGAAGGTTTTGTCTCTGCTGCTAAACACACGACCAACACGACTAACACTGTGTCAACACGACCCATTCACTGTGTGTGTTGGGGGTGGTGGGTGGGGGGTCTAGGTAGAGGTGCTTGTGTGTGTGTGTGTGTGTGTGTCGGGGGGTGAGGGGTGGGGGGGGTGGGGGTCTAGGTAGAGGTGCTTGTGTGTGTGTGTGCCTGAGAGAGAGAGAGAGAGAGAGAGAGAGAGAGAGAGAGAGAGAGAGAGAGAGAGAGAGAGAGAGAGAGAGAGAGAGAGAGAGAGAGAGAGAGAGAGAGAGAGAGAGACCTACTGATAGCAGGGTGTCTCTCTCTCTCTCTCAAGTCTGTTATTATCAACGTGTAGTCAACTCAACTCAGTGCCCACTTGTCTTGTCCTGACTGATAACGTAGTGCCCACCTGAGGGATGACTTCTATACGACATAGCTGAGCCAATACGCAAAGCTGGTGTCACTTAACGTAGCAAATACACAAAACTGGGCTCGCTTAACGCAATCCATCCACAAAACCGGACTCGCTAAACGGAATCAATACACAACTGGACTCGCTTAAAGTAATCAATACACAAGGGAGAGTGAAATGTGTCAGGGTACGCATTAATATTTCTCGGTGATAGACGGAGACAGACGGACGGACGGACGCTCTCCCTCACTGACTGCTGCTGATCACGTGCTTAAATATACAGTAGTTTAAGGGAATTCAGTTCATTCTATGTGCTTCTCCCGCCATAACTTGGAGGGAGGAGTAGTGTGGAGAGGAGGGAGGAAAGGAAAAGGGGGGAGGGAACACGAGGTAGATCATAAATCCAGTTGTTGTGAAGACCAGAGGCAAAACAAAAGACTGATGACTTTTATGACCTCGAAAATTCCCTTTGAAAACCCGCTCGCTATTCCGCCTAATTACTATTTTCCTTAATTAGATTTGATGTCATTAAGCACAGCATCTCACTCTTATACCTATTATTAATTTCAAATATCATCGACGCGGAGATATAACAATTTTCTCTAATGTATAAACCGGAAAAATATTAAAAGCACGTTAAAAAAAATTTGTGTATGTATATATAAGAATAAATAGAAATTAAAGATAATGTTAAATTTCTCCGACCGACATGTTTGGTGTCTCGTCCACAACAAAGAGATGCCAGTTAGCCTTTACATGATGTTATGACGATATGGTTGAATTACTTTATTATTATTAGTTTTTGCAGTTATTGTTTTCATTATTATCTTATCTCAATTACCAATATGATTTATCTTTCCTTCCTATTGACTAATTAACAGGTGAGAATAAATGAAGGTAAATATGACAAGTAAATGAAACCTGATTAGTAAAGTCCGTAGATTTAATACATGACACGAGGCTTAAACCTTACCCTCCCATCAGCTCTCAAAACCACCCAGTTAAATATAAAAGCATAAACCAGTCTCTCAAACCACCCAGTTAAATGTAAAAGCATAAGCCAGTCTCTCATACCACCCAGTTAAATATAAAAGCATAAACCAGTCACCTCAGGAAGTAAATATACTGTAGCATTAACCTGGGATCTCAAAGGTTAAAAGATGTATATCACACGACAGCACCAGAGACGAGCAATAATTTCTCGGGCACTGAAATAATAGTGACCCGTTTATATACTTAGGGGTAACTTCTTTAATATTCAATGATTAAGTTTTTTTAATAGCTCTTCCGGTGTTTATCCAATGTTTATATATATTTTGAATGTGTTTTATCCGATAGGTTCAGTTCAGTTGAGGACAATAAACGATCTCTGTAAGAAGTGTATTGGAGGAGGAACGTGTTTGGTTAAAGGCCACAGTGCCGCCATCTTTCTTCACCCACAATGAGAGTTGAAACTAATGTCTTTGTTTATCTCTCGCTGAAGGTGTTGTGTTGGTGATAGTGTTGTGTTGTGTTGTGTTGTGTTGCTGTTGGTGATAGTGTTGTGTTGTGTTGTGTTACTGTTGGTGATAGTGTTGTGTTGTGTTGGTGATAGTGTTGTTTTGTGTTGTGTTGCTGTTGGTGAGTGTTGTGTTGCTGTTGTGTTGCTGTTGGTGGATGTGTTATGTTGGAGTGTTGTGTTGTGTTGTGTTGCTGTTGGTGATAGTGTTGTGTTGTGTTGGTGATAGTGTTGTGTTGCTGTTGGTGATAGTGTTGTGTTGTGTTGGTGATAGTGTTGTGTTGTGTTGTGTTGCTGTTGGTGAGTGTTGTGTTGCTGTTGGTGAGTGTTGTGTTATGTTGGTGATAGTGTTGTGTTGTGTTGGTGATAGTGTTGTGTTGTGTTCCTGCTGGTGACTGTAGTGTTGTGTTGCTGCTGGTTGGTGTAGTGTTTGGTTGCTGGTGATACTGTTGTGTTGCTGGTGATACTGTTGTGTTGTGTTGTACGAGGCTACTACTCTCATTAATTAAACTATTTAGGAAGGAATTAAAATCGAACCAAACAGGTAAGCTCCCCC
>NW_024720711.1:3194106-3346606 GCF_018991925.1 Homarus americanus
CACCACAACAACAACCACCACAACTACCATAAGGTCTATAAGTTTAAGTTAATCAATACAGTACCTGTACCTGACTGTAACTTGCACCTCCTCTCTCACACCAGCTCTACCCCCCTGGCACCTCCTTTTCTCCCCCGGACACCCCTCCCCAACAACACCCTCTCCCATCTTCTTCCAAAACATCCCTCCCCTCTTTCTCCCCAACAACATCCCTCCATTATTCTCCCCAACATCCCTCTCCCCCTATCCCCAACAACATCCCTCTCCCTCTCCCCCAACACCCCTCCCATCTCTTCCAAAACATCCCTCCCTCTCCCCCAACACCCCTCTCCCCCTGTTCTCCCCAACACCCCTCTCCCTTTCTCCCCAACATCCCTTCTCCCCTTTCCCCCAACATCCCTCTCCCTCTTCTCCCCAACACTTTCTCCTCTTCTCTCTCCCAACACCCCTCTTCTCCCCAACAACACCCCTCTCTCCCATCTTCCAAAAACACTTCTCCCTCTTTCCTCCCCACCATCCTTCTCCCTCTTCTCCCCCAACATCCCCTTTCCCCTCTTCTCCCCCAACATCCCTCTCCTACCTTCCTTCCAAAAACATCCTTCCCTCTTTTCTTTTCTCCCCCCAACATCCTCTCCCCTGTTCTCCCCCCAACACCCCTCTCCCTCTTTCTCCCCCAACATCCCTCTCCCTCTTTCCCCAACACCTCTCCCATCTTTCCAAAACATCCCTCTTCTCCCTCAACATTCCTCTCCCCCTAATTTCTCCCCCAACACCCTCTCCCCTCTTCTCCCCCAACACCCTCTCCCCCTCTTTCTCCCCCAACATCCTCCCCTCTCTCCCCAACACCCCTCTCCCCCTTCTTCTCTCCCCTACCATCCCTCTCCCCTTCTCCCCAACATTCTCTCCCCTGTTCTCCCCCAACACCTCTCCCCCTCTTTCTCCCAACACCCCCCTCTCCCTCTTCTCCCCAACATCCCTCTCCTCTTCTCCCCCTCTGAACACAAGAGTCGGAACACTCATGAATAATGCACGAGTATTTCCTTCTTACACGATATGTCTCTCTTCCTTCTTCTCCTTCTCTCTCCTCCCTTCCTTTTCCTTCTCTCTTTTCCCTTCCCCTTCTTTCTTCTTACCTCAGTCTTTCAATTTTTTCTTTCTCTCCCTCCCTTCCTTTTCCATTCTTCCTACCTTCCTTATCCACTGTTCCTCCCATCCTCTTCATTTCTCCCTCCTTTCCTTTCCCACTATTTCCCTTCTCTGACTATTCCTCATTTATCTTCTCCCTTCTTCACTCTTCCTCCCTCCTAACTCTTTCCTTCCTCTTCTACTGTTCCTCGTTTCTAGTTTTCCTCTACCACTTCCCTCCTGCCTCTCCCATTATTCTCTCTCCCTCCACTGTGCTGTGTTGAGCTTCCGAAGCACTCAAGTCTTTGAGATGTGAACCAGAGAGAGAGAGAGAGAGAGAGAGAGAGAGAGAGAGAGAGAGAGAGAGAGAGAGAGAGAGAGAGGTTACCATTTTCTTATTATTGTTTCAAAACCCCGCACACACACACACACACACACACACAGCTTCTCCCCCCCAATATATATGCATCGGTGTTGGTCGTCGGCGACAACCTGCCTCATCGGTAGGAGCAGCAGACGTCCCATGACCTACTGGACGGACGGGCGGATGGACGGTTGGATAAATGGACGGACAGACGGGTGGGCAACCGGACTGAAAGACAGATATATGGACGTAGCCGAACAGAGAAGATAGATGGACACACACACACACACACACACACACACACACACAGACACACACGCACACACACACACACACACACACACAGACACACACACACACACAGAGCTATTTGTTTACGGGGAAGAGCACACCCGGACACAGGTCATCGACCCACAACGGGGCCTAGGGGGCGAAAAAATAAGAGTAAAGAGAAATTAAAAATAGAAAAGAAAATGGTTATATTAATGTAGACCACGAATGTATGAGTATGGAAACACAGAAGAAGGCAGAACATTCCACAGTTTGGCTGTGTGAGGGAAGAAGGAGGTACTGTACTATAACGGTTATTCTAGTGTGACCGACATCCACAGGCAAGACGTGTGTTACGAGTCCATGCCTTGTCGGCGGTACACAGGATGCCAAATCCAGCGAACATTGCCCGTTAATGTACCTGTAGAAGAGAGTAAGTGAAGCAACATTGTGGTGAAGAGAAAGGGAAGAAAGATTATCAACTATCTATCTATCGTTTATCCATCAATAAATTATTTTACCGTACCACCAGCAAGGTGTCCCAATACTCTTCTATACCAAGTCCAACTGTTTATCTAAGGATCTATGTACAGTATATTGCTCACCCAAAAATCATGTCAATATTTTTCTAACAGGCAACAAACATGAGTTTATAAAGAGCCCGATTGACGACCCCAGTGTGTGAGGTTGTCGCTCTCTCACTCTGTCTTTTTACACGGGCAATTAACTCAAGTTTAATTAACCCGTAATCATACTTCAAAAACTAATCACATTAATACAAATCCATCTCTTTAATAAGCCCCAGAGTATTAAGTCGTTTTGGTTGTTTTTTGTTTCTTCTTTTGATTCTTTTACAGGAAGATGATAATGGGGAGGCGTCCAACACCCATTAGTTGCGTCACACAGGCGGTGGCTCTAATGTACTTGTGCCATTAAAATCCCCAGGCAAAAAAATAGTCTTCTGGGACCTTTTGTTATAAATGTGGGTGATGGGCCCCAACTAAAACTCTCTCTCTCTCTCTCTCTCTCTATCGTTCTATCTAAACGGTAACTCATTGTTTGGACAGAAATTGTGATAGGTAAGTTATCTCTCTCTCTCTCTCTCTCTCTCTCTCTCTCTCTCTCTCTCTCTCTCTCAACAGAAGAATTTATTTTGGAGTATCGTTTACTTATGTCACATTTCCAAAGATAGTTTCGTTTGTGTATAATATTATTTCCTTTTGTTGAGATATTTCCCATTCATATCTCCCCATGTAGAGATATTTCCCATTCATATCTCCCCATGTAGAGATATTTCCCATTCATATCTCCCCATGTAGAGATATTTCCCATTCATATCTCCCCATGTAGAGATATTTCCCATTCATATCTCCCCATGTAGAGATATTTCCCATTCATATCTCCCCATGTAGAGATATTTCCCATTCATATCTCCCCATGTAGAGATATTTCCCATTCATATCTCCCCATGTAGAGATATTTCCCATTCATATCTCCCCATGTAGAGATATTTCCCATTTCTAGATAATTATGTCTTCCCTCTTATCGCTAAGTGTAGAGAAAATGAATTACCTCTTATAGTGATACTAGTAGACCAGTCTAGGTGTGTTACAAGGGAAGAGGGTAGTTATGGGAGGGAAGGACTGAGGAGGGGAGGGGAGAGAAGGACTGGGGAGGGCTGGGGCTGATTGGAGAGGGCAGGGAAGGATTGGGGAGGGCAGGGAAGGATTGGGGAGGGTAGGGAAGGGTTGGGGAGGATAGGGAAGGATTGGGGAGGGCTGGGAAGGGTTGGGGAGGGCTGGGAGGGGGGGCTGGGAAGGGTTGGGGAGGCAGCAGGTGATCATAACGACACAACTTGGAGTGTGTCGTCAATATTAACAAGTTTTTACGTGTGACGAGCGTGACGCTGTGGAGGTGTGGCCAGCTGTGACGCCACAGTCAGCCATGTTGGGGCCATGACAGGGCCATGCCCAGGATGTGTTTGGACTTTGCTTGGGCTATAATATACCTGGGCCACTTGATCCTACCACTCGGGGCCCTACACCAGGACCATACCATGTACTTGTCTTGGAACCATTACCAGGGCCATACCGGGCCATATAAGGTCCCCAAAAGTTATTTGATGGTCTTAACCAATGCCACTGATGACGATCTTTACACATTGAGTACTGTACATTTTAACGCCTTGAGTACGATATCTAACCGTTTGGTTACGATACCTTAATGCTTTGGGTTATATACAACCTACTGAGTGCGATAATTCAATCTCTTACCTAATACATCTTAACCCCTTCATTAGGAAACCTTAACACATTGAGTACTATAATTTATGTCCGTCCGTCTCTTTACACGTCTGTCCATGGGTTGTGACCGTAAAAATAAAACTTGAAACAAACATCAGAGAATTCTAACTTCAGTGTTTGCGTTTATATATCATCGTCATCACCATTATAATCACCACCATAATAGTCACCATCACCATAGACTCGTTATCTTTATTTTTCCTTTTTAATATATTAAAAAAAATAAGATAAACCACATTAACACGAGAAAAAACGTAAAAATCAACCACCGTCATCGCTGGGTTTACACAACTGCCAGACACCGCAAGATATAACAACATAATCTCATAATCAAACTTAAAAGTATCATCCTTCTTAAGATATTTTTTATTTCTCTTTTATCGCGTAATTTTCTCTCTTATCTCACAAAGGAAGAAAGGGAACCCCGGAGCTCCTTAAGCTGAAGTGGTGTTTTTTTTCTAGGCGGGAAAAATAGGTCAAGCGAGAATATTTTCAGAGTATATCAAAAAGTCAAGGGAGTGTGTGTGTGTAGACGTTCTTTTGTTATGTCGTGTGAGTGTTTGGTTAGGCCAGTTGCCGTCTCGTGGGTTTATCCATCTATTTTCTATCTATTTAGTGTAATTTTATATAAATGTATAAATATATGTATGTACGTATGTATGTATGTACGTATGTATGTATGTATGTACGTATGTATGTATGTACGTATGTACTCGTATGTGCTTATTTATATTATTTCCCGCCTCATGAGGTACATCTTCGGTTGGTTGGTCTGTCTATATGTTAGTTGGTAATTTACTGTCCACTAGTTTCATCTGAGCTTTACCAAAATAACCACATTAGTCGGCACAAGCATCCAAAAGGTCAAGGTCACAGGTCACCCCAAGCTAGCAGGTAAACACAATTAATGAGTCTTTCCCACGACATGTTTACTGTGATGAAAAGAGAAGATTGTGACAACCACGTTTCAACACCTCTATGACTGTTGCCTCACAGTCCATGTCTGGGACTGTTGTTGGTTTAAGGGGACAAAGATCTTGTTCCCTTGAGACACAACAGACCAAACCTGTGCAAAGAGAATGATGGTAACACCTCAACCAAGCCACGACGTGATTTCTATAGGTTGCTGCTTCTGCTCTGATGAGACCTCCTCAGCTAGTCTGGCACACAAGCACTACGTCCCATCCTGCATGAGACCTCCTCAGCTAGTCTGGCACAGAAGCACTAAGTCCCATCCTGCATGAGACCTCCTCAGCTAGTCTGGCACACAAGCACTAAGTCCCATCCTGCATGAGACCTCCTCAGCTAGTCTGGCACACAAGCACTAAGTCCCATCCTGCATGAGACCTCCTCAGCTAGTCTGGCACACAAGCACTACGTCCCATCCTGCATGAGACCTCCTCAGCTAGTCTGGCACACAAGCACTACGTCCCATCCTGCATGAGACCTCCTCAGCTAGTCTGGCACACAAGCACTACGTCCCATCCTGCATGAGACCTCCTCAGCTAGTCTGGCACACAAGCACTAAGTCCCATCCTGCATGAGACCTCCTCAGCTAGTCTGGGCACAGCACTAAGTCCCATCCTGCATGAGACCTCCTCAGCTAGTCTGGCACACAAGCACCGTCCCATCCTGCATGAGACCTCCTCAGCTAGTCTGGCACACAAGCACTACGTCCCATCCTGCATGAGACCTCCTCAGCTAGTCTGGCACACACTAGTCCCATCCTGCATGAGACCTCCTCAGCTAGTCCCACACAAGCACTCCCATCCTGCATGAGACCTCCTCAGCTAGTCTGGCACACAAGCACTAAGTCCCATCCTGCATGAGACCTCCTCAGCTAGTCTGGCACACAAGCACTACGTCCCATCCTGCATGAGACCTCCTCAGCTAGTCTGGCACACAAGCACTAAGTCCCATCCTGCATGAGTAGACGACGTTCTGGAGTCTCTTTGTTACGTTCTGGGTTTTTTTTCGTCCTTGTTTCTCCTGTGCAACAGTTTGGATCAGAGCTCAGACATCCAGCTGTGACCCTTGTGTACCCAATACAAGCGATCAGCAATGGTGGGTGTAGGATGTCTTCTCAGTCCCAGAACCCCATAAACTACAACCACCTCTTTATCATTATAAGCTTAGCAGAGTTACACCACAAGTTTATTATTACTAAATCTTATGAAACGCGGGAAGATAACTTCTCTAGTTACGACAGTCTCACGGTTATTCTCATGTCGTCTTTGTGTAGTACAATAAGTTAGTTGGATGTGTTGTTATCTTCAGTTAAGATAAATAATCAACCTACGGAACTATGAGAATCCTAACATTATTAATATTAATGCCAATGATAATAATAATAATAATAATAATAATAATAATAATAATAATAATTTTGTTCAACTTAATTCGTCAATTAAAACATTTACATTGACTGTCAACTGGATGGAAAAATTATTTATTCTGATTTATATTTTTGGGTGAAACAATGTTGCTTGATGTTTGCAACACAACATTTGCACAAAAAATTGGTGAAATAAAACTGTTTCATTAACTAATTTTGCATAACAAAACCTTATTATGCGCTTGATTCGTAAAAAATATATTGGTAATTATTAAATCTATTGTATATATACATGCAGTTTAAAAAGAAATGTAGTGGATTGTCATACACGGCCTGACAAATTAACATGAGCCACTGTTGACTGGTGTAGTAGCGGCAGTCAGCCATGCTGCCAGCGGAAGGTAGAGTACAGTACAGAACAAGTTCTTTAACGGCCGGACACGAACATTAGTGCCAGCTGTTGAAGGTATACTGGGGCAGCGACTAACTATATTAATTATCTGTATTTCATTACCACACAATTGGCGGTCGTTGTGTCTCAGATATATCGGGATTGTTTTCCTTATATTTAAGATTGTATAATGTTTATTAAAATGGTTTTACCTGTATTTTGACTCGAATTTAGTTAGAGTAATACAGAGAAAGGCGTCAGGTCTGTTTATCTGGATCTTAAGCTTCATGACGTCAGTGTTAGTCCAGGAATAACCAAAGAAAATCTGTCATTAGGAAGTGTCACACTACACAACACCCGTCACACACTCGATCAGCGGCAATCGAACCCAAGTGGTCGTAGTGAGAGATAAGAGCGATTCCGACTTACCTCCAACACTCAGTATATATAGCAGTACGGTCTCGCCTCCCAGGACCGAGGCCAAGAAAAACATAAACTGTAGGGCAGGTAGTGTGCGGCAACATCACTCGGGTGGTGGGTAACACTGCTAAAAATTCATCTGCGTTTCTCTTGGTGAACATACATATTTCTGGAGTATATCATGTAATATTCGAGGGCGGGCAGGAGATAGGGCCGGGGGTGAACCTGCCTCACTCTCAGAGTAAATAAACATTCCACTTCTGGCGGGAAACAGCCAGCTGGGAGTCGTCGCACTGCCAGACGCGTGACGAAGCGACGCCATAACGCAACAAAAAAAATTTCTCCAGCAGATCATCTTGTCAGATGTGTAAAACATCTTGTGTTGTCTCTTTTTTCTTGTTTATATTCCGGATTACAAACTCGAAGACATATGTTTATATTTGAAAGTGCAAACAGAGATTAGATAATGCAATGTGTTTAAAGTTTTATGGTTTCAAGTTTAGGGTGCGAACATCGTTGACCGACCATCCCATCAGGGGGGAAAGTGTTGGTGCATCTTCGCCCCTCGGAGCCCTGGTGAGTGTTCTAGCGCTCCACGGTGGTAGACTGACGCCTCACGAGGCTTTGAATGGCTCACTCGGCGCGGAAGCTTCTCAATAAGCAGAAAGAACCGTATCTCTTCCACCTGAATGCTAACCGTCCTCCCTGGAGCGCTTTCTTCCGCCGCGTGCAGGGGAAACTCCGGTAATCGCGCCATTTGCAGGGATAACGTCGCACCCCGACTTTACACGAGGACCTCTTTTGTTCTACACCCTCGCTATCTCAGATATCTGTATTATCAGGACTTTTTACAGCATTTCCTCTTTTTTGTCTTAGGATTTCAGTGAGTCTGAGGACTGGAAATGTGATTTGAGTTTTCAATAAATCCAACTCAGATACCGATTTTTGGCGGTGAACTTTTTATGCAGTTATTAAAGAGAGGACGCGTCTCTATTGTCTTGTATCACTGAAAAACACACAACTTTTCTGGGTATTTCTAAAAACTTTATGTTTTGAATAGTAGGTAATTTAACACACACACACACACGCACGCACGCACACACACACACACACACACACACACACACACACACACACACACACACACACACACACACACACACACAAACACACACACACACACACACAAACACACACACACACACACACACACAGAACACTTGTGTTGGAGGTCTTGACGTACAGTACGACAGTTTATCCCGAGTATTAAGTTTGCTTCCTAGATATCTCGCTGTTTTGGATTTCATATAACAGATTAAGATATGGCACCACAAGTGTCCCAAGGAAGATATTACAGGACTGGCCTTAGTTCTGAAGAGTTATTTATACACCATCTTAGTAATGCGCGACTTGCCCTATACGTGTAAATGTTCTTCTATATTTTTTTAGCTGCAACATCTTCCACATGTTACGTGAAGATCAATTAATCATCAGTTTCTACTACTGATAGTTAGGTACCGGTGAGAGGAGCGACCACTCGGGTCATCTCCCTGGTGTTGGTGATCCTCGCTGCTCTTATATTGTGTCCCAAGGCTTTGCTGCCCACCAACCCACTTGATGATTTATTTCTGACGTCATCTCACTTGTCTACATTGGACGTGTCTTGTTGTTTCGTGAGTTTTGTTGTAGGATCTAGTTTGGTCTTGTCTGTGTTATTCCAAGCTGTTACCTCCTCATCGGCAGCAACTGTACATTAAACTAAGGTTGTCACCTGGTGGACTTCTGTACACTTATGGAAGTAAGTACATTTTGGAATTATTACATCTGGCATGTAACACTTACACCCCGACTATAAAAATCTGTCAGTGTCAGCTTACAGTCCACTTGACATTTTCAAAAGACTCGCAGTCTCTGCCAGTCAGTGATCCCAGGGCCGTGTGGTGCGTCACACTGCACCAATCACATAGTTAACGCTGCTCACTGATGGAAGGGGGTCATCACGGGGTCGAGTGGTTCAGGAGACCTAACACGTCTCAATACACACCAAATATCCTCGCAACATTGTGATGGTTCACGTCTCAACAAGGATGAGGTGTTAACATGATGGTATTACAGTAGCTCATCGACACGTTCACTTATAATTAATTATATTTCTTAATAGTTGGCTGCCTCGTCTGTGAAAAGCTTGTCTGTCACCCTTAGTCTGGCTACTATTACGACATTCCTTAGGGCCACTCTGAGTTTTAAAACGATGTAAACAAACAGAGGTGCCACAAATATGCGCCGGCCACTGTAACAGGTATAAGTGCAGGCGACTGTACTTATGGGATTAAATAATTCGACTTAAGGGGTAAAATCATTATACTCAAGCGGTTAAGTGTGTGTGTGTGTGTGTGTGTGTGTGCTCATTGAAATTAGTTTTCTGAGACTCCTTCAATAACTTACTAAGGCAATCAGGACAGCAAATGGCTCAATCTGCCAGCTAACTAACCCCTAATGACTTGTTCACACTTAACTAACCTTTAATGACGGCCTCGCCCCCCCCCCCTCACCAAGATTGTTTGGTAATGTGTTAAGGAAGAGAGAGAAGTAGGAGAGAGGAGAAGGTGGGGGAGAGGGGAGAGAAAGAGGTGAGGGAGTGGTAGGAGAGAGGGAGAGGCGGGAGAATGATGAGTGAGAGGGAGGTAGGAAAAGAGAGGTGAGTAAGAGGGAGATGAAGGAGTGGGAAAGGAACGGGGAAAGGAACGGGGAGAGAGAGAGAGAGAGAGAGAGAGAGAGAGAGAGAGAGAGAGAGAGAGAGAGAGAGAGAGAGAGAGAGAGAGAGAGAGAGATTACAACACTAACAATCGTCACAAACATCAGTAATTCAACAGAAAGCAAACACACGAGTGATAAATGTGTGTGTGTGTGTGTGTGTGTGTGTGTGTGTGTGTGCGTGCGTGTGTGTGTGTGTGTTCTGTTGATGTACTGTACGTGTGTAGGTATTAGTGTATGTATATGAATATGTACATTAGTGAGTGTAAGTATGTATGTATGTATGTATGCACACACACAACCCCATAAAACATATTGTCCCCATTCATTGAAAAACACAAATAATCAATGGAGCTCAGTTAACAAACAAACAAACAAGCATAATTAATTACCAACGCCTTCAACAGCTATATACCTCCGCTATTGTCTTCACTCGGGTAAAATAATAACTTTATTCCGTCCGCTTTGTTAAATCACGTATTGTATTATTGTCAAAATACAAAACTTTCGGGAATTTTACATCATTTAATTATTGTGTATTACTGTATTTTCTAAGGCCTCGGAGCCTGGCGTTGGCTACAAAAATACTGGCGGAGGGGGGAGGAATATTTTTTTCTTAATGGCCGACAAATTATACAATGACTGTTATGTTTCAGTTAATGGTGGTATTGTAAACCTGATTTAAACTAAAAGAATCTATAAAACAAGGAATAATAAATACCAAGGTTAACAGTGGGTGACCCTTATAACCTACTTGGCGTCCACATCAGTCATCCTGGGTACCTGCAGCCCCGCCCCGCCCCGCCCCGCCCCGCCTCAGCTAACCTGACTATTGAGTTATAACAATAAAAAAGTTTTCTTTGGTATTCGACAACAATTTCAGTTGTATTTTAAGTCTTCATTTTGAGTGACATTAATATATAATATATAATGTAATATAATATATAATGTAATGTAAATATAATATAATAACTAACATACAATTCAACTAAATATTTCAGTAAAAATCAGAGAGGTATTTTCAATGTGAGTGAACCAAACAAGTGTTTCAATAGCCAATCAAAACGCCGTAATAAAAAAAAAGGTGCACATCAAAACAAACGCTTGTAATTGTTTTCATCCAGTAATGACATTTGGCCGCGTAATATATTTTCAATAACACCAAATAAACGATTGATGGAAATAATAAGAGAATGATTCAAATATGACAAGTTTTTTTTTTTTTTGGTTAATTACTCTTGTTGTTGTGTTGGAATGAATGTTTGTTTACCTGGACACATAATGAAGGTAACAGTGAACAAGGAAGCAATACAACTGTACTGTTGTTCATTACCAACACACAATTTGTTCAAACTCGTTCACTATATATTTATGTTAAAGCTTCATAGCTACGTGTGTGTGTGTGTGTGTGTGTGTGTGTGTGTGTGTCAGTAGGGCCAGAGACACCCACAGTTACTGGTCAGGTCCCTCCCCACAACCTTGTCCTAGGGGCCATAAGTCTGTATACTATTGACACATAACACTTTCCTATTTCTTTGACAACTTGCTGAGATATAATTATCGTACTCAAGAGGTTAAAGCCATCGTACTCGAGAGTATAAGTAATTGTACTCAAAAGTAAGTCATCGTACTCAGAGGTTAAAGCCATCGTACTCGAGAGTATAAGTCATTGTACTCAAAAGTAAAAGTCATCGTACTCAGAGGTTAAAGCCATCGTACTCGAGAGTATAAGTCATTGTACTCAAAAGTAAAAGTCATCGTACTCAGAGGTTAAAGCCATCGTACTCGAGAGTATAAGTCATTGTACTCAAGAGTATACTGTAAGTCATCATACTCAAGACACAAAATCAAAATACGTCTCTAAATCTAATAATAAAATCAAGAACAGATAAGAAAAATTTCCAACACCCCCAAAATACCATTACACCCTTCACCTCCTCCCTCACCCCCTCCCCCTGTCTCACCCCCTTCCCCCTCCTCACCTCTTCCTCCTTTCCTCCCCCAACACTTAACAACAACAAGAGGGAACCTTACCACTGAATCACCCGAGAAAGAGTTAAATTAAGAATCCAGTACACCCCAAGTCTTGGAGGGGGGGGGGGTTAGGACTCATGGATGGGGGAGAGTGAGGATCAGGGAGGGGGGTGAGGGTGAAGGTGAGTCATCTAGTGGCGACAAAGGAAGTCATCGCGCTGGTCATTACCTACACAAAAGCCAGACTGCCTCTATCTGGCCACCCATCACATCTCTCACCTGTTTCCTTCCCTTTACCTCCCTGCCTCCCTCTCCTCTACCCTACCTACCTGGTGCTTTAAAGTTAATAATAATAATAATAATAATAATAATAATAATCATAAGAATAAGAAGAAATTAATATCAACAAAAACAACAACAATAATAATAATAACAACTCTTCATCGTCACCAAAACAACAAATCGTCACCTGTCAAGTGGTTTTTGAACACTTCACCACATTACGCCACTAAAACCAAGATAAAAAAACTTCATTGTAAACCTAACCTAACCCAATTAATTCCAGCAGAGCTAAACTTAACTACTAGTCTCTGTAAATACGTGTCAGTTCTTTACACTACAGCTGGACCAATTCACCCGCCGGGAGATAAGGTAAACAGCCAATTAGTGATGAGATCTTGTCGCCCCTTTTGTTGTTTTGGTGTCAGGTGAGGGGGTAGGGGAAGGGGGGGGGTCTAGCATCCATGTTTTATTATCACTATCATCAGGTATGATTATGACTGTTATCATCATCACTACCTTCATCACCATCACACCAATCTAATATCACCATTACAACATGAAGACCTCCCTCACACCATACTCACCTCACCAGCCGTAGATCAAAATCAAACCCCCAACCCATCAATTCTCGTCTAGTCCACCTACTAGTAACCTTCCATCAATGTGAAGTTATATTTATAGTTATTGAGTTTGTTGTTGTCCAAGACTTCCCTGGCAGACTGTTGACCTTTTAAAGATGTCAGGGGTTGAAGGGTGAGGGTTATTGCTGAGCTGAAATTGTCACCTTAGTCCCTTAATGAGGTGTTGTGTTGCTAGGCGACCTGGTGTGTGTGTGTGTGTGTGTGTGTGTGTGTGTGTGTGTGTGTGTGTGTGTGTGTGTGTGTGTGTGTGTGTGTGTGTGTGTGTGTGTCAGGGGAGTCATTCGTCAATGGGTCAAGGAGTCAGGGAGGTTATTCGTCAGGGGGAGCCATTGGTCAAGAGGTCAGGGGAGCCGTTGGTCAAGGGGTCAAGGAGCCAATCGTCAGGGGTCAAAGGAGCAACCGTCAGGGGTCAAGGGAGCCAATCGTCAGGGGGCCAAGGGAGCCAATCGTCAGGGGGCAAGGGGAGTCAATCGTCAGGGGGGTCAAGGGAGCCACAGGGAGGCCATGGTCAGGGCTAGGGAGCCATTGGTCAGGGGGGTCAGGGGGTTGCAAGAGGATGACACAGATTTCCCCCCGGCGCCATCAATTGTGATTGGTCCAGCGGTGAACCTGGGAGTGTATGTCCTTCTGGTCCTGGGGAGTGAGGGAGAGTGAGGGAGAGAAAGAGGTTAAGGAAGGAGGGAGGGTAAGGGAGAGAAGGAGGGTGGGAGGGTGAAGGAGAGAGGGAAAGAGGGAAGTTGAAGGAAGGAAGGAGGGTAAGGGAGAGAGGGAGGATGGGAGGGTGAAGTCGAAGGAGTTAGGGGTAGAGGGAGGGTAAAAGAGAAAGGGAGTGACTGAAGGAGAGGGTGACAGAAGGAAGGAAGGAGACCAGGGAGGGAGTAAGGGTGAGAAGGAAGGAAGGATAAGGTGAAAGAGGGAAGGGGGCCAGGGTTAAAGTAAGGGAGAGGGAGGAGGGTCCAAAAGGAAGGGTGAAGGAGAGAGCTGCGGGGAGGTAGAGAGACGGATAAAGGGGAGAGAGTGAAAGAGGGAGGAAGGAGTAGAGAAGGAGGGAGAGTAAAGGAGAGCAGGGAAGGGTGAAAGGAAGACAGGATGAGTGGGTCAGATTATAGGATCACACGCAAGTCCTGGGAGAGTAGTGGGAGGGGGAGGGGGGGAGAGAAGGGAGGGAAAAGAGAGAGAATAGGGAGATGATGGAGTGAGAAGGGAGGGAGGGAGGGAGGGAGAGGATAGAGATGAAGAAAGGGAGGGACAGGGATAAAAATAAAGAATAAACAGAAGATAGAGAAAGAGGAAGAAGGGTAGAAGAGAGGTAAAAGGAAATACGGGGGAAGGAGAGTGAGGAAGGTCGAAATAGGAGTAGAGGGAGAGTGGAGGAGATGCTGGTTCACGATTCTTCTCTCCTCCTTCCTCTCCCCATCTTTCCCCTCCCCATTCGTCTTTCCCTTCCTCATCCTCCTTTCCCTACCCCCCCCCCTCCTTCCACGTGTATAACAAAGTGAGATCATAACGGAATTTAAGCCTCTCCTCTTCCTCCATTCCCCTCCCCACGTCTCCAATCCTCCCCTCCCCTTATAAATGTGCACTCGTCTCGTTTCCTTCCCTCCCTTCCCCTTCCCCTTCCCTCAGAGCATTCCACAACTCCTCTCACCCAACGTCCAGCAGTACACACCCTCTCTCCCTGAAAATAGTATACAACTCCCCCACCCAACACTGCATCCCTCCTCTTCTTACCTGGCCACCCCACCTGCCGGGGGTAAACTAATTAAACCTGTAATCCTGCATGGGAAGTATTGTGAGAGAGAGAGAGAGAGAGAGAGAGAGAGAGAGAGAGGGAGAGAGAGAGAGAGAGAGAGAGAGAGAGAGAGAGAGAGCAGGAATAAAATGTGAGTTAAAGGATATGTTCAAGAAGAGATGCATTGTCTTAAGATGACATTTCATTGTTTTAACGTGTGTGTGTGTGTGTGTGTGTGTGTGTGTGTGTATAGTGTGTGTGTGTGTGTGTGTGTGTGTGTTTTGTGTGTGTGTGTGTGTATTGTGTGTATAGTCTGTGTGTGTGTGTGTGTGTAATTGTATTGCATGCGTGTATTGTGTGTGTGTGTGTGTATTGTGTGTATATTGTGTGTATTGTATGTGTGTGTGTATAGTGTGTGTGTGTGTGTATTGTGTGTGTGTGTGTATAGTGTGTGTGTGTATAGTGTGTGTGTGTATAGTGTGTGTGTGTGTGTGTGTGTGTGTGTGTATGTGTGGAGAGACAGTCGTCATCTGCTACAGTCCAACACTCCCACTTAAAACTCCGGAATATTTTATGGACAAACTTTTCCACAGTTGGCACTCCGCCTTCACGAGAATACGACTCACACCATAAAAACAACGCCAGTGTCTGCAGTGAGCATCGCCTGGCGTTGGCCCTTCCGCTCCACCATCACTATAACCCTAATGAAAGCATCGCCAGTCGCACGGTCGCCTCCCTCCGTGTGTCACAGCGTGCGAGCTTGACGGGCCAGACACTTGCCTACACCGTAGTAAACTTGTACCCAATGCTTCATAAGCTCACGCGTTTCGAGATATTTTTCAGAGCTTTGCATTATAATTCTGCAGTTTTATGGTTTACGAGGCTTTAAAGTGTCGGATTTCCAGCTCACGAGGCTTCAAGCACTCGAGAATCTGGTTTAGAAGTCATGAGGCTTTGTAGCTTATGTTGAAGGCTTCGTGAACCTCCAAGATTCAGATCAAAGGTTTACAATTTCTTCACGATTAATTCAATATGGGCTATGAAACATCTTGGTTTTGTTTCAGACATTATGGAAGCTTGAGACTGTCAGTTTAAAATTCATGAACCTTTGAGTAATGGATTCAGAGGAGATTATGGGGACATTTAAAGAATTGGTTCGTGGATCATGAAGCCAAGAATTTCAGACCGTGACTTCATTTATTGTGAAATTTAGGGCGCCGGTGTCGTGAGGCCTTTTCACTGAACCTTTGAGGCCTCACTTTTAAGGTTCCAAGTTCGGAGTTCGTATATGGGCTTCAATAAAGAATTAGAAACTATAAATCTCGACAGCTCATAATTGGGTATGGTTCATGACCCAAGGGGATGATTCTTGGGTTCGTTTGAGACTCCAGGTTGTTTGGGTTTATTGGCTTGAGACTTCTCTGGCAGGATCATAGCTCGGGTTCGTTGGTAGCAGGATCATTATTTTAAGTTGCTCATGTTCGTTGATTCGAGACTCCTCTATCCGAATCGTTACTTTAGATTGGTCGGGTTCGTTGGTTAGAGGCTCCTCTTGGCCAGGGCCTGAGCCGTTTCTGAGTTTATGTGAGGCCGTAAAAGTGTAACAATTACTTAGGGAGGACACATAAGAGTGGCCCACAAGGTACTCTCTCAGTCACAGTGCTAATTTGCATAATAATTAAATTACAGGGGAGCTCATTAGGCCGCGCCATCAACCACGGATCAGGGGAAAAAAGGTCCCGGAATGGCGCCAATTACGTCCAAGATTTACATTCTGACTCTTCAGGACCTGCTGGAACCCTTCCCCCTCCCTGATGACTGTGTTGGGGAAGGAGGGAGGGGGAGGGGCATAATTTGGCAGAGTCCACACGAATGCGGGTATCACTTGCTCTGATTGGCCAATAATCATCATTTTGGGCAGGAATTACATTCTAACTTTTCAAGGTGAACTGCTGGAAGACTCATTCTCCCTGATGACTGACTAGGCACGTGTGTGTGTGTGTGTGTGTGGAGGGAGAGGGAGGCAGGATTTGTCCAATACCACTCGTATATGTGAATTAGAGGCGCTGATTGGTAATCCAAATAAAAGTGACAAATAAATTGGATCATCAATGTTAAAACTACCTGCTGGAATAAACGCTGTTGATTTTACTTTCAAAGAGAAATTTGTAAATCGAGGCCACCTCGATTGCTTTTCTTGTAACACTTACTTAGCCTGGCACTGAAAAGTTTGATCATATGAGCTGAATGGTCCATGGTAAAGCTGTACGTTACACTGTGCGCTTCTTACACAAAAAAAAAAATCCCAAACGTAATTGACCTTATAACAGAAGCTAAAAGTAAATAAACCTTTATACATTCAACAGATTTTCTGCTACTGATGTCGTCGTACGTGAAGCTGGTTGACTCATGTACTGTTCCTGCTATAAGCTAGATGATGGTGTTCACAGACTATTGTGTATATTATAGTCGACGTCAGGGCGCTGGTGCCACATTTCACCAGACACTTAAATCCCACTGCACCACCTAAATAGTAAACAAAATCGGGCCACTTAAATAATAGGCTGTCGACTGCCTCACAACAATGCCAGGTGAGGGTGTATGTCGCCCACCTCACAACAGTGCCAGGTGAGGGTGTATGTCGCCCACCCCATAACAGTGCCAGGTGAGGGTGTATGTCGCTCACCTCACAACAGTGCCAGGTGAGGGTGTATGTTTCTCACCTCACTACAGTGCCAGGTGAGGATGTAGGTCGCCCAACTCACTCACAATTCGTCATGATTCAGTGTCCGCTCCCTCATTTATCCCGCCAGATAATTGGATTATGCTCATGACCCACTTGCGTGTGACGACGCAACACCCAGATAACACAAGAAAACTGTCGTGGGAAAAAAGGTTTATTGGACGAGTGAACTAGAGTGTTGTTTCTGACTGTGTGTAGTCCGCCTTTACTGTCTTCACTGATGGTGTTGAGGGACTTTTTGTGTTTATTTTTAATGGCGCGATCTTGGTCAACCTTCCTGGGTTAATTATTTATGCTGTGTTATTCTAATTTTCTTTATTTGTGGATATTTCACATCACCCTGCTTTATCACCTTAATACTGCCCTGTACTGTACGGTGCCGCTACACAATTTCTAAGGTACAGTACGAACTGTACCTACATGTTGTAAAGCTGTAGCCAATATGGAATACAGTTAGTTTTAATTTATTTTTAGACACTGTACAAAAAAAATATACCCTTCTAGTGAAATTGCATTTCTTAAAAAAAATGCATTAAAAATTCCGTTAACTTTTCGTGACAAAAATAAAATACATGTAATTACAAAGTTATAAAATATTCACACATAGATTGGTGGCACTGGTCTACTTAATAAACTCTTGCTAACGGTGTTCATCTTGGTAGTTTGATGGAGTGTGAACTTACATGAGACTTAATATGAAGGTGGCTGACACGTTTAACTGTTCAGACTCAAGTTATTAAGTGAACACATGCCTCAACCTTCTGTTATGTAAACACTAAACAAATACTGTAATAATTTACCTTGTGTGTGAGGCGGAGGTGGCAGGTGGCAATGTTCTCAGCCGTGTTCACGTCACCAGTTCCAGTCCTTTTTCTTCCAGTTTCTTCATTTTGTTTTCTTTGCATCTTGAGGTGAAGTGACATAAAAATACTACTCATCTGTGCTGACTACAACACAACACAGACACTAGGACTTACCCTGTAAACATGTGTGTTAGTAGAACAGATCCCTAAAGCTCAACATTTAACAAGCCTTGGTGTGTCTCACTACCTGAGGTTAGCACCGTTATGCGTATCCAGTACTGGCGGGGCAGGTGTTAGTACAGTACAGTATGGCAGGCAGAGAACATCTAGTATCCTCCCCTGACACACCAAGGCTCACGGGTCAACAACTCACAAAGCTGTGGTTTATGGACCGGCAATACTGTATAAAGTCAAATTCAATACATATATCAATCTAAACATTTAATTACTGTACCTTTAATTTTTAATGTGCAGTTTAACACTGCACCGCACTGTAATGTTATCAGTTACGCTTCTAAACTGGTAAACTCGCACTTACCTTAACCCTTTGGCTGCTCGTCCTGTAAAACAAAACAAACTATATTAGATGGAGAAATTATCTGTGTTCCTCAAACGCGTTGTCTTATGAATTAAATATATGTCTTGTGCCTAAAACAATCTTTCTTAAGAAAAAAATTTAAATGTTGAATATGGAATTCCGCGACTTTTCGCTGACCTGTGGCGACCCTGGAGGAGCATCGTGAAGCGAGCGTACATGTCTATTGATTCTTGGTTGAAATTTACAGTGGGTAGAAAGTAACTGTTCTTGTAGCGTTGTGAGTGAGGTCGGAGAGGCTTGGTGTTGTTGTGGTGTCGAACAGCAACATGTGGAGGAGGAACCGCTAGTGAGAGAAGGTGTTGTTGGGGAGGATGGTGGAGCAACTCTGTCTCACACCGACAGATGATGGTGACCAGAGAGGTGAGAGAGTCGGTATATTGAGTGTTTCCTAACAGGCGGATTTTAGCATTTAATGACATGATTGTTCAGTAATCCATTGTGGCGGGAGAATCAGACTGGTGGTGTGTGTGTGTGTGTGTGTGACCGCGAGTCCTGCACAGTGGATTAGAGGCAGTAACCAGGACACCTCCAGGACCCAGGTTCGAGTCCTTGTTTTGACTTAGGCTGACACGAGAAACTTTCCTTCTGACTTTAGATTACTACCAATGGATTAACTTACACACTTATAAACTTAAATACACTTATAAAAGTTATACACGTGGGAGGGAGTGAATGAGTTAACTCTCCTTGTGTTATAATTAGTTTTGTTAACTTGATGGTAATTGAGTGTGAGTTAATAAAATGTATTTAGAATTTTAAAACAGAAATTCGAACTGTGTTTAATGGATGGCCTCTCTCTCTCTCTCTCTCTCTCTCTCTCTCTCTCCTATAAGGTTAATTTTTATTTAAGTTTTCCAAATATGTCAGATACTGTTTATATGCTGTATATTATATGCAAGACCCAATTTACAACACACACACACACACACACACACACACACACACACACACACACAATGAGTCCAAATCGGAAATCCCTTCAGACTTCACGATAACCAAACACTGTACTCAACCATACCAGTACAGTATAAGTACAAGGGCAGGGATAGAGTACATGTGTAGGCATATAGTACAGGTGTAGGTACAAAGAATAGGTGTAGGTATAGAGTAAAGGTGTAGGTATTAATTACAGGTGTTTGTATAAAGTACAGTTGTAGGTTTAGAGTACAGGTGTAGGTACAGAGTACAGGTGAAGGTATTAATTACAGGTGTATATATAGAGCACAGGTGTAGGCAGGGTATAGAATACATGTACAGGTGTAGGTATAAGTGCACGTAGCTACACAACAGCAGGTAGTGTGAGCACCTTAAGAGCGGCTTTTTGACCTGGATAAGATGATAAACACCTGAAGTGCATCTAATTAGTGTCTTATTGCCATGGTGATACGAGTAGCGAGGATCACATGAAAATTAGCCGCCCAGTTTACTTCACCTGATGGTTAAACACCCTAACACTTACGCTAACCTCACCTAACACTAACCTAACCTAACCAAACTGAGAGCCATTGACAAGCATATAGATACCAACAAGTTGTTTGATTCTAATATTGAAAATTCAAAGAATATTAAAATGTTAGGAAACGCTAAAAGAAAAAAATATATTTAAAAATTAAAATGTTTGCTTATCAGACTCGCAGTTTTAACAATCCTTTTATTAAATCTGAAAAGAAAAATAAATAAATGCTGCTATCATTCTGGACTGTATACATAGTCAAATAGAATAAAAGTTATGCATTAACTTTTTTTTTATTTTAATATATGTAAAACTCACCCAAGCTAAGTGTACACCCAGCAGCTAATGGTATGAGACACGTACCGCCTAGACACTCACTGAAGGATCACCTTTGACCCTCCTAGTCCCCACAGCTCGTCTTACTATTGGCTGTGACGCTTTAAGGTGAGTGTGGCCGCTTCTTTTCACAGCCTCTCCACCATCAATCCTCTCCCAGGGTCATGTAGCTTCTTTTCAATCTCTTTCCCACTGGAGCAAGAATTAGAGAGGGTCTTTTTCTCACCTGTTCCATACGTTTCCAGATTTACACTTTTATGGGATTTTTTCTCTATATCTGTTCAATTTACTGCAGGCTTCTTTTACCTGTATTTTTCCTGAGGTATTTTGTGGTGGTTTGTTTTTAACGTCTCTCTTGTCATCCTTCACCTATTGGATCCAGTGGTTAAGGGACATTCTCTCTACTTCCTCCTCTTCCTTCTCTCCATACCTACAACACTGTCTTAGTAGATCAAGTGTTCCAAGGTATTCATGTTTCCTTTTTCTCACGCGATCATCAGCGTCATCATCATCATCATAACCATCGTCCTCATTATCATCATAACTATCGTCATCATCATCATAACTATCATCATCAACACCATCGTCATCATCATGTTAATTGAACACTGAATCAGGTATTTTTCAGATAAGTGACTTTCTTTACGTCTTTCCACCTTTTATTCCTTTCCAATTAAGATTTCCAGAGTTGTTTGGCTTGCTTGCTACCCCTTGGTTCTTTTGCCTCTGCCTGTCGTTCCTTCTGTGGCTTAGAAGTGTAGTATTGGCTTGGCTTCTTGCTCATGTTTTTCCAGCTTTAATCTATTCCCAATTTGGCTTGGAGTTGTAAGGGCGTTTTATTGATTCTTTGTCGTTTTCTTGTTCATCTTTTTGTTTTTATTTCTTCTTTTTCTTCTCTTCTTTCCCCCTTTCTTCTCTCCTCCTCTTCTTCTTTTCTTTCTTCCTTTTCTTCTCCTCTCCTCCTTTTTCCGCCTTCTATTTCCTCTTCTTCTAACCTCTGTCTTCTCCGCTAGGTCAGGAGCTTCAGCCTCGGTTCCTCACCCAGTCTTCTTTACTCCCAAACCTAACTTACCATAACCTAACCTAACACAGCATAACAACCTAACCTAAACAAGCAAACCCCTTCAGGTAGCATTAGGGTGTTTAATCATTAGGGAGAAAATGGGGGAAAGAAGGACTAATCTTAAGGTAATTCAACTCGTACATTATAACTGTGTACTTACAGGTGACAACGAACCAAGAGGAACTCTGCCAATCAACGCTAACGTTCTTAAATTCGCATCCAATCAGCTTAAAGCCCGTTCTTGTATGCTATGTCCGTGTTCCTCTGCCACACAACACACACATCTCGGGAATATAACGAGTTTAATAAATGTTTAGCAGCTCATTAAATATTCATATGAAGACGCTTGTTAATATTTAGTGGGAATTAAATAGCGTAGAACGTAATGAGTTGTTACGTTAATGTTTTTGTGGTTGGAGCTCATCGTACTCAAAGGGTTAACACCGTACTTAAAAAGAGTTCAGTCGCTGTACTCAAGAGGGTTGGCTTCGTACTCACGGGGTTATGATAATGTACTCAAGAGATTGGCGTTGTACTCAAGGGTTATATTATACTCAAGGGTCTGGCCTCGTACTCAAGGGGTTAAGATAATGGACTAATTCATTATACACATGGGGTTGTCGCCTCTTCTACACCGACATCCACCT
Organism: Homarus americanus; assembly: GCF_018991925.1. Classification (NCBI taxonomy): domain Eukaryota; kingdom Metazoa; phylum Arthropoda; class Malacostraca; order Decapoda; family Nephropidae; genus Homarus; species Homarus americanus. The sequence continues at coordinate 3,216,341 of NW_024720711.1, forward strand.
ATCCTACACCTACCTCCACCTATCCTACATTGACATCAACACTGACATCCACCTTTTACACTGACTACCACCTTCTACACTGACATCCACCTATCCTGACTTTCATTTGATGATTATGATTTGAGGTTCACCTTTAACTACCTCCGCCGCTCACGGGATGCTTTTCATTCCCGACCAGAGTTTTGACTTAAAAATTTGACACCGAGTTTAATTGTATACGACTCTCTCTCACACACACACACGAGAGGTGGTCAAATTAGGAATATAATTAAAAGGTAAAACCACAATTCATATTTTTCAAGTCAGTCTCTTTGACTTCAATACATTTAAGCCACTTGGTGTTTAAATTCACTAAGCCAGTTGTCTTATTAGGACCTTCTGACTGTTCCCAAGCCTTGCCTCATTAACCCCCTCCAGCTCCTCATCATCCTGAAAGCGATATCCTCTAAGGTTGGACTTAAAACAGGTAATAGTCACTTGGGGCCAAACCTAAGGTCCAGTTGCTCAGGGCTTGTGCAGCAGCAGCACCACCACCACTACCACCAGCAGTAGCACCACCACTTCCAGCAACAGCAGCACCACCACCACTACCACCAGCAGTAGCACCACCACTTCCAGCAACAGCAGCACGCCTCTGTCAGTTTATTCTTGGATGACGCTCCGCAGTTTCTGCATTAGGCCAGCCTAACAATTACCGGTATATTATGCAGCAGGTATACAGTCAGCAGAATTCCTTTGGCATCCCACAAACTCGAGGACCTGGTCTTGTCGGTAAAAGGTTGACTTGTGACATTCTTGGAGGTCAAACAATTAGTGTTATTCCAATGTATGGATTCCATCTTTGGTAGCGATCTGTGTTGACACGTAAGGTCCAGGGTTCGATTCCCGACTAGTGAGGTATTGTTTGTATATGTAAGTCCGAGTATATATACAGTATATATGTATATATGTATATATGTATATGTATATATATATATATATATATATATATATATATATATATATATATATATATGTGTGTGTGTGTGTGTGTGTGTGTGTACTAACTATATAAAGTAACTGCCGTGTGATCGTCTCTTATACAATAAAAAAAAATTCAATACAGGACTTTTGCCTATATTTGGTTTTCATTTCTCGTCTACTGATCAAAAAACTCAATGAAACGAAACCCCGAAAAAATCACGACTGATATTCAAATTTCATTTCCGTATTTACATAAAAATGACCCAAAAATATAAAAATAGTCTCCCGGATATTTAACTTTCATTCCCGTGTGTTTAAACAAAAGGTCAGAATGCTTTTATACATCCAAAAAGACTCACAAATAGAAGAGGTTCAACTCTCCCGGCATTAATTGAAATTCTGATTCCTTTACTCCACAAAAGGCCTTTTTTTGGGTGGGGGAGAGGGGTAGGCGATGAGTAGGAACGGCTATTTTGAAGAGACAAAAGACCCGTTGTGTGGATTGTAAATTGCTTTATATCTTTTGTTGCTGTTGAGGAGAGTAAAACGCACACATCCACTACCGTTACGCTGGGTGGGTGTACCGGGAGAGGGAGAGAGGAGAGAGAGAGAGAGAGAGAGAGAGAGAGAGAGAGAGAGAGAGAGAGAGACAGAGAGGAGAGAGAGAGAGAGAGAGAGAGGTGTACCGGGAGAGAGGAGGAGAGAGAGAGAGAGTGGGTGGTACCGGGAGAGAGAGAGAGAGAGAGAGAGAGAGAGAGAGAGAGAGAGAGATTCAGAGTACATTCAGGTACATAGACAGACAGGAATATTGAGATAAGCAAAGACACACAGACAGAGATCGGTATAGAGACAGACAAACCCTCCAACACACCCACCACCACCCTCCAACACACCCACCTCTACCACCACCTTTCTACAACGCCACCCTCCTACACACCTATCCTTTAACACCACCCTCCAACACCGCCACCTTCCCACACACCTATCCTCCAACAACACAACCCACCACCACCCTCCAACACCACCACCCACCTCCATCACCTCCACCCTCCAACACCACCCCTCTTCAACACCGCCACCCTCCAACACACTTCCTCACCCTCCAACACAGCTCCCTTACATAAACCTTTTACCGAAGTTGTCCTGTTTTATACGAGTGACTTCTTAGGCCTACATGAGGATAAACTATTGATAGGTGTCTATAATAGTGGAAGTATAGGCCTACCAGTATCTCTCTCTCTCTCTTCTGCTGTCAAAGGATGTTTCCTATGTTATCAATCTATTTACCAAGCAATCTATCTATCTATAAATCACCCCGAGGCTGTAAACATCTATCGCACCATTTATCTTTCTACTAGCAGAATCTCCGCCCTCCGGGAGGCTCATCCGCTAGGCAACGGTAGGACGCCACCCTCCAGGAGGCTCCACATTGTCTCACTGTTCAGTCCCCAAAACTTCTTCTTCCATCAATAGTTCATTAACGGTGTATGTAAGTTCCACCATGTTTTTCACTACAACGGTACAGCAAAGTATATTTTTTAGCAATTAAACTGTTATTATTTTATTGTCTAATCATCACTACATATAACACCACCCATCATCACTACGTATAACACCATCCATCATCACTACATATAACACCATCCATCATCACTACAGATCGGTAAAGTAGTTTCCGAGGTTCTCGTGCGGACACACACACACACACACACACAAACATACTTCTTTGTTTTATATATATAGATTAAGAACCACTTTTTACCAATCAATCACATTCTCTCTCTCTCTCCTTTTTGCCTATTACGCTCACAACTCTCTCTCTCTCTACTACCCTCACCGTTACATAACTCGCATGCATATGTTAATGAGCCGGTTACATCAGTGTCATAGTCCAGTTGTTATTACCACAATTACCGTCAACTTAACACACACACAATGGGGGGGGCGTACATAAAGGCGCGTAATGTCAAGAGGTAATTGTCTGGCCTCAAGATATCGCCTCAGCAGTCTCTAAAGGTCTGCCCTAACACAATACTGACCCCTGTTTATCATCTCCCATTCCTGTTGTTGTTTTAGGGTGTAAGGTAAAGCGTATATAAGGAAGGTGTAGGGTAGTGTTGGGTAGGGTGTAGGGTAGGTGTAAGGTAGTATTAGGTTGGTGTATGGTACAATGGCTGGCTTGGTATCATTATATGCAAAAAGGCAAAAAAACAAAAAAAACAGCAACATGGCGTCGATATCACACTGAGACTCTTATCGCCTCTACCTGAGTCCTGACGTCACCAGCTAGCGGGAAAAATCTACTCAAGAACCACTGGGAATCTACTTTTGTATGGTAGATGAGGTGAGTATCAGTTTGGCTCTACTAGTTAGGTTAATTTTCCATTATACACTTAAATACTTTTCATACACATACATACACAAATATACACACACTCATACATATATACATAGACGTACAAAAGATACACACACATACATACATACATACATAAATAAATACATACATATTACGAGCGTTTTAGAGCAAAATATTTTTATTTTGAAGAGAAGAATAGCTTTTAAAAGTTGTTGGAAACTTTTTAAAAATCTTTCTTTAGACTTTGTAGCGCTGCTCTCTCACCCTTGCTCTCTCCAAACACACATACACACTGGCTCTCTGCGTCTATAAAACACATACAAAAAATTCACCTTTACCTCTTAACTTTAGCGAAATAATTAAATATTCTTACGTCACCAAATTTAAGATAAAATATTAATAACTTAGGAAGGTCTGTGAATGTGGAGAGATGCACGCGCGCGCGCGCGCGTGTGTGTGTGTGTGTGTGTGTGTGTGTGTGTGTGGTGCAGGTTCCTTGACAGTCTTGGAAGACAATTACGTGGCTGGTGACGTCTTCTTTAACCTCCCCCTCACTTCCCTCCCTCACCACCCCCTCCCCCTCCTCCAATCACCTCCACCTCTCTTCTCCCTTTCTCCTTCTCGTCTTCCCCTCATCCTTCTCACCTTCCCCCCTCCTCCCCCTACCCTCATTGTCTTACCTTGGAGATAGGGAGGGGAAGAGAGGAAGAGGAAGGGGCAGTATGGGAAAAATATGATGGAGAAATAATAATAATAATAATAATAATAATAATAATAATAATAATAATAATAATAAATTAAAGAAAAAGCAGGATTGGAGAAGAGGAAGAGGAGTGAGGAGGAAGACTTCTTTCACACAATCATCATCACTTGAGCGGGACATCTGCACCCCCACACACGCCGAGAAAGAAGAAAGGGGTGATAAAGACAGGAAAAACTATATAATAAGAACAGTGAGAAAGAAAGAGTTTGTTGGATCATAGCATCGCAATTGTTTTTCCAAGGATAAATATTTCAGAAATAAAAACATTATCAGACACACCTCTCTCCCCACGGAATACATTAACCTGACCTCTGACCTCACAGAAATAGAAAATCGTTGGCACTGAGGCATTGAGCTAACGTGTGGCACTGTATCTAATCCACACACTGTCTATGGGAGGGTATTGGACGGAAGAACGGGCTGACTGATGGACGGACAGACAGACGGGCGGATAAACGAACAGACTTCATCAACTACATACACCATATAAAATTTAACTAGGACGTGTGTGGTGGTGCGGTATATTAACCCTTCAGGACTCACTTAGAAAGAGAAGCTCATGTCTTACCACTTGTCCTCCACCACTCTCACACCTTTACTATACCACTGATCATATAAAGCCAACCTAACCTATTGTGAAGCTGGGTTACCTGGGGGCGTGCTACTCCAGCCACTCAACCCCTGACTCACTTGAAGAACATGCACCTCAGCATATTTCCCATAATGATTACATACCATAAAGCTAACCTTACCCCTCCCCAGGTAACGTTCGGGTGTTTAATTATCGGGTGAAATATGCTGGGTGGGGGGTAATATTCAGGTGATCCCAAAACCTAAAGAAACAACCGCCACATTACTTATATTTTTTTTAGTTAATAACAAAGGTGTCATATCTCTGGCAAGGAGTTAGCTAAATTATAATATCTAATGCACTTACTCACCTTAACTACCGCCTGTCCTGCTTGAGGGTTACTTTGGTGGAACAGCATAACGGAGCCACTGACAAGTCTCTGGTCACATCTGTTTACATAATATCAAAAGCATAAATAACCAATCTAATCTGAACAGATATAACATTAGCATCACTTGTTATGGCAATCACTATTGACATGGTAAAAACAAATCTATTTATAAGATAACATCAAACATATATACTGTAGGCTGTATAAGCTCCCTGGTATAGCTACCGGCCTAAAACCTGGGAATATATTGTAGGTTTAGTAGTATTGTAGTAACCTTGTTTTGAAATGACAGAGGAAGTGAAGCCTAGTCACACACACACACACACACACACACACACACACACACACACACACACACACACACACACACGCACGCACACACACACACACACACACACACACACACACACACACACACACACACACACACACACAGGATCGTTCCTAGAATAAGTAAATTCCCCGATATAATCAAAAAATTCCCCAAAATGATCAACATATTCCCCAAAATAATAAAAAAAATTCCCCCCATATCATTAAGAAATTGACCATAATACACGAAACTTCCGCCAGTAGCCAGGAGAAAAGAGCACTTTTATCCAGGTAAGTCCAGTATTCACCCCCCCTCCCCCGACCAACTCAACCCCCCGTCAAATTGTTAAACTTTCCACATTCACAGCCGCATTCCTCTGGTTATTTACACTCTTCAACAATTACGGTACTGAAAACGAAACTTTAATAGAAAACTTTAAATAGGTTGCATGTTCGGTACTGAGTGTACGGTCCCGAACAAAAAGTCCCTGTACACTTACGGTCAACACTGTAGGTAATACAATGCGAGAGATCACTAGCGCCATGTAGGGAGACATCGTCGCTAATTCGTTTGAGGACAAAGTTTACAAAATGTCGTTTGGCAACAATGATGAGAAGAAAATAAAGAAGAGAAAATTGAAAGCTTACTCCCTAAAACATAAGGTCATCTGGTTGTATGGTAGCGATAGATCAACACTTAGAGAGTTTGAGCACAGTGCAATTTATACACAGAACGATAAAAAACGCGGTCTACAAATTAACCGTTAAAAGTATCTCTAGTCTTATTGTTCTTTTATTGGTGATGTTGAATGAGTATTTTGTTCTAGGAAACAGCAGACTATTTTATTCAGCTGAGGGATACACTCACTACTTAGTTTTAGCTCCTCAAGGTAAGGCTGGAGCAGCAAATGGGCCGCATGCAAGAGTGTGTCGAGCCGCATGTTTGACACCCCTGATCTAACCAATAGAATGATATAATTATACTAAAATAATTAACAGTTCATCAACCCAAACATATCCTAGTCAATGTATGTGTGTCAGTAAAGTACAGGTATTTTCTAATGCTTAAAAATTACACCCCCGTTACCCACTACACACCATGCAGAAGAAAAAATTAACAAGCAAGACCAAACTCAGTCCTGTACAGTATTAGGTCAGTGTGAGACAAAAAGCGAAATTTAATCATTTCTACACTTACTATAAGCATATTTATTATATAACTTGATGGGGTTAGGGTTTTTTTTTATTTGAGGACCATATATAATTAATATACTGTATTTTAGGTCATACATTAAACAGCAAATTAAAAATAATTAAGAATAAAGGCTGATTATTGCAAAGATTTATTTTTGTCAGAATCAGATATTCAGACTTTGTTCCTACAGATATTCAGGTTCCTGTTCATTGCATGTCCTAAAGCACCGTACAGTATAGCAATTATTTAGGGTTCTCGAATAAAAGAAAATTATAATATCCATATACAGTAAGTCCATTTTTTTTTATGAATAACACTAGGCTACAGATTTTATTTTCTCATGATACTGAATACTTGTCCAATAATGCAATCTCATTTCCAATTTCTATATCAAATTATATCTTGCAACTGATGTATAAGATAATCCTGAATAAACACTAATTTTTATTTGTGGAAAAGAAACAAAAGGCAGTATGAAATTTAGGCCTTTAGTGGAATCGAGTTATTCCCATCTAGTCTACACCTGTGGCTCCCATTTATTTTTTTCCCTTTGTCTTTTCTGAAAATAGTGAAATTGCATTTGTTTTCACCATACGATTTTGAACCTAACCTAACCTAGGATTGCCATGGTAGCAATAAATCCAAAAATACCATGAAAATATCACAGTCCCATAATGTCTCCCATCAATTAATGACCACATGAAGTTATTACCTAACTATTATCCAGTGAACCTTTGACCTCACCTGACTCGACCAAAGTTAACCTAACAATTTACTGTGGTATGTTCGCCTTCATATTTCAAACATTCTACTACATTGTCTCTAGGCATGGTTAAGGCACAAAAAGACTTTTCTCTTCTCTGCTAAAAAGAGAGAATTTTTTTTTTGTCAAAATAAGAGTTTCCATCAACTAGAATTTCTCTACAAATATGAAGCAACTGCTCAAACACAATATTGATTAATACAGTATACTATGTTATACAGATGGAAATCCGGGGTTTAAAAAAAGGTGCTTGCTCCCGGCTGCATTGGCACTCAGTGACAGGCCTTTACTATACGGAACCTAAATTTACCATAAATATGTGAGAATATGTGCTTTTAATTGACTGCTTAATTGCAGTTTAAGACCTACTGAGTAACACCCCCTTTTATATAATTTATTCTGGGGTAGTTTTATCTCCTCTTTCCAAGTATACAATAAAAATTTGTCGAAAAAGCTTATATACAACTGGTGACCGTCAGTTGTTTGGTAATTATGAAGGTTTTAGATTCTTTTTTACGCTGATTACTTTCAGTCCTATTCATTTTCTTGTACAAATGGTTAGTTTTAGGCGAGTTAAGATATGTTAGGTTAGAAAGCACCATTCTTTCTTTGGATATTAAAAATATATTTTCCTATGGTATTTGATTTGTTTCGAACGAATTTGTTATTCATTTCCGCTTGTTTCTCTTGTTTGTAATTTTCTTGTTACATTGAAACAAATTTAGTTCAGGTTGGAAATAACAGGGATTCCCGCAGCGTGGGGTCTCTATGTGAAGGAGCAATGCCATGAACTTTAAACAATTGAAGGGTCTCGTTTTATTTACTCCTAAAATCACAAATTACGTCCTTGTATGATCGGCTACAAGTGTGACATCACACTGAAAAACAAACTGGCCCGGGCGCGGGAAAAGCGACCCGCAGGCGCAGCAGGTGGCGGCCTGTTACCGTCCGCAAGGTAAACTAGTGCGCGCCTCGGCGTCTGATTATCTATGAAACGGCGTCTGATAATTATCTATGAAACGAACAATTTCCGCAATATATGATTATCATATCAGAACTCCCTGAATATTCAAATTTCCGCTCCTGACGTATTCACGCATTGTTCATTGGCTGAGACAAAAACTCCCACACCACCCCCTCACTGTAGACGCTTAACATAATATCTCGGTTATCCTTAATTTCGGGAGGAAATATCACATTAGAAAAATTCTTAGAATTGTCTAATTATTACGAAATACATATTATAACAGCGAGATAAAGACCAGTGTTTTACTATAAATTCATCAAATTTGGTATTTTCAAACATATTTTCAATAAAAAAAACCGCGGACAGTCATTATTCGAATAATTACCGTCGACAATTAATAGGAAAAGTGTTACAGCCATTTTAATTTTCCATTTCGCCTTAAAGACGAGTGGTCTGCGACACACGGCCACTATATGGCTCACGTAGACATGCAACAAACCGTGATGAATTTTGTAAATTTCAATTGTTTATTCCTTGATAGAGGAAGCGGGACCCTAGTGCTGTCACTAGGTACCCCTGTACAATGACACCAGAAGCATCTGGCAAGTGTGACAAGTATATACAGTATAAATATTATAAAGGGGCTTACTAAAGCCTAAGGAAGGAAGGATATTCCTTTAACATATAATCAATGTTATTTACATAATATCTGGCCAGTATGGGAGGATCATCGTCAGGGGGTCGTAAACCGTGATCTTACTTTTCTTCTATTGGTTTCCTAGTTTCATATTTAAAAAGATAAAACTACACTAAGAGAACTATATAAGACGGGAAGTTACTCGATACGTGCTACTGAACAATGGAGTTTATAACAGTTAGAAGTAAGATACCTGCCGCCCGAATGGCCAGTAAGCTAAGTGGCCATATGATAAATTAAACTGTAATTTAACCGTCACTGCTTATGAACCAACCACATGAACTATGAACTTACCTTTTTCTTGTCTTTCGGGAAGAAATACGTCCTTAGGTGTCAAATATTTTCTTAGTTTTCCCACAAACAAGACAACGGTAGGCAGCGTCAGGAGCCGTGTCTTGATGTGTCTCCCGCCAAGCGGCCAGTGCTGCCAACTCGGATTTTCAAATGTCGCTAGGCTGGTACCTAAAAGTAGCTAAATGTCGCTAAATCTTCCATGGAAAATCGCTAGCTATTATTCCCAAGTTTCTTGAATGGTAAAATTGTCTGTCTTTCTGCACTAAACGGCTCTTCTGCTTTCTTGTGTTTTTTTAGTGTTTTTGTGTTTTTCAATGTCTCACAACTTAGCAGACAAAGTACACTTGCAAACTTTACAAAATCCTTTTTTATTATCTCCTGGCACCTCCAGAAGCCAATTTTTGTATCTGTCATCTCTGAGCCATTCCTTCCTAAATCGCTGCGAATACTGTGGCTTACCCATTTTCTATTGGGACTATGAAGGGTTCAAATTAATAAACAGCATGCAAACAAGCGGAAACTTTCCTTGATGGTTTTTGGTGAACAGTGTCGGGGCAACTGTATGGAGTCTATGGGTCACCCATGGTGGACGCGGATGACAAGTTTGGAACCACGCAAGCTTGATAGAATTAATTCTATAAGATGTTTTGCTAATATTCTTTAAAATTTAGCGTATTAATGAAATTCATATTGCATATCTGACAAAGAGGTAAGTTACCCAGGTGCTACAAAGGCGAAGGTAACAGACAAATAAATGACGACACGGCAACATTAGCCATGGACGGGCTGACATCAAGTAGACGTGTCCCTCCTTCTGTACCACGACCCGTTCAAATGTATTAAACTTTTCTTATTATTTATTGTCCCTGTAACCCCGTTGCTCTATATTATGACTCGAAATTAGGAAAACTGAGTATTCATGGACAGTCCAAAAGTATCCAGAAAGTCGCTAGATTTCTGTGGATATCTCTAGAGTCGCAAATCGCTCTAAAATGTCGCTAGAACAAAACTAAAAGCTCTAGATCTAGCTACAAAGTCGCTAAGTTGGCAACTCTGCAAGCGGCTCGCACCAGCGACTTACCGCCATCTACACGATAAGCATTCAACTAATAGCGTTTGACTTACTCCCTTAAGATTATAACTTCGTTATAATATTCTTTGGTTCAAAAGAAGAATGAAATTATTGCGGGTTTGGGCCTTAATCTAGCGATAATGGGGTACTAGTCTAGCGTGAACTTCGATTTCCGTTTTGCAACACTGCCTCTCATTCAATTTAAATTTTCAAATGTTCAGTAAAATTAGCAATGTGAACAACGAACGAGGTTGCTATCCAATTATTTTTTCGATGACATGAGCGAACTATCAACCAAACGTAATAAAAAATATCCTTGAATCATTAGGTTACGTTATTTTTGGTTATAAAGTATAAAAGTATAAAGTATAAAACTGAACTTAATCCTTATATTCGTGGTAATTTATAACACTAAAGCGTCCTGAGGCTCACCTGCTATTAAACGCAAAACCTATTCTATATTAACTGAAACAGGGGAATTGCTCTCTGTGAAAAGTAAAGTATCCAGTCATCATAAATCAACTTATGAAAATTTTCTATTTAGTAATTGATTTATTGTTTTCTGCTTAGTAAATAGAATACAGAAAGTGTCGGTAGTCGTTTATTTCATTCCAGTTGTCTTATTGTTTGTCTCGTGGTCTGAGCCAAAGAGTAAAGTAGTTTTGGTCTGAACTCTGAAGTGATTAGTGTAGAGATAGATCCTGTGCTCTGTGCTTGAAGACTTCAGCTGCTGGAAGGAGTTAATACCGTACAGTACATAATATATTTATGTCTGGTGCTCGGTCATCTTATTCAGGTGCAGTTGTCTCCATGATGCTACGTGTGTGTGTGTGTGTGTACTTAACCTGTGTTATATCTAAATTACACTTACGAATCTCTGAGAATCTGTCGTGTAGACTAGTCATAAGAGTTTGTAAGATGAAGATTCCTAGTGAAGGAATTTGTTAAAATGTACACACAGCTGTTTTAACTAACGTAAATAACAATAATAAAATACGGATGCCATCAATATACACTGATCTACTAAAAAAATATATTTAACTGTAAGCAGATAAGATTAATACAAAGAATGTAACTCGATCATCAGTGTTTGGGATGATGGGTGAATGTATTTTTGCGATTATTTAAAGATCGGTGTAATTCCCACTTTAATTTCGAATGATTGTATTACACAAGTGGAGGGCTATGTGATGGATTGCTCGCAAGATAGACTGTAAACAAATGAAAGAGGGTCCCACACGCCAACCCATGGTCAATTTGGATACAACAATGCACTCGACTGCTTGCACTTTCGCATATACTACAGCTGGGTGGATTTGGAATGCCCGGGACCAAGCGATAAGAGGTGATAGCAATATCCACTTGGTTACCACACCTAAATATAGGGTAGGTATAGTATCCTTATTAAAGTTGTGCAGTGTAGTACTAATAAAACAATGACTGGTGTTTAATAGGTTAGTTTAGGTCCGGGTTGTCGGTGTTCAGGGAAAAATTAATAATTTGTCCTTGAACGTAGGTTAAATATGGCAACGTAGGTTAAATATGGCAAGGTTTAACGAGAGATAGATTGAGTTAAGTTTGATTAAGTAGACTTTGAGTAATACCTAAAAGCCAATTAACCATCGACATGAACATCCGCACATAACCTCGTCTCGGTAGCAATATAAACGACAAACAATTTCCTTTACAGGCGCCCGAATTAACCGCCATGATGAGCACCCAGTGAGTCATTTCGTGAAACGTGAGTTATTTATTGTTTAATAATGATTCCATGTATGTATTACTAGTCAGTGTTACATAAGATGTAATGGTTGAGAAAATTTGCATGTGAAGTTACTCTGAATTAAGGTGTGGATGGGATTTTTTCTCTGATTAAGATTTAGTTAGGCCTTTTTATATGATTTAAGGCTTAGGTAGGATTTTCTCTGTGATTTGAGGTTTATGTTGTCTTCTGTCTTCTTAGTTCTCTTTTGTGTAAGTAATCTCTCTCTCTCTCTCTCTCTCTCTCTCTCTCTCTCTCTCTCTCTCTCTCTCTCTCAACTTTCACCCTAAGCCCACATTTTAAGACACTGGCTATCATTCACTCTTTCTCTCTCTTTTCTCTCTTGACTTTCACTACTTGCCATAAATGTAATTAAGAGTTGTAATTACTTTCTAACTCTCCCGAGGCTGAACTTAGAGAAGGCAAATTGGGATTCCAAATTGGGAATAAAAAAAAAGGATTCGAAATTGGGCTCCCGAATTAAGACATTCATGTGAGGATGAAAACAAATCCCATATAAGGAGACCTAAATTGGGTATCCTAATTGGAAGACCAGAATAGAAGATATTTATTGTGTTTAGTCAATTTTTTTTTAATATTGGTGGTCAAATTAGTTTATCTTGTTCCTCTTTGTTGTGATTGATGGCGAAGAAGGGGAGGGGGGGGAAAGTGAAAGAGGGAATTGAAGAAGGAGGGTAGAAGAAGATGAGACAGATGAGGGGTTATACAGTATAAGAGAGGTCAGGAGAACAATAAAGGAATAGGGAAGAGGTGGAAACAGAATGCAAACGAAAGTAGGAGAGTGAAAGAAAATGGGGAGAACAGAGTGGAAGGAAAGAGTAAGAATATTATTATTTTTTTCATATATTATAAGATGCAATCACCAACGGGGGTCGAACCGACGGACCATAGGCACTGAAACCCCGCAATGACAACTCGTCTACCCAGGCAACACAAAGCCACACTTTCAGAGACTTTTGTAACTACAAAACGAAAACTTTGAAATATCCCAGCCGACATATTGTGCCCAGGGGTGCCAGTTATCATATATAGAAGCGTTTAGATTGTAGCACACAGGCGAGCAGGTTTTACGTGCTGGAGGGGAGGAAATTATCATACCTCGGTGGCTCTGTACCTGTAAACAAACCCGGGAGCTTATCGTCCGTGGCGGCACAAGTTGTCGCACAAAAAGCGCTCGTAGGAAGGTGTCTAGAGGTGTACATTTAATTCTCAGTTCAAAGTCTGTTAGTATTTTCGTCATAAAAAAAAATAATAGGAGCAAATTTAAACAATCTTGAATTGGATAAATATTCCTGTATAAGAGTAAGTACCATAAATATACAACTATAATGGGAAACAAAGCAGCGTCTTACTCACGAGGTTGTTAAGGTCTTGATAGATGATCAAACCTGGGTGACTGACTCCCTTGATTTTACATAGAGTGGTGTTTGTGGGGGGGGGATGTGTACGCTTGTGTGAGATGAGTGTGAAAGAGGTGTATACAAGTCTCTCTCTCTCTCTCTCTCTCTCTCTCTCTCTCTCTCTCTCTCTCTCGTCCCTATAAGTCAGAAGCGGCCCTATAATCACCGCCCAGCAAACACCTAATACACCACCACCACCAACCACCTCATTCCATTTTCTTTAACACACATCGTCTACCACCCTGTGAAATATCTTCTCTCATTACACCTTTCTTCGCTTCCTTTATTGGTGTTCACGGCTTGTTACTTGTTGTTGTTGTTATTAGTAGTAGTAGTAGTATTAGTAGTAGTAATTTGTTTCAGTACATTTCCAGAAGTATAGTTATAGGACACTCCAGGTGATAAGTACTTTAATCAGTGACACCTTAACATGCCATCTTTGATTTGTGGTTGAATGTGGGTGTGCCAAGTCAGTAGACTTGCTAGTGATTGATTCTTTGATATCAGTGACGTATTTTCTTGAATAAGTATCGTGAATCCTCTATTCCGTAACGTTTCAGTTGGCTGTTATAAATGTTTAGGTGTTGAAGTGAGTAATATCAAAGTAAAGAGGAATGTGATATAATTAATTTTTGAGTGATGAATTATGGTAATATTGTGATCGTCAGGTTTAGCTATGGGGGTCAAACACCACTGGCTAAAATGGTGACCGCTGACTTTCTGTACACTGTTGTTGTGGTCAATTGTCTAGTTCGTTCGTTCGTCCAGAAACCTTTCTTCACATTTCCGAATTTTCAAAAAGTACAGCTTAGATTTTCCCGAAACTTTCCAAAAATCACCGGCGAATGGTGCTCTTTCATAATTTTCCTGACTTCACTGTACGCTATCCAAGATGACTGCCATAACGAACATAAAAGAAAAAATTAATACCGATTTTTGTTAGAAAGATTAGAGTCAGAACTTTTGAAACTTTATGGGAATGTTGCCGGGATGGTCTCCTGTGTAACTTGTGTCTCAGGTTAGAGTTCACCGACCAAGGTGTGTGGTAAGATACGGTGATGTCTTGTTATTGTACACCACCACCGCCTGTGACATCACGCCTTACCCCAGCGCCAGAAACCCACCCACGGCAATTTTATTTCCCTCGAGTTCAGTTTAAGAATAAGTTTTACGCTTTTAACTACGACACCCAAAATAAAAATCATTCGAGTTTCCACCATTTTTTTGTCTCTTTTGTGAAGGATACGTACAACAATACTGATGAAACCTTGGGCTATTAAGTAAATTGTTTTCTATTCAGAAGTTTCTTTTTTTTGTAAATGCTGTACTCTCTCTCATACATACATATACAAGCACACACATACATACATCATAAATACACACACACACACACACACACACACACACACGTTGTTTCCCGCGCTTACTATGTAAAAAACCTAAATATTTGAATATCGTACCCATATATTTTGCCCGAGGAAAACTAACCCGAGCCGACCCGCACACATCTGAGCCTAACTGAGCCTAGTCCCAACGGAGACGAGTCGAGAAGAGCCGAGACTAGCAGTGAAGAGCCTATCTCACCACACCCGAGCCAAGCCGAGCTAACCCCAGCCGACCTAACCTGAAGCAAGCCGAGTTAAGCCTGGTTGGAGTCAAGCCTATCCGATACGCACCAAGCGGATAGGTCTGTCTACCCCGAGGCGTGGATCCGACCCGAACCGATAAGACCAAGTGAGTAAGACCCGACAGCTATTTGCATATATTACTGAGGCGCTGTTACTGAACCTTCCTTCTGTGTAAACCTTCCTTCCTCCTGTGTGAACCTTCCTTCCTCCTGTGTGACCCTTTCTTCCTCCTGTGTGACCCTTTCTTCCTCCTGTGTGAACCTTCCTTCCTTCTGTATGAACCTTCCTTTCTCCTGTGTGAACCTTCCTCGCTCCTGTGTGAACCTTCCTCGCTCCTGTGTGAACCTTCCTTCCTCCTGTGTGAACCTTCCTTCCTCCTGTGTGAACCTTCCTTCCTCCTGTGTGAACCTTTCTTCCTCCTTGTGTGAACCTTCCTCCTCCTGTGTGAACCTTCTCCTTCCTCCTGTGTGAACCTTCCTTCCTCCTGTGTGAACCTTCCTTCCTCCTGTGTGAACCTTCCTTCCTCCTGTGTGAACCTGTGAACCTTCCTTCCTCCCTGTGTGAACCTTCCTTCCTCTCCTGTGTGAACCTTCCTTCCTCCTGTGTGAACCTTCCTTCCTCCTGTGTGAACCTTCCTTCCTCCTGTGTGAACCTCTCCTTCCTCCCTGTGTGAACCCCTTCCTCCTGTGTGAACCTTCCTTTCTCCCACATCCTGCCACTGAAATCTCACCACCCACACCACCAGTACACACTCACTGCCACCAACTCCATCCACACCACCACCACCACCACCCACACCACCACCAACCAACCACACCACTACCAACCACAACACCACCAACAACCACCCACACCACCACCCACACCTACCCCCACACCACCCACACTACCACCCACACCCACCCCACACCACCACCCACATCATCACCATCCCCACCACACCACCACTGCTTCACAAGCACCCTCAGTATTATCACGCTCAATTATGCTATTGTGTGGCCACTGTGGTGAAGCCTTATTAAACCTCTGCTAATTATGTTGCAGCCGCCTCATGAATGAACCAATCAACGCTAACCACCACACACTCTCCTCAGCACGGCTCCACCTCTACTTGGGTGGTTATGATTAATTACTTCTTCGTGCTATTTTTACCTCAAGTGACGCTTATATTACCTCAGTTTTTGGTAGGCGGTTAAGTGAGCTGTTTTAGACCCGACTAATGTGTGGGATGCTTCTCTGAGGTACTTTTAACCCTTTATAGTGCAGAGATTTCTCTCAGCTGAATAAAATCGTTTGACATTAGCCAGAATAAAATACTCAAGTGCTGCTATCCTCTGTAGGTTTAATACACACGCCTTTGATCAGTTCTTGCCTCTCAGTTACTTACATGCCACTGTTAACACTGTTCGGGTATGCTATTATAACTATTATATTAAGATTTATTAAAAACAGAAAATAACTCACCACTAGTGGTTACAACTGTTTTTTAAGTGAAATAAATAATTTATTATTAAATAGTATTACTACGTGTTACTATCATTAATATACTGTACAGTGCTCGCGTCTTTCCGTTTTATCTTCATCAGTGCGGTCTCAGTGCTTTGATTCATGTGGTGATGTATGCCAGTAACAAGCGACTAAGTCTCATCATCATAGTCTCCCCTGTAGAAAATGGGATGATGAGACCGTACGAGCTACTGTGTGAAAGGTTTATTTTTAAAAACAACAACAGGGCCGGGAGAGACCATACAAGTGACGTCCACTTGTCTGACTGAAGATATTTGAAGGAGGATGACATGACCAACTGATGAGTTATTATGACTTAGGAAAGGTACTCTTAGGCAGAGATAAAAGTGGGAGAGTGGAGAAGGATACAGTCGAGATTGGTCCTCCAGCCAAGAATATTGCAATACTTTATTGCAAGTTGCTTTTTGGGGTGTTTGTTTTTGTTTGGTGGGTCGAGGACGGCGTGTCAGCCACATGCTGACTGGGTGGTGGTGTGGTGCACTCAGGTCATACATGTTATATACTCGTATAGTATTTGGAGTAGACGTGTTTAGGGTTCTGATAGAGGCCACAGTTGAAGACGTGTTTACATCGTGAGTGGATGAAGAAGGAAAACTAGCCAGGTGACTGTGTTTTATTGAGGCTAAACTAAAAGCCAGCAATAGTGACTTCCCTCACGTAGGTAAAACATCTATTAGACAAATAAAAAAAGGCGAGCTATCTCAGAAAAAAATTAGGCATAAATTCGCAATGCTGAGTAAAGCTGATATTCTCTCTCTCTACACCCAGGTTAGTGTCATTGGGTGTAGCCTGTACTGAGGGTGTTGTGGGTATCAGGCACCTAGAAATTTGTTGGGGTAGTAAAGGAGATTAAGATGAAACACACACACACACTACCACCTGTCACTTTTAGGTTGCATCAGGTGGGTCATTCAGGTGGATATTGAGTTACGATTCGTGAATACAGGTACTTAGCGCCTACCCTCCGACCAGCATTAATCACACACACACACACACACACACACACACACACACACACACACACACACACACCACAAAACTTAAGTCACTCTTGATCTCTGAAAGCCACCTGAGCTGAAATGAACCATAAGTGTAAGTGGCTATTGTGTGTGTGTGTGCGTGTGTGTGTGTGTGCGTGTGTGTGTGTGTGCGTGTGTGTGTGTGTGTGTGTGTGTGTGTGTGTGTGACTAAACATAGAAGGCACGTCAGACATTCCTGTGTTTACAACTTGATTTAATTACTTGTGTCTGTACTGAGAGGGGAGGAGCAGCGTCTGATCATTGTGATTCCTACGTCTTCTCCTCCCCTCTTATTTTCCCCACTCCCCTTACCCTCTTTTTCCCTCTCTGGTCTTCCTTTTCCCTTACCACCCTCCTCCCCTCCTTTTTTCTCTCTTCCCTTTTATTATAAAGAGAGGAGATAGAAAGACAATAAATGAAACAAGGTAACAAAAAGCGATAAAGAAAGAGACAAGATGAGAGACAAGAAAGAGAGATAGAGAAAGAGACAAGAAAGAGAGATAGAGAAAGAGACAAGAAAGAGAGATAGAGAAAGAGACAAGAAAGAGAGATAGAGAAAGAGACAAGAAGAGAGATAGAGAAAGAGACAAGAAAGAGAAATAGAGAAAGAGACAAGAGAGATAGAGAAAAAGACAAGAAAGAGAGATAGAGAAAGAGACAAGAAGAGAGAGAGAAAGAGACAAGAAGAGACAAGAAAGAGAGATGAGAGACAAGAAGAGAGAAAGAGAGAGAGAGAAAGAGACAAGAAAGAGAGATAGAGACAAGAGAGATAGAGAAAGAGACAAGAAGAGAGATAGAGAAAGAGAGACAAGATGAGAGACAAGAAAGAGAGATAGAGAAAGAGACAAGAAAGAGAAATAGAGAGAGACAAGAGAGATACAAGAAAGAGAGATAGAGAAAGAGACAAGAAAGAGAGATGGAGATGTGATCGTGGCCAGCAGTACAATAGAGGAGGGGGGGGGTCGACACCTTGGCGGGATGGGGGAGGATGAAGGGGGGGACAATCAACCATTACACGCTCTAATTGCTAGTTCAAAGTCTAATTAGTGAGGGTTAATAGCGTAGAGCGAGGGGCCTCCAACCATCCACGGCCCCTTGTTCCATAACACCTCACTCGCTCTCTCTCACCTTATTCATTCCGTATTGTTTGTTTCCTTTGTTAGATGATGTAGGAAGGTTAGGTTAGGTTAGGTTAGGTTAGGTTAGGGTTAGGTTAGGTTAGGTTAGGTTAGGTTAGGTAAAGGTTCGTTATTAGTAATGGCATTTACTGTATAAGTGTGTTGGCCCCAAGTAACTAACACGACCTATTTCAGTGTTAGTGGCGGCGCCTCTATACACCTGTACTACAACACTAATCACTGTAATGGCGCTCTCTACTGTGTGTGTGTGTGTGTGTGTGTGTGTGTGTGTGTGTGTGTGTGTGTGTGTGTGTGTGTAATAATAATAATCAGTGATTACTCACCCAGGAGATTATGGTGTATCACTACGTAGAATTTCACTCTGCTTCCGGCATTCTTTGCGTTGTGTACTTGATAAATGATGATTTAATGAATTCCATTAACTTACAACATCCATCTAAGTTATTGGTTATACTTTGTCATAACCAATCAGTCATTACCTTTGATAATAATAATAATAGAGGGGTCACAGATACGGGCAGATAATTGCACTTACGTTTATTTGGCACAATTCCATACACTGGACTTATAATTTGCATGGATAGGTCAGTCACTCACATTCACGCCACAGTACCGTAAGTTATAAAGGAGAGTTTGTCAACCTGGAGAATTAATCGTTAGATCTATTAGGCCGGCCTGGAGTGCTCTTGTAGCAAACAGGCCCTCACCAGTGATCACTTCCTTTACAGGGTGCGTTAACTTTTCGCTGGACTTAACAACAATCTCGGGAATTTGCACACACAGACTCGTTGCACTGGTAGGACTGTATGGCCCCTGTTCTAAATCCGCGGAGCAAGAGTCTGTTCTCCCCCAAGGTCTAAAGCCCACTGAATAATATGTGGTTTTGAGGCGTGAAATGACCCCTATCGGCTGGCCGGGTACCTTATCTCTACCTAAACAAACATTTGGGATGGGTTGTGCGGGAGGCCCATCGCAACCCATGACACACACAATATGACCACGCTGCCCCACCTCCTCACTTCCTCTTTACGCTCAGCTGCACCAGAAACCTACACGAGCTGCCCATAAGAATCCCCCACAGGCACGATGATAATGCCAACCCTCGACACCTGATAGGGATCAATTCCCAATACGTCAATAGGTGTAATCCGGCCACAGCGTCCCCAGGGTGTAGTTGCTCTCTGTGTAGGACCGCCATGAATGGGTGTTGATGAGGGAGACCAATGGAGCAGACGGTAGAAGACTGGCTAATGCTATTCCGAGTTGCCCCGCGATGTAAACATTTTATTGGTGGCGGAAACTTCACGTTGGAAATATTATTGGTAAAAGTGATCGCTAAAAATAATATTATGCCGTGAAGCAAAAAATGTTACAGAAACCTGAATATTTTTCTGGATTTACTTGAATTTCTTATTGGAACTTGAAATATTATTGGATCGTGTGATTTAAAATTAATCTTGATGCCTGAAAAATAAGACTGGAATTTGAGAATATTATTGGGCAGTGATAATACTTACGGTAATGTAGTATTCTGAAATTAATATTAGGATTTTGAATTTATATTTAAATTATAGATAATAATGTTTCTAAACCCAATAATCATCCAACATGTTTTCATAAACATAATTTGGAATTCATATGGTTAAAAAATATAAAAATAAAATAAGCGGAAAATATTATTGGAACCCGAAAGTTTTGTTGGAAAATGGCAGGTAAAAATTTTTTCGCGTCTTCAAAATATTATTAGGACTTGGAAACTTTATTGTAACCTGAATATTTCCTCACAAACTCTTATAACTTGTTAACGTGAAATGTTATAGGTAGGTTGTGGTTGAAACTGTTACTACAACACCTTAGGCAAAAGTCTCATTAGAATGTTGTTTGTTGTAGGTGGAAGTATTAATGACATGGGAACATTTTAGATGACAATGTCTCTACACGAAAATATCCCTGGAACGCGGGAATTTATTAGGGAAAAGACTGGAACGGGGAAAATTGACTCTTAATGTGTGTTGAAACGCGGGAAGTTTGAGCTAAAAAATATCATTGGAACTCGCTAGGGAAGACCATAGTTTGTCATCATAACGTTGAAAGTTCGACCATAAAGTACTGGAACACAAGCCGCCAGGAGTGAAAATATTGTCACAACCTCAGAAGATGGAACTGAATGTATTAGGTGAGGTTATGTTACCTTAGGTTAGGTTAAATTAGGTTAAGTGAGATTAGTTAACATTAGGTTGGGTTGGGTTGGGTTGGGTTGGGTTGGGTTGGGTTAGGTTGGGTTAGGTTAGCATATTGTAAGTAAGAAAAAATATTAAAAAATGGACAAGAGATAAAAATCCCCAGAGGGTGAGAGGTGAGGTAAGAAAGTGTACGTAACAGCATTATTGAGGAGGAAGGAGGCGGAGATGTTATTAGTGTAGTGAAGATGGTGAGAGTAATATTATTGATAAGGTAAGAAGGTGGTGGAGTTAACCTGATCCCCACCCTCATCTTACTACGTCTTATAGAACGTTTTAGTCCTACACCACTCAGCCTAACCTAACCTAACCTAACCTAACCTAACCCTCCCATGTAGTATTAAGGTGAAATAAGCTGATGGGGGCTAATCTTTAGGTGATATGTTTTCTTTATTATATATACAACACTGACTCATAAGTGACTAACACTGACTCATAACAGTGAGTCAGTTAGTAGATAGATCAGGTATACAAACAATAAACATGCTGTAGACAATGCACGTATGCAAACAATGGTAAACAAAGGCTCCTCGACTTAACCAAAACTACCATAACCTTATTTCCATTAGGATGTTTGTGTGATTTATTTTTTATGGTGTAAAGTATATTTCTAAAAGGCTATACATAACACGGAAGTAAATCACGTCCTCAATTCTAGTATGTTTTTTAATTCATCAGGATGTTATTGGAACTGAGTGATGAGGAAGCGGTCTATTTTTAACCATTGGCTTAAAAAAAAACATTCAAAGCTAAAATTTCAAAAAATAAATAAATAAAAATATATAAAATGGAGCTTAATTAACAGTTATTTAATATTATTTCCTCGGTACGTTAGAAAATAATATTGGAACCTCATTTTTTTTTTTTTTTACGTATAGATCTCTTCAATATCTGATTACAATTTTAAACTGAAATTACGAACGAAATGGAACAGCACATAAGTAATTGTTATTTAGTGTTGGTTTCTCGGTATGGTAGAAATATTATTGGAACCACAAGATGAAATGGCCATTTTTGCCCGTCACACCAGATAGTCTTTTAAAATAATGATGCAATATTTCAAGAGGTGTGTTACCAATAATTCATTAAGTGTCAGAGGTATTAGTGAGAGACAGGAGGAGAGAGAGAAAGATCGGAAAAAGAGATAGATTGAGGAAGATAGAGACATCGAAAGAAAGAGAAAAATAGACAGAGGGAGATAAGAAAGATTGCTGGACGGGAAGAGAAATAGAGACAGCGATAGAAAGAGATAGGTCGGGAGAGAAAATTATATAAGACAAGAAATAGACATCGAAAGAGTGTGTGTGTGTGTGTGTGTGTGTGTGTGTGTGTGTGTGTGTGTGTGTGTGTGTGTGTGTGTGTGTGTGTGTGTGTGTGTGTGTGTGTGTGTGTGTGTGTGTGTGTGTGCGTGTGTGTGTGTGTGTGTGTGAGTGAAGGAGGGAGGAACAGAGACAGACAGACTGGGAGAGGTAGAGAGAGATAAATGGAGAGAGAGGGGGAAGAACAGATTTAAAAAACTGTAAAAACCTAGAGATTTCACGGATAAGAGACAATAAAAATGGAATTGGAAGCGACGATGTGTGAAGGACTATACCAGGGATTAGTCTCTCTCTCTCTCTCTCTCTCTCTCTCTCTCACACCGCGAGTATTAGTCACACAGGGGTGAGGGGAGCCACACCACAATAAAACAACAAACTCCATGATAAAAAATAGTGAGTGAGAGGGGAAAAGATTAGAGGTAGGGGAGAGAGAGTTAGGGGGGAGGAGAGAGCGAGAGCGTGTGATTGAGAAAGAGAGAGAGAGGAATGTCCAAGGCCTGAGATTCTTATAAGCTCTTAAGTGTGTACAGTATATAACCGAATTAACGACACAAAGTTGGATTCTCAATCGTTCGTCTGTTAAAATGTTCCTCTTATGTGAGAACGTGTCTACCTATTATTACTACCACCACTACCATAACTATCACCACTATTACCATCACCACTACCATAACTATCACCACTACAGTATTACCATCACCACCACTATTGTCACCACTACCAACTATCACCACTATTACCATCACCACTACCACAACTATCACCACTATTACCATCACCACTACCACAACTACACCACTATTACCATCACCACCACTATTACCATCATCACCACCACTATTACCACCACCACCACCACCTCACTACCTACCACTACTAACACCAACACCACCACCACCATCACTAACACTACTAACACTGCTCACCAACACCACCACCACCACTACTAACACCACCACTACCACCACTACCAACACCACCACCACCACCACCACTACCAACACCAATACCACCACTACCAACACCACCCACTACCACCACTCACTAACACCGCCACACCACTACCACCACTACCACCACCACCAATTACCAATAACCACCAACACCACCACCACCACTACCAACACCACCACCACCACCACCACCAACACCACCTCACCACCACCACTACCAACACCACCACCACCACCACTACCAACAACAATTCAATTACTCACCACCACCACCAACACCACCACTCACCACCACCACCAACACCACACCACCACCACCACTACCAACACCACCACCAACACCACTACCAACACCACCACTACTCACCTCACTACCAACACCACCACTACCACCACTACCACTCACCACCACCACCACCACCAACACCACCACTACCACCACCACCACCACCACCACCACCACTACCAACACCACCACTACCACCATCAACATTAATAACATGACTTGTCACCCCCTCATATCAACATCAATTTGGTTGCCTTGAACGTCATTCACTCTCACACCTGGTCACTCCACTCCTCACCCCGGTTACTCCCACACTCCTGGTCACCCTCACTCTACTCACTCTCACTCCTGGTCACTCACCCTTCAATCGTGGTCATTCACTCCCTCACTCCTGGTCACTCACTCCTTCAATCCTGGTCATTCACTCCCTCACTCTTGGTCACTCACTCCCTCACTCCTGGTCACTCACTCCTTCAATCCTGGTCACTCACTCCCTCACTCCTGGTCACTCCCTCATATATATATATATATATATATATATATATATATATATATATATATATATATATATATATATATACTTTTTTATATAAAACATATAGGGTTTATTAGCATAAAAATATCACTAATTCATAATTTCCAGAGTGGATTAACTGTGTTTGTTTGTGTGCGAGTTACTGCTAAAATACGATTTCTATGACATTAATGTTTATGATGCAAAGAAAAAGGTGTTGAAGTTGTGTTGTGATGGCGTTGGTCGCTGCTGTGGTGGACGCTGCTGTGGTAGTCGTTATTGTGGTGGTCGTTGCTGTGGTAGTAGTGGTGGTCGTATTGAAGTGGTCGTCGTTTTTGTGGTGGTCGAGATGGTCGTTGCTGTGGTAGTCGTTATTGTGGTGGTCGTTGCTGTGGTTATCGTTGTTGTAGTAGTCGTTGCTGTGGAGTCGTTATTGTGGTGGTCTTTGCTGAAGTAGTCGGTGTTGTGGTAGTGGTGGTAGTCATTGTCGTGGTTGTCGTTATTGTGGTGGTCGAGATGGTCGTTGCTGTGGTAGTCGTTATTGTGGTGGTCGTTGCTGTGGTAGTCGTTATTGTGGTGGTCGTTGCTGAGATAGGTGGTGTTGTGGTAGTAGTGGTAGTCATTGTCGTGGTAGTCGTTATGGTGGTGTTCGTCGTTGCTGTGGTAGTCGTTGTTGTGGTCGTTGGTATGGTGAAGGGGGGCGGTGATTGGGATGCCGACTACCAATTTCCTGGTTCAATTTTGTGTTAATTGGAGGTAAGTGAAGGTAGACTGGAGGGACTTGTGCGACTGTTGGTTCCCTCTAGCGGGGTTTATCTTAGTTTACCTTACGTCTTCCTTTAGTTTATCTCAAGTTATCTTAGGTAACTCTAAAGATATATTGGTTTATCTTACTCTGTCCTACCTTAGTTGTCTTCCGTTTACCCTAAGTTATTTTATTGTGTCGTATATCTTCTTCAAGTATATCAAGAATTTTTACGTCTTTTCCCAAGTTATTCTTTTAAGATATATCAACAATAACACTGTAGAGTGGACCAAGATAGTGTGTGTGTGTGTGTGTGTGTGTGTGTGTGTGTGTGTGTGTGTGTGTGTGTGTGTGTGTGTGTGTGTGTGTGTGTGTGTGTGTGTGTGTGTGTGTGTGTGTGTGTGTGTGTGTGTGTGTGTGTGTGTGTGTCTGTGTGTGTGTGTGTATACTGACCTGACAAGACTCGCAGCTTAAACTATTCAACGTGTATATATTTTTCATCTGTCATTCTTTCATACTTTTTGTCCAGGCGATAAACAAGACTTCACTAAGGCATTTATACTCATGTTCTATAATTCAGGTTATTTGTTTGGTGTTTTTAAGGTCAAGGGTCAATATGGGGGAGGTCACATTGGAGTGGGGGAGAAGGGGGTCACATATTGGGGTAGGGCAAGGTTAAATAAGGTTGAGTTAGGTTAGATTTGGTTAGAATAGGTTAGGTTAAATTTGGTTTGGTTACATTTGGTTAGGTTAGGTCAGATTAGGGTTTAATTGTTTAATCATCGGGTGAAACAAGCTAGGGTGCTTAATCTTCACGTAATCCCAGAAAAAGTTGCTGGAACGTTAATTAAGATCACAAGAAGAGCTTTACAAAAACACCTTCAGCGTCCACAAAACACAGGCTCCCGGACCACCTTCAGCGTCCACAACAACACCTCAAAGAGATAAAAAAGGTCAATAATAAGAGGTCGGAGGTCAACAAAAACGAGGTCGGGGGTCAACAAAAGTGCAGTAGAAGGTCAACAAACGCCTAGACATGTTTGATGGAGAGTCGGGCTGGGAATATCAATTTTGTGTTTCTGCTGTAAAACACCGCTCTCCCCGGGGGTGAGGGAGACAAGGAGGGGTGAGGGGTGAGGAAGTAGGAGGGTGAGAGTAAGAGGTAAACGGGTGAGGCAGAAGAGGTGCATAGGGGTGAGGGAGGCGGGGAGTGGGGTAAAGGAGGAGAAGGAGGGAGAAGATGGGGAGGGGGTGGGACGAGGGGAAGAGCTGCAAAGAGAGAATCTAACGGAGCGAAGGAGGGAGTGAAGAGGGCAGGGAGAGAGAGAGAGAGGCCAGGGTATGGAACCTCCTCAACCCTACCTCCCCAGGGCTACACGTGTTGTACTATACTATACGTGACCTGAAGTTCCAAAAACGTTTAAAAGAATATCCCATATCCTCTCCCGCCAAATATTTCAGTTCTTAGAAAATATTACCGTATTCTTCGAGCAAAAACGGTTCAGTACTTTTCAGAAGACTATGGCATCCTTTCCAGCCCAATGTTGGAATATTTTTCGAAGACTACCGTATACTTTTCCGCCTAAAGTTCCATTCCAATACTTTTATAAAAGTGCCATATCCATTCCATGCAAATGGTCTAGTATTTTCAGAGGACTATATCGTATCCCTGGCCGCAAAAAGTGCCAATATTCATACCGGATTACCATGCCCTCTACCGACAAAAGGCCCAGATCTTTTAGAGGGCTATACCGTTCTCACTGCCGCCAAAGGTTCCAATACTTCTTTTAGGAAGGTTTATAAAGATTCTCGCCCTTATACCAGCAATATTTATGCGTCTTCATATTGTTTTAACGGCGCTGTTCCCTCTTGGTTCCTTATTGGCCATTATGCGACAAATAACTCAAATGTTATTGCCTTCGTACGAGTTGAAATGTTGTCGGGTTTTTCTCTGCTGTTGAAAATATTGGAACATACTGTCTTGCTGTGTAACTCATCTCGCTGGGGTATTATCAAGTCATAATGGAGCCGTGTTCGTCTGAGTGTATCAACTCCTTCGTAATATTGGTTGTAAATACGATAGCTGTGTACCTCGACCGATAGAAATGTCTATTATTCGTTGAAAATATTGGAACAATGTTTTGCGTAATTCATTTTTGATGTCGTATTATACAGACTTACACCGCGTCTGTCTCTGAGTATAGCAGCTAATTTATAATATTTCTGGCAAATAAATTTTAACAGTTGTACTAAAACTCCGAGATATGTTATTACGTCTGTTGTGAATCACATAGTTGTAAAGCCATTTTGATTATGCTGTATATATATTTGGTAAGTTTTAAACTTTTAATAAAATATTGCAACTTATTCTTATGTCCAACCCAGGTAAAAAAAATTTCATACTCGTCCTGGATAAAGAATCATTATATAAAATCCACAATCTTGTCCGTCCTGGGTATAGAAATACTCATTCATCCTGGGGAGAAAAAACACTACTTACTTTTCCCATATTCTCATCAATCCTGTGAAAAAGATTCTCAGGGAGAGGACGCAACATGTCGAGACAGGAAATTACTTGTGTGTGTGGGCGGTGTTTACAGAGTCTCCAGGCAACTCCCATTTAAACTTACCTCGCTCAAAATATTACCCCACCTCTCCCTACCCCACCCCACCTCACCCCACCCCACCCAACCCTTCCTTCCCCCTCCTATCCCTCCTGAAAAATAGGGTCTCCCCCCCCTCAGCTACCTTATATTCCCTTCTCCCGCTCTGACTTTGACTTACAGGTTTCCCATTTCCAGATATCCCCTCTAGTAGGTTTTTACACCCCCCCCACCCCACCGCATCCAGGTGCCTCGGGAAGCGTCCAAGTGAGGAGCTTCTCTGTTTGTTTGTTTGTTTGTTTCACGTGGACGGGTTAAATATGCCGATGATATAGAAAGCGGTGAGCTGGAGGAGATAGTTTATTCCTTACGTATTTCTACTCACACTCATCCTCACAACACATCACACTCGTCCTCACAACACATCACACTCATCCTCACAACACATCACACTCATCCTCACAACTCACACTCAACACGTCACACTCGTCCTCACAACACATCACACTCGTCCTCACACATCACGTCCTCACAACACATCACACTCGTTCTCACAACACGTCACACTCGTCCTCACACACATCACACTCGTCCTCACAACACATCACACTCATCCTCACAACACATCACACTCACCTCGTCCTCACCACATCACACTCACACACATCACACTCGTCCTCACAACACACACTCGTCCTCACAACATCACACACAACACATCACACATCACCTCGTCCTCACAACACATCACACTCGTCCTCACAACACATCACACAACACGTCACACTCGTCCTCACAACACATCACACTCGTCCTCACAACACATCACACTCGTCCTCACAACACATCACACTCGTCCTCACAACACGTCACACTCGTCCTCACAACACATCACACTCGTCCTCACAACACATCACACTCGTCCTCACAACACGTCACCTCATCTACACGTCACACACACATATATGCATTAATTGCTTTATGTGTTTTCTGACCCATTAAATTACTTTTAAATTTGGGGCAAAATTTTAATGAAAAAATAGGCAATCGATCACCAATGACTACTGTATTTATATACTGTATGTAGATATACTGTTTATGTATCAGACCAAAGCATCCAGGCCAGTAACCAGGGAACACGTATTCACCCTCGGAAGTTGACACCTCCTACAGGGACTAAGGAGGTCAAGGTCACAAAGGGAACAAGAATTCTTACCGCCACGCGATTAGCTTAACCCGGTGTCATAACCTTGTTAATTCAAGGAACTGCTACCCAGCCAGCACTTCTGTTACCTGACCTAACTGCCGGTCTAGACACACACCCAGAGGTCATCTGCCGACTGGAGATCTCCAATATAAAGGCCCTGCAGCTCCTTTCACGATGATTATTCGTGAACACACTCCCCCAGTCCCGCTCATCGTCTCATCGAAGAAGTCCGTCACTCAGTGCAACGCGGTCTCATCCCGGTCCATCGACGGGGTGCCAGCCACTCAACGTGTAAAAGTAAGTGCTGGCTGTGTAGACGGTAGTAGTGCGATGATCCTGAACCTCCCCAACGATCGACAGTGGAAGTGCCCATTTTACTTGTTGGGTTATAGGGATATATCATAGTCTATTATATCTGCTGACGTTTTTTAGGAAAGTTTTCGAGGTAGTAGATAATGACGAAAATTATAATGTTATTTACTTAGACTTTAGCAAAGCGTTTGACAGAGTACCGCATCAGAGTCTTCTGAGAAAAGTTAAGGTTCATGGTATCGAGGGAAAAGTTTTAAATTAGATAAAATCATGGCTCACCTATAGAACACAGAGGGTCAGCGTAGATGGTGTTAAATCTGAGTGGGGCTGTGTAACCAGTGGCAGTGGGGTTCCCCAGGGGTCAGTACTGGGCCCACTCTTGTTCATAATCTATATAAACGATCTAGATACTGGGATCAGCAGTGACATAAGCAAGTTTGCGGATGACACCAAAATAGGGCGGCAGATTAATTCAGGGCAGGATGCAAATGCACTACAGGAGGATTTAAATAAACTGCAGGAGTGGTCAGAAAAATGGCAAATGAAATTCAACACCAGCAAGTGCAGTGTACTTTATATTGGAAGAACAAATACTGATAATGTATACAGCCTTAACAACATCAACCTAGAGAACTCGACTTGTGAAAGAGACTTAGGGGTACTTGTAAGCCCGGACCTACGGCCTAGAAAACAGTGCGTTAATGTTCGAAATAAGGCAAACAGAGTATTAGGTTTTATATCTAGAAGTGTAAGTAATAAGAGTGCAGAGGTCTTATTGCAACTATATCTTGCGCGAGTCAGGCCGCACCTCGATTATGCGGTTCAGTTCTGGTGCCCTTATTATAGAATGGATATCAATTCACAGGAGTCTGTGCAGCGATGACGAAAATGATTCCGGGACTTAGAAACCTTCCATGTCAAGATACTTTAAAGAAACTAAACTTGCATTCCCTAGAAAGACGAAGAGTGCGGGGAGATATGATAGAAGTATTTAAGTGGGTGAAAGGAATCAATAAAGGAGATATAGATAAAGTTCTTATAATATCCGAGCAGGATAGGACTCGTAGCAACGGATATAAGTTGGATAAGTTTAGGTTTAGGAGGGAGATAGGAAGGAATTGGTTCACAAATAGGGTGGTGGACGAGTGGAACAAGCTTAGCAACTTTGTAGTAAGTGCTGGAAAGTTTTAAAAGGAGGCTAGATAGATTCATGGATGATAGAGAGTGGTAGTAACTCTCGACAGGAGCTGCCATGCACAGGCCAACCGGCCTATTGCAGACTCCTTTTTTTTTCGTATGTTCTTTCTTATATATTGTGTACGAACGCCCCATTAATCCCCCCTATTGAACTAGTAAAATAAAGTTGTAACACGCGTACACTTGTACCCTCGAGTCACGCTACCTACTTTCCTCACTCTACTACAATAAACTCCTACCTTACCTCTTCATATGAGATTTAACCTCATTATATAGACTATAGTGTAGAGGATACCATATGTGTACTATGGCTGTCTGTCGCCTATATGTCTGTCTGATTACCTATACATCTGTATATATATATACAGTATATATATATATATATATATATATATATATATATATATATATATATATATATATATATATATATATATATATATATATATATATTTCATGTAAATCCACAATGAAAACGTGGATAAGATAAATCTTAATAAAATCACACGGGAAAATGGAAACAACGGAGCACCTTAGCTTTCGTCTTTATTCAAGACATCTTCAGATGTCTTGAATAAAACAGCAATATATATATATATATATATATATATATATATATATATATATATATATATATATATATATATATATATATATATATATATATATATATATATATATATATATATATATATATATATATATATATATATATATATATATATATATATATATGTCTATACTGTATACCTTATGTTTAAGCACCTAATTAATTATTTATGTATTGATGTATGTATATATCTGTCTGTCTATCTGTGGTGTTTAGTCTATTGTGTGTGTGAGAGAGAGAGGATGAAGAGGGGGAAGAGAGAGAGAGTCTTGGTGTGGTAGTTAGGTGCAGCTGGTGTCCGTCTAGCTAGTGGTGGTGGTGAACCATCTGTATCCGATGGTCTCTCTCTCTCTCTCTCTCTCTCTCTCTCTCTCTCTCTCTCTCTCACTCACACACAGCTCAATAATTAGTTCCCTACAATAATTTCCCCAGATAAGTGTTAACCTCCGAATACTTTTTAACTTAAACTCGACTTAAATCTTGTTAAGTTTTTAAAATTTATTGATAACTCTTGTCTAGATGAATTGTTAACTCAGGCTATGAATATTGAGTATTATAATGCTCTTCCTGGGGAATATTGTTAACTCAGGCTATGAATATTGAGTCTTATAATGCTCTTCCTGGGGAATATTGACATCAAATTTATGTCTCATAGATTTATTTTACCTATATTATAAAATTTATACCTTGTAAATTATTCTTTAAGTCTTGATAGATTTTCAGTGTGTTATCCTTTGATGTTTGTGTTTACAGAGTCACTTGTTGTTTGTGTTTACAGAATCCCTTGATGTTTGTGTTTACAGAATCCCTTGATGTTTGTGTTTACAGAGTCACTTGTTGTTTGTGTTTACAGAATCCCTTGATGTTTGTGTTTACAGAATCCCTTGATGTTTGTGTTTACAGAATCCCTTGATGTTTGTGTTTACAGAGTTCCTTGATGCTTGTGTTTACAGAGTCACTTGTTGTTTGTGTTTACAGAATCCCTTGATGTTTGTGTTTACAGAATCCCTTGATGTTTGTGTTTACAGAATCCCTTGATGTTTGTGTTTACAGAATCCCTTGATATTTGTGTTTATAGAATTCCTTGATGTTTGTGTTTACAGAATTCCTTGATGTTTGTGTTTACAGAATCCCTTGATGTTTGTGTTTACAGAATCCCTTGATGTTTGTGTTTACAGAATCCCTTGATGTTTGTGTTTATAGAATTCCTTGATGTTTGTGTTTACAGAATCCCTTGATGTTTGTGTTTACAGAATCCCTTGATGTTTGTGTTTACAGAATTCCTTGATGTTTGTGTTTACAGAGTCCCTTGATGTTTGTGTTTATAGAGTACCTCAGTAAACACAACATGTCAGGTACCTCTCCAACTGTTCTTCATTTTGTAAACAAACTTAGGACAGTGAGATTATCTTTAAGTACAAATTTAAGAAGACCTAAAAAAGCAATCACTTTATTAATTTAAGGACACAAATCTTCTCCCCTAATCAGTTAAAGTACAGTATAGTGTTAGCATAATTATGACGCCATGTTGGATGTTGTTATCAATGTTTCAGCTTAAGTCATTTACGAGGAAAATTCATCCAACAAACTTTTCAGAATCTGGGTATTAATCTAAGGTTAATATTGGAACAAATGTTTTCGATATTTTTAATGGAAAATTTTAATCCCTAGCGTGCGATAGTTTACGGAAAATAGTCGTCGTACTCAAGAGGTTAAGTTATCGTACTCAATGGGTTAAGTTATCGTACTCAAAGGGTTAA
This sequence comes from Homarus americanus, assembly GCF_018991925.1. Lineage (NCBI taxonomy): Eukaryota > Metazoa > Arthropoda > Malacostraca > Decapoda > Nephropidae > Homarus > Homarus americanus. The sequence continues at coordinate 3,248,930 of NW_024720711.1, forward strand.
ATTATAGTACTCAAGGGATTGGTCATCTTACACAAGGAGTTGGTGTTATTAATTAAGAAATTTCAGTGATAAATTTAACTAATAAAATCTAAGTACTCAAACTATCCAACCAGGAGCGAACTTGCAACAATGGTTTTAAATTGGACAAATTTAGATTTAGGCGCGAAATAGGTCAACATTGGTTTGGAAATTAGTGGACGAGTGGAACAAGTTACCAAATATCATTATTAACTCGAATACGCTGGATAGCTTCAAACATAGGTTGGATGGATATAATGAGCAATAGGGGTTGGGTGTAAATGGGACTGTCCAGTATGGGCCAATAGGCCCGCTGCAGTTTCCTCCATTCTTATGTTCTTATGTTCTTTAGTCATTAAAAGTGGCTTGTGAATAAAAATGTTCCTCCTATCTCTATCTCTCACTCCCTTCCTCTACCTCTCGCTCCCTCCCTCCTTCCTTCCCTCTTTCTATCCTGTTCCTGCCTCCCTCCCTCCTTCCTTCCCTCTTCCTATCCTGTTCCTGCCTCCCTCTCTCCTTATCCCTCTTTCCCTCCTTTTCCTACCCTGCCCCTCCCAGTTTCTTCTATAACCTCCCTTCCCCCTTCGTTACCTCTTTCTACCCTCTTCCTCCCTCCCTCCCTCCTTCCCCCCTTCCACTCGCCATCCTTTCCTTCCTCTACCCTATCCCCCTCTCTCTCCCTCTTCCATCTCTCCTTCCTTCCTCCCTATTCCTTCCCTCCCTCTCCTGTCCCTCCCTCTTCCATCTCTCCTTCCTTTCTTCCCTCTACCCTATCCCTCTCTCCCTCCCTCTTAGTTTCTTCTATACCCTTCCTCCCTCTGTGTGAGAGTCGTGGCAGCACCATTACCAACACCTGGGACACCCACGCCACAAATTAGAGAGCGAGGCAGCTCTCTCTCTCTCTCTCTCTCTCTCTCTCTCTCTCTCTCTCTCTCTCTCTCTCGTTTCACTAATTCCCTGTCGTAAGCAACAGAGCTAACAGCGTGGTAAGAGCAGTTCTATTGCCTCCTAGCTTCTAATTATAGCTGTCGTTAGCTGGTTAGACCACAAGCAAGACTGGGACGAGGTGTGACTAAGCCTACACATACGACACACATACATACAAACACCATCACCTAATCCCTCATATTCAGTAAGCACAGTATATATAATCCTTCACAAACAAATGGTACAAACAATTTTACCCTTCACAAACAAATGACATAATTGATTACAAAATAAATTACAAGAGAAAGTATTAAAATACATAATAATAATAATAATAATAATAATATTCATCGTTACGAAATGTAAAAAAAGAACTCGTGGCCACACAGCATCAGTGTCAGGGAGGCGTAGCTCATATCCAACCGTGATGAAGAAATATGAACTGAAACCAAAATTAAAAAGGAATTTTGTAATAATAATAATAATAATAATAATAATAATAATAAAAAAAATAATAATAATAAAAATAATTAACGGTTTATTGGAAGAGCATGGCAACCGGAAGGCTGAAAATATAAAATTACATAATTGGGGAATGGGTGTCTTGATATACAAACTTTGTGTGTGTGTGGTCCGTCCCTCTTAAGCTCTTCAAAAGTGTACAGTAGTGTACAGTACTTTCATTATCTCTGCTAATGACTGCCAAGAAAGATTAGAACATCTGCAACAGCCTGGTTTATACTACAGAGAGGTTAGGGGCGATTTAACCTAAGTTCATAAGCACCTCAAAGGTCAACACTCGGCCATCCGGAGTTTCTGGTATATCTCAGCACGCCACCCATGGCCGGGCCGGGCAGGGACTTCAACCCAGAACAGTGTTTTAGAGATACGCGCGTTACTCCTACACCATATTTTTAGGTGGTTCAACTTAGTGTTAACAAGACCAGTTTTAAACAAGCGTGTCACGCTCTCTGCCTGTGTTTTTACTTAAATGTCAACACTCGTCTTTATTTTCACCAACTAGAATCACAACAAGTGGTAGTGTGTGATCCGAGGTGGCAGTGATCGAAACTGTACTCGACTGTGCACCTGAGTTTGGATTTGAACCCTGGCTTGAACCCGCTTACATTAGTCTCTGCTCCGTCTAATCACGCGGCTTTCAATTCTTTCCAACTGGCTACTTTCTTTTGATGATCTCGTCTGTAAGACACCGAGGGCTGCAACAGAGCTACTGGAGGGCCGCAGGTTGTGCATCCCTGTTCTAAAGTATCAACTGTTTGTCTGTCATCCTCCAGGGCCACGTTGTTTACATTCTTTAGAGGCCCGACAATATCCTTGGTGCTCATTTTACTCCTGACGAAAGGACTTGGGATCTCTCTTAATACTTTGGGCCAATTGGCCATATTTGGGTCTGTTTTGTATATACTATATAATCGGCATGATGCCCTGTACTCCGCCATGTCTTCAAAAAAAAACTTCTTGCATGTTTCCCCTAGATCTGTGATTTATCCACCTGGTCTTACTCCCTCTTCTCTTTGTTTTCCTGTATATACATTCCTCTACTGTCAACTCAAGGATTTCCATGGAGTTGTGAACTGACTCGTCTCTGTCTGCCTCCTCTAACGATTTTCTCCCAATTAGTTATCTGTAGTTTGTCTTCCATATGCTAGTATTCCTCCTCAACTACTATCAAAGATTGTATTAGTATGTAGTGGTCGCTGGTTGGAATTAGTTTTTTTTTTCTTTTTCTTTTTTCTTTTTTACGGGGATTAGCCCACCCAGGCACAGGTCAACGACCCACACCGGGGCCTTGGGGGCGAAAATGTAATGATAATAATAATAATAATAATAATAATAATAATAATAATAATAATAATAATGAAATACAAAATGAAAAAAATCAAAAGTGAGACACAATATATATACAGTATGTTGTGTTGTCAATATTAAGAGAAACAATTGAGACCCTGCAATTGTGTGTAAATGAGGCAGAAAGTCAGATCAGCAACCTGCGACTTGGTCACAATTTTCGTGATGCCATGTGGAATGCATAAAGTTCATTTTCTTTTATTATTTGATGGCATACTGATCTAAATTACACAACCGATATTTGCCTCAAGAGGAAAGCAAGAAAATTGTGAGTGTTGGAACAATCTGCCAGAGAGTCTTGTGTCGGCACCGAGTGTGAGCTCATTCAGACCTGACTTGATCAACACTGGCGCAAGTATAAATGCATTTTGGGGCTAGTACATGTTTATTACTTGTCAACAGTGCACAACTGAGGCGTGACCGACCGCCCAAGCGACTAACAAGCCGATCAGTAGCAGAGGATAAAATAAGGTAGGGTAGTTCGGTCTTTGAAAGGTAAATGCAATTAAAGCATTGGTAAATCATTTATATTTGTAATATATCTTATAAAATGTTATTTATTCAACCCTGGTCGTCCCAAAGAACAGACTCACCGCCCAAATGGCGAGAAGAAGCTGATAGCGTTAGAAATGATGAATTAATACCTATTGCTGCACATGGTAACAGGGTACCAGTTTAACGTCCATTTTGCTATTCTTCAAATAACTTTCTCCACTAATGTAAGGTACTGTCCACGGTGACAGGCTTGCCTGCCTTTTGGGATTTTAATTTTCATGGTCATGTTGTTTCCATTAGCAAATAATAAATAAACACAAATATATTTTCTCCACAAGTAAAAGCGGGAGAGCACTTGCTAACAATTATTTCTGCTTTTTTACATTTAAAGTTTATTGACATAAATTTTATACATAGAATTTCTTTTCCGAAAATGAATTAAAATTTAATACATGCCCTTGAACATAAATCTATATAATCTAAAGTATTATGGTTGATGTATACAGTATACAGCAGATGTCCGTGTTTACATCGTGAGTAAGGCATCGTCGGAGTCAAGCTGCAGTAGTGGCTCACATACTTATTATCTTCACTAATAATAGTATAAATGCTCTCTGCAGTTACTAGTAGATTCAAACATTTCCTTTGGGGTAATTCTCATGTAAAAGAGACTCGTAAACGATCGTTGGAAGAGTAAGTAACGCGTTTAAGGTTTATGGAAGTGGTGTGTGGTGGGGGGTCCTCCACAAGGCGCCCCTCACTCTCACTGGCATTGTTAACGTGATATTGTTAATACTTTACTCTCACGGGAAAGAGTTCCGTGCATAGCAACTTCGGAATATTAACCAAGTGCCATTTTAGGGAAAGTTTTTGTAGAAGAAAACTTGGCAACAGCTTACAGTAAATAGCCGTTTTATGTCCTAACGGGAATTTAATATCCATAAGAGGTTTTGCTTCATATCTATGGTGATTTGAACGAATGGTTACCTTCATTTCTGTGGGGCGTGCTTATACAGTATATGAAGATAGGACCTCTTTAACACATTGCTCAACAACCAAAAAGCACCAAACCTAACCTAACCTAACCTAACCTGTTATGTTAGGTTCGTTGGTTTTCTACTTTAAAAAAATACTGCAACGAAAATTATTTCTTCCGATTAATATTGACGACTGACCTGCCGACAAGTTATTTGTTTTGGTGTTTATTTTCTTATTCTATTTTCATGAGTGAATACTGATATGGTTATCATTTCTTGTGTAAATGCTTCCTTTGGTAGATATTTAGGCACCTAAGGTGTGCAGTATGTTGTCTTCTCAGCAGTAATGCTGCGGTTTTATGTTAATGGTAGGCTAAGGTTGGGTTAAAAAAATGCACAAACTAAACTGTCCTCTATAAAACAGTTTTATATTAAGGTTAGGTTAGGTTAGGTTAGGTTTGGTTTGGTTTGGTTGGATTAAAAAAAAATCGTTTGCACAAACTATGAAAGTGTCTCTATAAAGCACAGTGAAAATGTGACGTTTTTATAATTGTTTACTGTGCTAATAATTACCTTTCTTCCAAAGTGAGTAGGACTTTAAAGATGAGGGAAAATCTGGGTTTAAAAAAAAAAAAAATTGAAAAGCCAACCTAACCTTTCCTAACTTAAATAAATAACCTATTAAACCAAAATTCTTTCCTTAATTATGTGATGGACGTGCATAAAAGGGAACCTACACAACCAAACATATTTACATCTGTTGGACATAATCTGGATAGGACCAAGATACAACGGATTTTCACAGGATTTTATATTCAGATCTCTTTCACGTGAGCTTCTCATTATCTAAAATGACCAATCAGAGGACAGTTCATATCTCTTCGGAGATTTATGCATGCGAGAAAAATTCATCTGGATGTATTCAGTCGTATTGTGGCTCCCTCATAACCTAATCCCCGATGAATTATTGTATTGTATTAAATTCCTGCTGTTCTGTTTACATAGAGAACAGTTGACCACCCAGTCAACCAACCAGGGAAGAAGCTGTTTATGTAATATAGTATAGAACTACTTTTTGTACAATACAGTACATGTGTTACTGTATTTTATATGCATTATGTACAATATTTAAGTGCTTCCCAAACAAAAAAATTCAGTATTGTGACAATTTATCTGGGCTAAAAATAATATATATATATTTTTTTGTATATTGTACGTATACCAAACAAGGTTCGGTATTGGGCGAGTTTTTCTTATTCGTTTTATACCGAAAAATTTGATACCGAACTGGCTACTAACTAATTGTTTCATTACAGATATCCAGCCGGAAAAACTGCATTATAATTTTTTTTCATGCCTAAATTGTGTGCCAGTGTTTATGGAATACAGTAATTACTAAAACTTAAGCAGATTACAACAAACCCTGTACATATTTATGCTTGTTAAGATAAATCCTTGAACCTTCAGGGGGGTTCCTGGGTTACGAACAGAACACATGCTATGTGCATACCGTACTTTCAGAACTGTTTAAAATACCACTATATCATAGCCTAAGTCCTTATATACATCTCAAATCACTTAATTCAAGAAAAAAGAAGAAATAGAATGACAAAATACAGTAAATGAAAGTAACAAATAAGTGATCAGGTAAATAAAATACTGTAAACTTCAAGTTTAGCCCCTTTTGTATCGGCTGGCATTCATAAGTCGGGGACCCCCTGTATTCCCTCTTTAGGGTACAGTACCTTCATGCTAGGAGTTAACATTTGGGAGTCCAGGCTTCCAGGTAATTATTTAATTTTTGGGTTTTTAGATTTCACACACACGTGACGACTGTGGGGCTTTGGGTTCAACTCCATGGAATTGCTGCCTCTAGAAGGTTGCTTAATCTTGACTTGACTATTAAATGGAATCTCATGGTCAAACTTTTTTTTTTTTAACAGAGGCTTCCTTTTTTTCAGAAAATGAATTTTTGACTGAGCCTTTGTTAAATATGAAGGAACAAGGCATGATAAGGAGAAATATGAGGAGAAAAAGGAAAAGAATAGACACAGTTGTGATCCCAGTGCAAGTTGAATGCCAAATATTGAGTACAGTATTATGTAACTTTGTAAGCACTTGTAGTTTTTAGGTATTTCCAGCTTTGGGGACCTGATGCCTATCTTGGCAAGATCATGTATAGTTAGGCAAGCCTAAGGCCGGTCACATACCAAAGTGACATATGTCCTCTTAACCTGTATGAAAAAATACCAAAGGGACTTGTAAGTACGTACTCTACAGCTCAAGTATTCTGGGTACTGTGTATATTGTACAGTACAGTACCTCAATTTATGATAGGGCTGTGTTCCTGAAAACCAATATCATAAACGTAATCATACTTATCCATTGATTAGCTGCCATTACATAAAAATTGGGAGATATGTTCTTCAAGGAAAAAAGTAACAAAAATGACATAAATACATTATTTTCATGCATAAAATTTTTAAATGCAGTATACAAAGGAAACTATTGACTGAGATAATTCTAAAACTATACCAATGGCCCTTGTCTTTTTGATGGTCTCAATGCACCTTACCACCTCCAACTTATCATCTAAAATGATGCAGGGTCTCTTACCACAAGGGGTATTGCTGCTGCTCATTTTACTTGCCAGTTTATCTCTGTACATGTCTAAATAAAGTAAATCACATGGAAAATACAAGAAATTGTTGGAGAAGAAATTGCTGGAGAGTTCTGTCAAAGTGTGGAGCTGGATTCAGAAGATTCTGTTGTCTTGCAAACAATTTCACTACAATATGCTTAGCCAGACAAACTGCTTAATTAGCCATGTGCATTATCCTCCAGGGTTCTCAGCAAACTTTTGGTCTAGAAAAACCCATTTTTAATTTTCTTGTTTGATCAGGATTGGTGGGTGAATTAAATAAGTTTTCCTGGGTAAAGATTCAGTGGCTGTGTTACATAGATATTCCACCTTGACTTATTCTCTGGTTAAGTCTGGAATGAAGTCTTTGTACCCTTGTCCCTATGATAGTTTTGGATAAGGTCTCAGACACCCCTCACCCCTCCTCTTTTGGCTGCTCAGGCATTTCTATGAGGCTGTGCAAAGGCTAGAGGATCTTGCTGAAGAGATTTCCCTTTAAGAAGTAGAGATGATGAGGTAAAAGTTTACAGGAGAAAGTGAATGTTTTCTCCTTTCTCTCACTGGCAGTGCTGGTGTTGGTTTAGCAATGGGTGATCATCTTAGGGGTGAGAGACAGGAAACTATTTCTCTGTTCGCTGAGAGGGTTGTGTCCGTTGATGCTACATTTTCTGTATTTCCTCGGGAAACTGGGGAGGAATTGTTTCTTGTTAATTTTTGTGATTCTGCAGAATTCTAGACTACGGGTTCCAAAGTAAGAAACTGAATTCTTAATGATATAGATTGGGCCTGAATTCTAAATATGTTAAATGTAGTCATAGGTTGAAGCACATTGATTGGACAGGCCCTTATAAGACAAGTATTAAACCTATACCCTTTCCACACTAACCTGGCCCGTAAGCCACACCTACAAATAGCTTATTGGTTCCCCTGAGCGTTTTACCTCCCCTCGGACTGCACTTATATTAGCTCGTATTTATATCGACCTTTTATGATAAGTATTTAAAATTGTCTAACATACTCTCTGAAGTACCTTGAAATTATTTTCATTTTGATAGTACAGATATTTAACATTATTTTAGATAATAACAGATCTGGTTACCAACTGTGAACACATTTAGTTTGGATTTTCTATGAACCAATCAGCTATTAGTATAGAAGAGGAGCGTGGCTTGTGGGTCAGGTGTGTGTGGAAATACTATATTTCATTATTTGAGGCAGAGAGGAGAGAGGGATTAGTACAGTATTCCCACATGGGTTAACAAATAAACCTTGGCTCTCATTTTGGAGGATGGAAGGTAGATTCCAGTCACCCATGAAGCTTCCCATAGCTATTACAAGAGCTGTCTAGTTATGGGCTCCTCTAGAAAATGGAATTTCTGGGTCAATTTATTTTTTATTTGAATAAAAGGGTAGCTATTTTGGTTATGTGATGATAAACATAAATATTATATACGTATATTGTATATTCAGTAAAGTTTAAAGAACAACAGTTCTTGGCTAAAGAACCATAAGCCAATACTGGATAGAGACTTTTTCATATTTAGCTCTTTGAGATGGATTGGCAGTAAACAGAGATCAGTTTTCATACAGGTCCTAGTAGTAGTAATATTAACAGTAATAGCACCATTAGTACAGTAGTAATATTATTGTAGTACAGTAGTAATATTATTTTAGTACAGTAGTAATATTATTGTAGTACAGTAGTAATATTATTGTAGTACTGTAGTAATATTATTGTAGTACTGTAGTAATATTATTGTAGTACAGTATTGGGGTAGTGGGTTTGAAAATTGGTTCATGAATTTTTCTGAAAATATGCTGTAAAGTGTCTTGTATCATCAATGGCTTTTGACAGTTTTTAATTATTCTTCCTTGAGTTGATATCTGAAAGAACTATAGAGTTTTAGGCTTTATATGTATGGAAAGAGAAATTTCAGTATGTACTATACAAAAGTTTCTGAAAAATGAATGGAAAGTAAAATGAGTAAAGCCATTTTGAATACAGGGAGTCCAAGTTATTTGGGTTCCATTCCTAAAAGTCAGTTCATACAACAATTATATAAATAATGCAGCAATTTTGCCATATAAGTCTCTGTAATAAGAGGGGTTAGGGTCCTAGCCAGTCTAGGTAGTTTACCTTTGTTGGTTAATCTTACAGTACATCTATGTCATGGCTCTTATTTCATCTTCTACTGTACACAACTTAAATTCTCCCCATGCCATACTTTAATGTTGTGTTAAATGTTCACACCTTAATATTCTGTAGTTGGTAGAAGGTGCTGGTAATATAATTGTATCTTTTTTGTTCCAGAGAGAGTGAAGAAGAAGAAAGTTCCGGGTTCGGTGAGGGAGAGCCGGCCCCAAAGAAAAGTCGTCTCCTCACCGTGAATCATGACCCACCAATAAACCGCTCCTGTAAGACATACAGTACCATATTATTTGTATCCCATATGGCTGAAGCAAGGACAGTAGTACTGTAATCCAATTAGATTAACCCCTTCACTACAGGGATGCCAGTTTTAATATTTTGATTTGGCTAAAGTCAGATGATTTTATTCAGCTTAAGGGGTTAATAAGGATGTATATTGGGGGCTTTGATTGTCATTTACAGTAGTCATTTAGTTTGGTGTAAGAATGTTCCAGATATATCTCAAAACAGTAGTACATACTGTACGTACAGCACTGTGTGTGGAATTACTGAACAATGCACATCTACAATATCCTAAGTCCAGTCTGCAGTAGTTATATTCTAATCGAATAAACACTGGAATGGCAACTATGCCACAAATATAAAATACCTGTAAGCTCAGTGGTGAGGCTGTAACCTTCATGAGGCGGGAAAAATGAAGTTGACCTTGGTCATATTTCCCGCCTCTGCTGACGGCTGTGTCAATGTGATTCTGGTGTTTTAAAATGTTAGTTTTTGCATCATGTAGTTTTACTGATACATAATTTGTCTTAGTGTGCCTTATTGTGGGTAAAAATAAGTGTACATTAAATGCATCCTCCGAAAGCATGAATTTGCTACTAGAGATTAACAGTTAATTCATGTATAACACTTCTGATAAACTTCCTACGCACTTATGATTGAAATAATGAATGTATGTATCTTTATATATTTAGCTAAATATCTTTCTCGTCAGAAACGGTCATCCCAGCGATTATGAATGAACTCATTTAGAAATACATCATTACTTCAGGATGGAATCGGACAGATTTGAAACCTCCAATCAGCTGTAAGTCTTGAGAAGGGGCCGGGGCATCTTTTATCGGCTGAGAAAAAACGCACTATAGATGGTTGTTTGGCATTCTAAGGCGGTCATGTTCGTGCCATAAAATTTTCTTAAGGCATATCCATACTTGGAGGAGGAATGGAAAAATGTCCTTTACTGTTTACTGTACTGTACTGGAATTTACTGTGTAAAGAGCAGATGGGAATGAGTCCAAAGGAGATTGAGTGAAGTGTACTTAATCCCTGAATATGGCAGAAAAGGTGTGTGACCTTAAAAAACAAAATAACAAAACTTATCACTATTTGACAAGATATGTTATGAGCTAATAACATGTCATTTGTTTCAGATTCGCAGATTGGCAGTAAATTCTGTGTGGGCATCACCAAGGTGTACTCTTTCATATCAGGTCTTTCATCTCCACTGTTCAGCTCAAAAGATATGACAGACTCACCAGATTCATCTGGCCAAAGTGTGAGTGTTTACCTCTAGCTTTTGTTTTACTTATAGATACTGTACAGTAAGCCCTCGGTATAATGGACACTGTATATAACAGAACCCTGTTATAATGGACACCATAAACCTATTGGACAGACCCTCGGGATAATAGACAGGTATCCGTCTGTTGTGTGATGGTTCTTTGCTGCATGAATACTAATTGGAAAACTATAATATTGTTCAGTATGTAATAAAGAATAACAGAAAATTTGAAAATTATGTTGAAATAATTGGGCAATAAACAACCATTATCACATGTGCATTTTTCTGATCATCACCACACTAGCTACTGTACGTGCTTCTTTATTCTGGGCTGCTTACCATACTCCTAGATCTTGCTACCAGGCTGAACAGGAAAATTTCCAACCATTCCCCACCTGTGAACTCTTATGTTATTTTTTGTAGATCACAATGAAAACCTGGACAAGATAAAACCACACAGGAAAAGGGAAACACTGGTACCCCGATTTACGCGGTCAATTAAATCCACGGGGTACCGCGTAAAACGAAAACCGCGTAAATGGAATAACAGAACATATGGGATTAATTCCAATAGAGACTGGCCCGACCCCCAAACTCCACTTTTTCAGACACAATACCTACGTTGTAGTAAAAATAACATCTTAATTTTATGATGGTATGCACACACAATTAATAATTATGAGAAATATCAATAATATTAGGTTTTTTAACACTTAAATTAGTAGAAAAGATGGCTGGGCACACGGGGATGGTGGGTTGGTTCCGAGGCAGAGGGCATATTATTGGCCCTCACCTATATCACTTGTATCAATTGTATCACTATCCACCACAGAGGCTTGCAGGGCCTCCTTGTCAAGCCCCTCAAAGTCCATATAAGTCCATATCCTCACTATCACTGACTTGGGCCGGCTGTGGTGGGTGGCAAGTACTCACCCCTGAAGATGTGAATTACACGAAAGCTCTTGGGAACTTCGTGTTTTCGTTTTCCTTGTGGTTATCAGCATATACCTGGATCATGTGCACCTACAGTGATTTACTTGCATATATATATATATATATATATATATATATATATATATATATATATATATATATATTTATTAATAAAGCATGGGGTAGACTCACATTTTTTATAAATTTGTTTCTGATAATTTTTTAGCGGATTTTCCCATTATTATTTATTTGTATGTGTTTAGCGTATGTGTGTACACACACACACACACATATACAATACAGGTAAAGGAAATTACTGTCTCTAGAACGAATGGCTCCCTCTCTCAGCCACAAAAATACCGGCAACTTTAAAACTACCCATTCTTGGTTGTCATCCGCGAATAATAGACGACCGCGAATTATCCGGATGTACTGTATAAGCAATAAGAGTTAGGTGTAAACAGGGCTGCCTGGTAGGGGCCAATAGACCCATATATGGTGTTATAAGTTTGATTTGAGAGTTAAAAAAAAAGAGAGGTAGGATGTAAACTGATTTATTGTTTGCTAAGATGAACACATTATCCGTCCATCTCTTCTCTCAGGCTTTTTCCATCCATAGACAGATAGAGATACAAGTGAGAAGATGGTAGCTTAAGGAGTTATATGAGCATTTCTGCAGGACTTGTACTTTGTGCAGTATTATTAATGGAATGTGTCACACAGTTGAGGGTGAATGTGGGTGGCTCCAGGAAGAGCAGCAGAGGCAAAGGACTAGCTGAGAGCACCACAACTGCTGGAGAACACTTCACAAGAGACAAAGACCCAGGTCCCTCAGGACTGGATCTCACATCAAGCTTGATGACAAATGACGTATGTGCTGTTATACAAATTTTATCACTGTACAGTATGCTTTTTTTCTCCCAAATAAGTACCTTCAGAGGAATGTAGCTATCATCCTACCTGTCCATTTATAGATACTGTACAGGGAATTACTGCTTATCATTGTACGGTAAACCCTCGATAACTCGACACATATGGGTCTCTGGCCTTGCCGAGTTATCCCAAATTCCGACTTATCAAGGCACTTCCTCCTCCTACAAAAAGACAACAATAAAAGTTTATCGACCCATATATTTGTGTACAATGAAAGACAAAAGTCATGTAGTGAAATTTGGTGAAAACATCTGCCGTAGGGTTAAACTTTTGGTGTGCTCCGCCTTGTGGTAGGGGGGCTCTCATAGTGTTTCACGAGTTGTATTTAATCTTTGGACAAAACCGCCACTTGACTTTTGTCTTTGATTGTACATGGAATTACTAAATGTAAAAAAGTAACACTTACCAGCACTGTGGGCAAAGAATGAAGCATCATAGTAGGTGACAAAGGAGCATGGTAGGTGACACAGAGGTATGGTCGGTGACAGAGGTATGATAGGTGACACAGGTATGGTAGGTGACACAGGCATGGTAGGTGACGCAGGTTGCCAGATATGCCAAGGTTTTCCCAGATAATTTTATGTATCTCGACATTTCCCAAGTTACACTATAATACATAACGAGACCATATCCATGCTGAGTTATGTGAAATTCTGAGTTATCAAATGCCGAGTTATCGAGGGTTTACTGTATGTTCATTCCTGAAAATTGCAACTTTAAATTAAATGAAACAAAACACCTGGGGGAAATATTTGCCAGATCAAAGTAAGGTCAGGCAATAAATTTATTAGTTATGAATGAGGATGGTGAAGGTTGGTTGTATTATGCCTTAGCCAGAATGAGAGATACACTACTCTGGCACTGGTCGTCCACCCAAACTGAGGGAAGATGTTACATATTCACCATTAACTGATTTTGGGACCCATTAATTTTCTTGCCACTAAGTGGTGTAATACATTGAGCATTGGCCCAAATCTTCTCAGCATTACCCCAGAGAGAACCTAGTGTGGTGAGACTTGAGAGGCAAGCCTGAAGTGAGACCAGTGTGAGCAGCTCACTCAGCACCATCAAACCACCTTAAATCCTCCAATATGTTACTCTATGTATGTATTTATATATGTATATATATTAGTTTATTTTTGTAATTATTATTATTATTAATATTATTATTATTATTATTATTATTATTATTATTATTATTATTGTTATTATTATTATTATTATTATTATTATTATTAGGATGATATCCAGTTCTTGGGGGCAAGTTCAAGAACTGGCTACACCGATGCACCAACCAAGCGACCAGCCTTGGGCCGCCGAGCTACTGCACCAGAACATAGTCAACCTCCAGTGCCCTCCATCAACCCCAACTTCCGTTTTAGCCCCACCGTCAGTCCTATAGCACCACAGGCCCCACCTGATCTCACACTTAGACCATCCTCTAAGGAGCCAAGTGAGTCCTTCTAATTGTAAATTCATTGTTACAGTCTCCAAAGAACTACAGGGATCATTTTTTGTAATTGAGTTAATAGTTTTATGCCTGTTTCAGTACTAGTACCATTGTGAGAAAGAGGGTAAATCAAGTAACTAAGCTAGTAGGTCTTATAAGAAAGGCATTCAAATATTGATGGTCCATCCCTCATTATGCTCTTCAAAAGTGAGGTGCTTCCCTGTTTGGAGTACCATCACCCCATCCGGTCCCCAAGATATGCTTGAGGATGTCAGTTGATTGAAAATGTCCAAAAGAGAGCCACCAGACTGGTGCCTTCACTACGGCACCTTAGGTATCCAGAGACATTATAACACCTGCAGTTGCCTAGCTTATACTATAAACAAGCAAGGGGGTACACAATAGATTATAGAAGTTTAAAAGCACCTCAGAGAACATTTCTCAGTCAAGTCTTCATAATGATCATACCCACCCCAATAGAGGTCACAGCCTCAGGTTGAAGAAGCAATAAGTTCATAAAATTATCAGGGCAAACTTTTTGGAATGACAGTTGTGAACTGTTGGAATAACCTGCCAGAGTGTTGTGACCACCAAATGTGAGTTCATTCCCAGACTTGACCAGCACTGGTGCAGGTTCAGATGTATTCTGGAATCAGTACTTGCCAACACTGCATAACGGATGTGACTAACAGGTTGATCAGTGGCAAAGAAGAGAAAGTAAATTAGTAGTAGCTTGAGGGGCTAAATCTGAAAATTAATCTTTAATTTTTCATATATTTTTAATAATAAAGGCCATTGGTACCCAAAGATTATGTGAAATACAGATTTTTTTTTTTTTTAATTTTGATTATTGATTTCAACCTGAAATTGAAGGTTCCTTTATGCTGGGGTTACAAAGGTAGGGCATTTACACTCTGATGTATTGATTACCTGTGGAGGGATTGTGCAGCATAGTGGAGTTATTGCTTTATCCTCTTATCGACTTATCTTATTTTGGTAGTTGTGTTCTCCCATACTGGAGTGCATGTTACTTGATAGTGCAACTTCTGATAACATATTACCTCTCCTCCCAATACTTTACTGTACATGATCCGTTTGTCTTATAGACATATTATCATTTGTGGTGGACTGATTCTGAAATTCTGTTTTATGCCAAAGTCCAAAGCCTAGCAACTCAAATACCCTCCTATCTTCACTGTATTGCTCAAGCTTTGCTGGAACTAAGAATGGTATGTGGAGCTGTATCCAATATGTCAGGGACTGATTATTGCCAGGTATCTCCATATGCTCATGATAGACTTTGTACTTTTCAGTCGTGACCTTTCCAGTCATTTATTATTAACTTATTACTTTGAAGGAAATGTCTATCAGGGGTAAAGGGTTAACAATTAATGGATTCTTAATTCTTAATCATATAATTGGCTGGTGCCAATCATATGGATAGTTCCCCAGCTACCAATCAAGGATTCCTAATGTACCAGTTCAGTGGGGTTTATATATGGCTTTATGAAATAGGATTTCACAAACATATTTATTATTTTGACTTATTATTATTATTATTATTTGTATTACGGTAAGTCCTCGTTTGACGTTGCCCCTGACCGTAGTTTTGTTATAATGTCGCTACTCCTTAAATACCCATGATTCAGACAACGTCGTCATGGACTACTTTGTACGGCGCATCACCATCTCTCATCTTAGCGCGCTATGCTCTCTCGTGGAGCTTAACTGCATCCCCAGTCTTTGTTAGGCTTCCACAGCATTCGTGCGTGTGTTAAGTGTTTTTGCTCTAAATACTGTACTGTAGCCATTTGAAACGGCTTCCAAGCGCCTATCAAGTGCTAGTGTTGTGAAGAAGCAACGTAAGACCATTAGCCTTGCTACGAAAATGGAGGTTTGAGAAAGGTGAACGTGCGGTGGACATTGGTGTTGCGTTAGTTCTAACCCCCACAACGGTGCGTGCTATCCGCCCATCAGTGAGTACAATACAAAATGATTTAGTTTATTTATGTGTTGTCTAATGGTAGACCCTGCTGCCATATGGCATCCAAAAAATTGTGTCCAAGTCCCAGATTGTTGATCTGACTTTCTGCTTCATTTACACACAATTGCAGGGTCTCAATTGTTTCTCTTACTATTGACAACACAACTTACATGTATTGTTTCTCACTTTTGATCTTTTTTACATTTTTGTATTTCTTTATGGTTCTTTATTATTATTATTATTACAGTGTTATTATTATTTTATTTTCAATTTTGTATTTATTATATAAATTTTATTTACTATGAATAATTATTATTATTATCGTCATTGTTATTACATTTTTGCCCCCCAGGCCCAGATGTGGGTCAGTGACCTGTGCCCGGGTGGGTTATTTCCATTGAATTTATGTACTGTATATGTAATGTATTTTATGGGGCAAAGGGATGCTGGGGAACGTAACTCTCATATTTTATCTATTTCTTAAGGGGAAAATTGATTCCATTAATGTTATTTCCGTTAACGTCGCGGTTTTCAGGAACGGAAACACGACGTTAAGCAAGGACTTACTGTATTATCATTATTATTATTATTATGCAAAAACAGGGTTTTACTTCTATTTAAGTTGGTAATAGCATTTTAATGTATTAAGATAAAGGTCTTTTAGGATCATCATCCAAGGCCACTTATGCTGACTACCTTCACCTTTCAGGTTGGTTCAAGAATTCATTGGCTGGTCGAAAAGTTTCCTACCTCAATAAAAAGCCGGGATCTCTCGGCAGAAACCCCATCAAAAGTCTTAATGAGAAATGCTATGGCATTCAGAAGAAGAAACAAATACGAAGCACATTCCTGTTTCATAGAGGCAACTCATGTGCTGAAGAGGTGTGGATCTTTACTTGGTGCTTTGATATAGTTCTCCCTCCCTTCCCTCATGCAAGGCAGCCAGAACCAGGAGTAACATAGACTCACACACATTCTCCCTCGTTGTTCTTCCTAATTGCCTTGCGAGATAATTTTGCTCTGCTACCTGTATAGTTTTCCCCTTCACAACAAGGCCCCCCCATACTATGGTAAGGGAACACATCTGGTACTTCAGTTTTAAATGGCGAGTGACACAGAATAAGGGAATATCTGAGTTACTGTTGACTCTGGCCACTGTGCACTAAATGGAGGATCATCAGAAGATTAGGCACTCTAGTTTATTTCACCTGATGATTAAGCACCCTAATGCTACCTAGGATGGTAAGTTAGGTTGTTTAATCATTAGGTGAAATAAGCTGGGGTGCCTTAACTTCAGGTGATCCAAAGTTAGAAGTGCAACTTTATGAGGGTAAGTTTAATCCTAGAGCAGTAATGTAGAGTAAACCAACAATGATTTTTCTAGAGTTTCCATAATAATAATAATAGAGGTGTTTTGGTGTTGAAGAAACCCAGTCATCTTTAATGATATACCCAGGATCAGAAACCCATGTGTTAAACAATCACTTATTAGGCATAAACCTCAGAAGCATTATGTAATAATGCTTCTGAGGATAGTGTGTAGCACATTGATAACTTGCAGCATGTTTATAGTGAATAGTTATGTCGTCTTTCCTTCCTGCAGAGTTTTCGGTATGAAGATAAGGCAAACTACCAGCAGTTGCTGCAGCAGTACACAGAGAGCTCAGTCTTGCCCTCCAGCTCCTCCAACAGGTATGTACAGTACTGGTAGCAATAGTGTGTAGTGTTACAAGCAGTGTGTACTAGCAAGAATAATGTGTGATGTTGGGATCAATTTGTACTGATAGACACAGTGTCAACTCTGGTGAGATCAGTGTGTACTGTATTACCCTTCCTAAAAGAAAGACACTTATTAATTTCAGGGTCACAAGGTCAAGGTCATTTTGGAACTACACTAATAAATGGCTACTACATTATTGTGATTTAAATCACTATACAGTACATGTATACAAATCCAAATTATCCCATAATGATCTAATTAAGTGATGCAAATGAACATGTAGTAAAACACCTAATCCTGTAAGAACCTGAATTATTCTACTGTGAAGCAAATGACTGTAGATATCTAAAGGATGTTAAAAGCATTCCAAATTATCATATAGTAAACTAAATGATCCTTTAGTGAACCAGATGTTTCAAAGGACCAAATAGTTAAGTAAATGACCATCTGGTGAACTAAGTATTCCCAGGGGGATCTAAATAATTGTATGGTTAACCAGGTGATCCATTAGCAAACTAAATTATCCTATAATGATCCAGTGAACTAAATGATTATATAAGAGATCCAAAAATATTATGTGATTATTTGCAAAGGTCATAGTTTGGGGTCAAAGGTCGGTACTGTGTAGCTATTTCTTTTCTTTGTGGTGTATCCATCAGTGTTAACATTATTTATCATGTCCATACATTTGGTATTTCAGAACTACAAAGTGTTTTGTTTTGTTTTTTAATATTATTATCTTTTCCACATATTTGAAATTTATATTTAAAATTTTAATACCCATATTTGATATTGGCAAAGCATACCCCGCTTATTCTCAGAGAATTAAAAAGAAAAATAATACCCGTGGAGATGGCATGTAGCCATTAATACATGTAATGAAACTATAAATGTTTTGGCAAGCTGTGATCTGTTATTATTTTTCAACTGGTAATTTCAGAGAGAGACATACTTACAGTATTGATAGTTGTCTTTAATTTTTTTAGTCCATTACATGCACACACATTGTTCATACAGAATGTGCAAAAAAAATATTATCATAAGGCCAAAAACATAAAGAGCATAAACATTTCTTCATGTTTGGGAGTAAGCTCACAGATAGTGGGAGGGGAAGTGGTGTCAGGGATCTCACCCATTCCAGTCTAGTGTCCTGCTGTAGTGAAATTATTGCCAAATTGCAATGCACTGTTTTTTCTTTTATTTTATTTATTAATATTATGTGTATTCTTTCCTCACATCTACAGGTACAGTAGACTGTATATACTAATGATAAAAGGTATAAAAATAATTCTTTTAAGTGTCCTTAACTATTTTATGTTACCATTCAAATCCTGGTTCCGTTATTCATTATGGTCAGAAATTCCCTGCTGTAAGTGGATTCACTAAAAGTGGCAATTTTCCAATCCCTAATAGCCTTGGACAGTGAGGACCCTTCCTGTTTATTAAGTGTATATCGAAAATATGTGGTGAAAGTTGCCACTGGGGAATTCACCCCCCTTCCCCTCTAATTACAGTACCGTACATTGATTCTTATGGGGCAAATTGCTGTGGTATTTGTAAATTTGTTATTCCTAATAACTTTTAGGAACTCATCCTTTGCGATAACTGGGGTATCTCTGTATATTATATACAGTAAACCCTCGATAACTCTGGCCTTTCCAAGTTATCCCAAATTCCAATTTATCAAGGCACTTCCTCCTCCTACAAAAATACAACAATAAAAATTTATCAACCCATATATTTGTAGGGGGCTCTCATAATGTTTCACGAGTTGTATTTAATCTTCGGACAAAACCGCCACTCGACTTTCGTCTTTGATTGTACATGTAATTACTAAATGTAAAAAAGTAACACTTACCAGCACTGTGGGCAAAGAATGAAGCATCATAGTAGGTGACAAAGGAGCATGGTAGGTGACACAGAGGTATGGTCGGTGACAGGTATGATAGGTGACACAGGTATGGTAGGTGACACAGAGGTATGGTAGGTGACACAGAGGTATGGTAGGTGACACAGAGGTATGGTAGGTGACACAGGTATGGTAGGTGACACAGAGGTATGGTAGGTGACACAAAGGTATGATAGGTGACACAGAGGCATGTAGGTGATGCAGGTTGCCAGATATGCCAAGATTTTCCCAGATAATTTTATATATCTTGGCATTCCCCGAGTTATACTATAATACATAACGAGACCATATCCATGCTGAGTTATGTGAAATTCCAATTCATCAAGTGCCAAGTTATCGAGGGTTTGCTGTATATTGTAGTAATATTCTTATTATGATTGAGAATTCACTTATCCAATAACCTTATACCATTTTTGTCCTCAAGGTCAGGTATTTATAACTACTACTGGGGGTAGAACAATACTGATGATGTTCTCTTGTTGTGGTTGTAGCACAAGCCCAATCGCATGCATTACACGATCCCGATTTAATTCCTTTTGGACTGATGAAAAGCGGCGACAACTTGAAGACACTTTAAGTGCTTCAAGGCTTTCAAGTACACTTGCTGTAGATGCAACAGCCTCAAGGTGTGTATCTTTCTCTTTCATGTTACATACACTGAGTTATCAGTTACTTGAAAACTTAAGAATATTTTGATAAAACACATTGCAGCAATTCATGATTTCTAATTAGTGGCTCATGCAGAATCTTCTTAATACTTTGGTATTTTAGCTCCTCCAAAGTGTTCAGTAGACCTTAAAAATATGTGCAAAAGACCTTTGCCATTTAGAGATTTACAGGTCACGTTTTCGACTATTCGTGGTTCATCCCCTTAAAAAGAAAATTAATTGGTTGGAGATACATATAAAAAAGTATTTCCATATTTCATAAAAAAAAATTTCCCTTCTCATAATCATCCTCTGGGTGACACCATTATGCTGTACTATGTTATAAATAAATATGTAAATAAATACATAGTGAAAGGCAGATGCCAGGGTTTGCTGGCTGGTCAGCTGTTTGGTTATGTAAACAAACTCATTAACTCATCTGGGGTTGAGTGAGGCTCATTTGTATTTTATTTGATTTTTTCTATCAGGAAAATTTATTGTTTTATGATAATGTTTCATTAATCTGGCACCAAATGAACCTAAATGATATGAAAAAAGAAAATTTGTCTTATTGCCCTGAAATCTCTCATTCCAGCAGAGCTCTGCATCAATTTCCTGCTAGCTGTACAGGTATGTTGGGTTGATTTTGACCCAACATATAGAGTAGTTTTGTTAGGTTAGGTCAGGTGAAAGTAGGATTCCATCAATGGTGTATACTAAGGCATAAATTATGGATAAGAGAGCAGATTTGATTGATAGTGATTTTGGACACTTGTGGGAGGTGAGTCAGTTGTTTGCAGATAATACTGAACTACTTTAGCGAGTGACCAAGAAGAAAAGTTGCAAGTGTTACTGAGTGATTTTAGAAGTGTGTGTACAGTATTAGAATAAAGTTAAAATTAAATGTGAACAAAGGTAAAGTGATTAAAGTAAGTAGAGAAAGGAGACAGAGAGAAATAAATGAAAGGTTGACTGGAGGTAAAATTGAGTAAATGGGGGGCTTCAGGTATTGGGGTATATGTGTCAGCTAGTTGAACAGTGGGTGATGAAGTACTGAGAGATCATGAAGCAAAATTTTTTCAGGCCCTTATATACCCTTGTCACTAACATTCTCTCATGATAAACTCAGTGATCTGGCCACAGAGAAAAAATCCTCGACGTCTGACATCCTGTTAGTGGACTTGGTGAGAGCAGAGAGTACAGGTAAGGCTGCATGTTTATGTGGTGCTCATATGACTCACTGTAGACCTTGAATACTGCTTGATAGTGGAGAGTTGATGTTATGGGTTTTACTGAATATTGTTATTGACTAGCATTATATAGTTGCTACAGATTCTGAGACTGACAGCGTGATCTTCGTTAAAGAGCTGACAAAACCAGTATCACGGAGCAACTCCCTTGAGTCAATCATCCAAGAATCTCCTGTCTATAACACCGACTGGCTCAAGAGTCTGTGAGTATACAGTACAAAACATACATGAAATTTTGCCTTTGTACCACAAGTAGCTGTGAATGTAGGAATCATTGTTCAACAGTTACAGTAAATACTTATTTTTTTAAACTACCAGAAGAACAGGAAAAAGTAGCCAGTGTGGTAGGGATTGGAAAATCTAAGGTTTGTTTTCATACCTAATAAGTTTAATGCTAGAATACTGTACAAGGGACAAACAGCAAACAATGGTACACGGTCAAATTTGCTAATGTAATAATGAGTTCATGTCCTAACTGCTTTTTATTACCATATAGAACTTTTGAACTGTAGTACTGTACAGTATAGTGTGTCATACCTCAGTTCATATTAGTGGCAGTGCACAGTATAAAGATCTCACAAAGATTAGGGACACGCCCCTACCCCCAGTGATTAAATAGCTTAATACTAAATGGGGGGATTAGGTTAGGTTAGATAAAAATAAGTTAGGTTAGATATGTTGTGTTTGGTTAGGTTAGGTTTAAGGTAGTTAATCATTATCCTCTTCACCACTGATAGGCTTATTAGCTGCCTGGGCGATCGGTTATGTCGCTCTTACACACTGTTGGCATGTACTAGTTACAGGAGGTATCTGTACCTCCACTCACCTCTTGTTCCATGGGTCGGTGGTTCGATCCCTGGGCACTCACCCAACTTGAAATGCTTACTTAAGTTTACAACTTGGGGGAAGTGAAGGCTTATTATACGGTGTGTTGTATCCACACTGTCTCTAACGGGCAGTCATGCCTATGGGACGCAAATTCTTGCATGCTCAAAGCAGAGCCACACACACTAGTAAACTAACTAATGAAATCATAATGTCAAATATATACATACTGTACACTGTTCAGTAATATTTTCAGTAAGCCAGTAACTGCCAGTAACTCACTGGCAGTTTACATTTATGTATAATGATTGTCCAAAGTCCTCCCAATTAAGGGGTGACTTTGGACACCTATAAATGTTATCTTTCAGAATAAGTGTGAGCTTTTAAATATTGTTGTTTTTGTTGGAAATTACGAGGCCATTGCTCCATACACCAATAGGCTACTTAGCATCTGCTTTTGACAGCATCTTTAAAAAGACCTAATTAATCGTCCGAACTAATCCTTGTTCACGGTAACAATGAATTAGTTTCACATTTTCTTTTTATTTCGTTTAGGCGTGAAAAATATGGGAATCGCTCCAGAGCTGCAAGTGATGAGGCAGAACTTGCTGCTGAAATGCAGAAAAGGTTTGAGGAAAGGCGGGCGAAGTGCCACTCATCCCTAGAGGACCGCATCACTCATAGGATGAAGTTCTTGGATCTGACATTCCCTTCTAAGGTTGAGGAGATACAGCCAGAGGAAGAAGAGGAAGAGGAGGAGGAACTTGTACCACTTACTTCTCAGATGGAGGTAAATATTATAAGTGAAGATATTTCAGGTTGACCTCTTTCTGAAGCATGTTTAACATCACTTAGTCAGCCAGCCTTTCCTGACTTAACAAGTAAGTTTTTTCACATGATTTCTCTCTCTCTCTCTCTCTCTCTCTCTCTCTCTCTCTATATATATATATATATATATATATATATATATTATATATATATATTATATATATATATATATATATATATATATATATATATATATATATATATATATATATATACAGTTGGTCCTCATATTACGCGGTTAATGTAACCCGGAGGGTACCGCGGAAAGTGAGAAACGCGTAAAGTGAATAACATAACATATGGGATTAATTGAAATGGAGTCCGGGCCGATCCCCAAACTCCACTTTTTGACGACACACAACTATGTTGTAGTAAAAATATTATCTTAACTTTATGATGGCATGCACACACAATTAATAATTAAGAGAAATATCAATAATGTTAGGTTTTTTAACACTTACATTAGTAAAAAAGATGGCTGGGCACACGGGGATGGGCGGTTGGTTCCGAGGCAGAGGGCAGATTATTGGCCCTCACCTGTATCACTTGTATCAATTGTATCACTATCCACCACAGAGGCTTGCAGGGCCTCTTTGTCAAACCCCTCAAAGTTCATATAAGTCCATATCCTCACTATAATTATCACTATCACTGACTTGGGCCGGCTGTAGTGGGTGGCGGGTGAAGAACTGGTCATGTTTTGATGACTGGGCGACCTTGTGCGCACCATTTTCGCGCCTCTTACACAACATGGCGGATGGCGGGAGGTTTGGATCCAAAAATGGCGCGGCTTGCCAGCCGCTCTCCGCTTAATGGGGTTCACGACCGCGGAATGTGAAAATGTTAGGTTCTGGCAAGGCACCGCGTTAACGGTGAAACGCGGAATGCGGGACCGCGTAATATGAGGACCAACTGTATATTATATATATATATATATATATATATATATATATATATATATATATATATATATATATATATATATATATATATATATATATATATATATATATATATATATATATATATATATATATATCTGTCTGGCCTAAGTAAAACAGGTAAAGATCTTGTAACTAGACTTAAACAACATAAATACAATGTTAGGACAGGCCAGGAATCCAATGCTCTGTTTGTTCATTTGAGGGATAACAAGCATTGCATTGACTGTGATAATGCCTCCTCAATATTACCTTGTAATTCAATTGACAGTAGGAACATCATAGAATCTAGTCTCATTAAACATACCGAAGCATTCAACATGAATTTGAGTAATGGCATGTACAAACTGGACAATTTTGTAATTAAGAAGATTTGTAACCAGGTGAGAAGGTTGGGTCACCTTACCCTCTGACCTGACTACCGACCGTTGCGGTGCTATTTAAAGATTAGTAGGGTCATTACCTAATACCTGACCATTGTGGACCTGGTCTCACCCTCCTCTGTATATATACACCTTGTTTTGTACTTCTCTTTAGTCTGTACTCACCCCTGAAGATGTGAATTACACGAAAGCGCTTGGGAACTTCGTGTTTTCTTCTTTCCTTGTGGTTATCAGCATATATATATATATATATATATATATATATATATATATATATATATATATATATATATATATATATATATATATATATATATATATATATATATATATATATATATATATATATATACTGTAATGTGATTCTCATTTAATTCCATTAACCCTTAAGCTCCGGGTTAGGGTACTGCTGGCAGTACCCCCTATGCGGGGTTAAATCGAGAAAAAAATCAACATTTCCAAAATTAATTTAAAAATAAATAAATAAAATATAAAATTAAATATAAAAAAATGGCGGGAAAATTGGCGGACGTTTTGGAACGTCACCCGGGGCCTAAGGGTTAAGGAGCAATTGAAAGTTACATATCGTAATAACAGTACAGTATAATAATAGTCATGATAATGTTTCTCAAAAGTGTCTGTTCTTCTAAAGAATTCACTAATGTTCAAAACACTATAAAGTCAAGGGCCTGAAAATAAAAACAAATACTAAAGAAAAAAAAGTGACTGTTTGAATTGTATCTTTGTATATCCTTAAGTTGTAACACTTCCTAAGTCCTGTAATAAGTATCATTACTACATTATTCTCATAGCAAGTCCTAACAGAATTCTTTATTAGATATTTCTTAACAGAAGCCTTCTTTATATTCTGTACTTACACCAGTGTCTAAATCTCTATTCCTTGCTCTCCCCCTTTCAGGATGTGATTGACAATGCCCTACAGAGGTCCCGTGATACGCAGAAGGTGCTCATTGAAAAATTCAACATTCAAATCACCCGTCGTGATATCGCCACACTATCAGGCCTGAACTGGCTGAATGATGAGGTATGTTTGCAAGATTTGCTTGGTATAACAGCATATCCAGATGTGGAAGGAGAGATTGGTGAATTGTATGGAAACCAGTATATACCACATCTAAACACTTAACAGCAAGGACCAGAAAACTTCCTCCCACCACTACCAAGCCTTTTCCCATAAATGTATGAGAGTAAACACAAATTCTTCCTTCAGTCACTGTCATTCATTGATGCTGCTATAACAAGGTGTAGCAGCATGTTTGAATTTTACCAAAGAATGAACTTGGGACCTTGCTCAACAGCAAAGAGTTTAATGTCAAAGTTGAAGGTCAAATTTACTGGCATTTATGCAATTGTATAACTGAATTATGTATACTTAGGTGCATTGGTTTGTTTCTCTGTCTGTCTAGTCTTAAGTTTGTATAATTGATTCATCATCTAGTTTTCAACAAAATTTTATGCCAGAATTGGAACAAATTGTGTGATATATTCAGTATATGGATGGGTGGGCGTTGAGCATGTGTGTAGACCATTTATAGTTTATCATAGATTACAGTTTTAGTTTACATCATGTTTAAGTGAATCATTCTTACCAGGTGATCAACTTCTACATGAACTTGCTGGTGGACCGTGGGAAGAATGACAACTATCCGAGTGTATATGCATTCAACACTTTCTTCTACCCCAAGTTGGTCAAGACTGGCCACCAGTCAGTCAGAAGGTGGACTAAAAAAGTGAGTTAGTTTTATATCCCTGTATACTTGTATTGTGATTCCCATAACTGATGGGTAGAGCATTCACCTTGCAAGAGAAAGTATGTACAGGGTTTTCTGCTTTTATGTTAGCCTGTGCACACTCACCAGGTAAGTTAGTACTGTATATTATCAGGTGCTCATGTTGATGGTGAAACAACAGTTTAGTGGGTTAGCATACTGTTGTGAGGGTGGAGTAACCCCACTAGCTGCTGAATTATGGTGTACAGTACTAAGTTTTCTCCATCACTGTCCCCAAGATTGTGTTATTTGGTGAGGGAGAAGAAATTCTGGTGTGGTTTTGTGTGTGTGTGTTTTTGTTTTTACCCCTTGCATGACATAACTTCAGTAAAAGTAGTTCCTTTGTAACATAGTTGATGAATTAGGGAACATATTCATTTAATGAATTCCATAATTTGCTATTTACATGTAGGGTAAATGTGTGTTTTGGGTAATAATTCATAGTGCTATGCTCTTCTCAGCTTTATAAACAGCATGAGGCTTCCTAGCTGCTTGTAGCCCAGTAGACCCAATTGCTCTCCTTCTACCACTAACTCCCTAACTCCCAACACACATCACCACCAAGCCTCAGTGTGGTGCCTCAGAATTAATTTCTTGTGAGTGTAACTTCAGTATTGTATTTATGATATTAAGTTTATCTTTGTTACTGTATATTTGTGATTACACTTAAGGGCCAAATAATTGGCCAGTACAGGTTCACAATCCCTTATCCGAAATCCTTGGGGCCAGAGGCATTTCGAATTTTGGAATTTTTCGGTTTTTAGAATTTTTTTTTTTTTTTTTTTTATAGCCTACCCGGGCACAAGTCACTGACCCACATTGGGGCCTGGGTGGCGAAAATATAATAAAAATAATAATAATAATAACAATTCATAGGTCAACTGTAGGTCGTGTTTCTCACTTTTGATTTTTTTTTTTCATTCTTCTATTTCTTTATTATTATTATTATTATTTTATTATTACAGTATTATTGTTATTATTATTATTATTACTATTATTATTAATTTTATTATATTTTATTTTATTATTATTATTATTATTATTATTGTTATTGTTACCTGTATCATTATTTTTTTATTTGGGTGTATTTTTTATTAAATTTTTTATTTACTATGAATAATTATTATAATTATTATTACTATTACATTTCCCCCCCCCCCAGGCCCCAATGTGGGTCAGTGATCTATGCCCGGGTGGGCTAATCCCTGTTAAAAAAAAAAAAAAATTATTCGGCACCCTTACGGCGTGATACAATATGACACGGGTGCCGAATAATTTTTTAGTGGGTGTATAGTGCGTGTTAAGTGAGGTGTTCTATAAAACCAAATATCATATTAAAAATGGAGATTTAAAATATTGATTAGTTGCATATGTCCTGTGTAGTGATGGTTTAGAGTCTATTGGTACAGTATTGCATAAACTTTAGACATTACTAATATACAATCTGACATACAGTATTGAGAATTGGCAGTTCACCTGAGAATAAGTTGCCAGCTGTCACTGCTAATTGTCCATTCTCATAAAATCGAACCACAGTTATGTAATTCTACAGTTAACATGACTGATGTTCATTTTTTATTTTATTTCTTACATATTTGTAAATATTTTTGGTAGTCTAATAATGTAACCTCACTTTTCCTAAAAAAAATATTTAATTCAGTTAAACAATTTCACCAAGATATGAATTACACTTTAACTCACATTATGATGTGTATTTTCATCTCAGGCACTATCATTGACTTTCTGATAAATTTTCCTATTCTTGTTACCCATTATCGTAAGATCTCTTAAATGATGGTTACTGTGCTTAGGGCATGTGACATATGTAACATTTTCACACCTATCTAATATAAAAAAATTAAATGTGGCTTTCTCCTGTGTGTCTTTTTGATACGGTATTCTGCATTTTTTAAACTCCTGTTTCCTGCATCAGGTTGATGTGTTCAGCTACAACCTGCTGCTGGTACCAGTCCACCTGGGAATGCATTGGTGTCTGGCTACCATAGACTTCAGGGACAAGGCCATCCGGTACTATGACTCTATGCTCGGGGACAACCACCGATGCCTGGAGGTGAGGTGTTCTTGTGTCTTATGTTTACAAGCAGTTATTTATCAGTGACAAGGCCACAGATTCCATCCTTTTTACCCCATTTGTAGTCACTTCCTTCAAATTGGTGGAATAAGGGGGACATTTTCTTTAAAATGTGGGCTCCACTGCCTTGTTTCTTAATATATTTCCTTTAACATTATACTTTTGATAAGTAGTGGAGTAAAGAGTAGAGTGTCTCCCTTCATTAATATAAACAATGTGCTGTAATAAGACCCATGAAAGTATGTATTGAAATTTTTTTTAGTTTTCCACCATGCTTATAATTTTGATAAAATGTCTTATGTTTTGGTATATTATAATCATTACTTACTGTATTTAACTCACTTTAGGCATTAGTACATTAATTTTTTCTGTTTTCTGTGTCAATGACCTAAACTGTTTTGATGCCATGAAGCGATAACAATGTGAGTCAATCAGTCTCATTGTTTATTCCTCACACCATGTCACTCCCAGCAGACAACTTCTATGTTCTATATAACATGTGGTGTTGTATGTATCACTGTTCACGTGTATCTCCCCTGACAGTTGGACTTTTAAAGAAGTTGGGGAATATTTTTATACCTTTTTTACTTGTGATTTTTTTTCAATGTTTCTTTAAAAACTATGTTTTCAGGCTCTTCTAAAATACCTGCAATCTGAGCATCTGGACAAGAAATCAACTGATTATTACACAAGAGACTGGACACTGGAGAATATTAAAGTATATATATATATATATATATATATATATATATATATATATATATATATATATATATATATATATATATATATATATATATATATATATATATATATATATATATATATATATATATATATATATATATATATATATATATATATATATATATATATATATATATATATATATATATATATATATATATATATATATATATATATATATATATATATATATATATATATATATATATATATATATATATATCATGCATTATTCTCATTATGGTACAGTATATATGAGGGGTGTTAATGCAGAAGCTATCAAAAGAAAATAATCACAATATAAGCATCCACACCAATGCTTTTTTCACATTTACACTCCCTCATTATTATCACCAGGCCTTTTAGTTCAGTCCAGTAATTGTTCACAGTTATTTCAGTATGATAGGTAATTCTTTAACATTTGGAAACTAATCATTTTATGATTGGGCATTTATACCTAATTTTTACATTGCGTCATTTGTCATACCGAGGCTGTCTCAAAAATTTTATGTATACTGTGTGCTACTTTTAAGAACTGGTTTTCTGGATAACAAGGTACAGTACGTAACTATAGTATTTCCACGCTAACCTGGCTCATATGCCACGCTCCTCTTCTATACTAATAGCTGATTGGTTCATAGAAAATCCAAACTAAATGTGTTCACAATTGGTAAGCAGATCTGTTATTATCTAAAATAACGTTAAATATCTGTACTATCAAAATGAAAATAATTTCAAGGTACTTCAGAGAGTATGTTAGACAATTTTAAATACTTTTCATAAAAGGTCGATATAAATACGAGCTAATATAAGTGCAGTCCGAGGGGAGGTAAAACGCTCAGGGGAACCAATAAGCTATTTGTAGGTGTGGCTTACGGGCCAGGTTAGTGTGGAAAGGGGGACAAATGTAGGAAGTATGGGCAAGATAGTACAGTACATATGAATGGCTGAGTAAAACATGGTTAGAACCTTAAGTTCCCATTATGATGTACAGTACTGGATATCACTTAATACCTCAGCAACTATCCAGTTGGAGGTGTAAGCTGGGATATGTATATTCATTCAAGTTAAATACTTCAATTGTCAGTGTACTGGCAACTGTACATTAGCTACTCTGATTACACTGTCAAGCATCTTATTACATGTTGAATTGTTTCTGATATTTTTTATCCCATTGAAATAATCATATCCACATTTGATGGAAAAATTGACGTAAGTGGATTATTACCCTTGGTTAAGTGTAGTGTGACCATAGATAGTGAACTGGGAATGGAAGAGAATATTGTATACAGTATTAGTGTGTAAAATGTCTCTCTTACAGTATGTAGCAGATATTCATTACCAACCAGTTCTCAAATACTGTACTTTACAGTATTATCATGTCTTCTGTATAGAGAATTGAATGCTGGAGTCTAAAACCAACTGATATTTTCATACTCACTAATTTTATTATTGTTCTTTTTCAGGATATACCCCAACAGATGAATGGATCAGACTGTGGAATGTTTGCCTGCAAATTTGCCGAGTACTTATCACGCAATGCTCTTATAACTTTCGACCAGCAGCACATGCCCTACTTCAGGAGAAGAATGGTATATGAGATTGTCTGTGGTGCATTATTATAGTAAAAGGTCAAGATTTTAACATTAAAGACAAAAACAAAGAAGTTGATAAGAAGTTAAGTTGTATCATGTGTGGTGTTCAGTCTTATCCTCCATTGTTGTCGACATCCAGATCCAAGCAGGAAGGTGTAAACATAATCTTGTATCAAGACAAATACTACAGATTGATTCCTCATGATAAATTTAGGTTTGATGAAATACTCCTATGCCTTTATATAACAAAACTTAATATTTTTTTTCCTGGCTACTGTGTACGTGTGTGTGTGCATACGTGCATTTTTTTATGTTATAGTGTTAGAAAAATGTAGTTACCAGTTTTATCCAGTCGTGTAACAAATTATCTTATTGGCATTATCACAGTGAAGAAAATAGTCACAGCCAGAGCACTTGAGGTTGAAATTGAGAAAGTAGGTAGTAGGTAGTAGGCAGCTATCAAACAGGGAGGTACTACCATCTGGGAAGATATTGGAAGCATAATGTGTTATCTAATGGTAGACCCCTGCTGCCATATGGCATCACAAAAATTGTGACCAAGTCCCTGGTTGCTGATCTGACTTTCTGCCTCATTTACACACAATTGCACGGTCTCAATTGTTACTCTTACTATTAACAACACAACATACATATTGTTTCTCACTATTGATATTTTTATTTTTTTGTTTTTGAATTTATTCATGGCTCTTTATTATTACAGGGGGTATTATTATTATTATTATTATTATCATCATTATTATTATTATTATTATTATTTATAATTTTTATAGACTTTTATTATTGCTGTATGTGTATTTTCTTTTATTATAATTATTTTTTTTTAAATATTGTTATTAATTTTATTATTATTATTATTATTATTATTATTATTATTATTATTTTCTTTTATTATAATTGTTATTTTGTTAAATATGTTTATATTAATTTTATTACTAGTATTATTATTATTACCATTATCATCATCATTGGCATAATTATTATTATTATTATTGTTTTATTATATTTTCGCCCCCTGGGCCTTGATGTGGGTCATTAAAAATGACCCGTGCCCGGGTGGGCTAATTCCCTTAAAGAAAGAATAAAGAAAGAAAATACACAGCAAATTAATACAAAAGGTATGTGTGAGAGAATTAAAATATTTATTACAGCATACTGTATATGATAATAGGCCATTATTCTACCCGAATGTTATGTTCATTTGTGATATTGTAGTAACTTTTGTAAAATTGTGTGAAGATACAAGACAAGTTTTTCTAGTGATCACTAAAATGGTTCTACTGTAAGTAGTTTCTTAAGTTTTAAACACCGATTCCTCATAAGTATGAAATTAGTACTGTACTGTAAGCATGTCACTTAATATGATTATTATTATTGGCTTATAATCATTATGCACTTATCTCACCTTTTATAATGGAAGTCTATATAGGAAAATGATCCAATTTATATAAAGTATTTCAGGAATGTAATAATTTTTTTAAGTCGAGGACTGCCTGTACTATGTCAAATCCTGTAGTGTGTGATGTGTCTGATGAAAAAGTTTTGTAATGATTGACTCAAACAAAGATACAGTATACTGTATGAGAATAATTTTTTATAGATTGCACAACATCTTCCATGATGTATGTTCAAGACAGCTTGAACTTTTTTTCTCAGAATGTTCATCACGTGTATATTTTGTTGTAAGATTGTCAGTACAAAAGTAACTAAAGTGTTCTTATACTGAGCCCAAGTTTTCCTCCTAATTTTTATACAGTACAGTATGTAATTTCAACAGAGAGTGTAAACAGACTATTACTGTCAGTGATAAACAGAATGTCAGCAAGTATATAGTAATACAGGCAACAGAGAAAAGTAAAACTTACTGACATATATACTAGTACTGTACTGTGCCATATACGTATACTAGTACAGTACTGTGCTGTGACATATACGTATGCCAGTACTGTATACTTTTATGGACGTATCACGATATACAAATCAGATCCATTGCATAAAAATTCTGGGAAGTCCTTTAGTTAGCGTGTTTTTTTTACAGCATTGCAAATGAATTAAGTCTTGTATTTGTATTATATGTTTAAAGTCAACAATTGTTCCGTTATAACAGAAACGTGCAGGTTCCCTTTCCCAAACACTTAATGTTGTAAAGTCTCTTTCAAGATTCTTCGAACATTGCTGGAGACAGCTGGCAACTCAAGGCCATTTGCTTACTATAGTACGTAGTAAAAAATATGAATGAATGTAAAAGCCCAACCAATAAATAAGCAACGGGAACTAAGTAACCAATCACCGATCACTTTTACATTCATTCATAATTTTTATTACGTACTATAGTAAACAAACGGCCTTGAGTTGCCAGCTGTCTTCAGCAGTGTTCGAAGAATCTTGAATGAGACTGTACCTTGATAGATAAAACTGTGTAAAACTTTATGACGGTAATTTAATAGTTTGCTTGAAAAAAAATTATTTTCATAATCACAAAGTTATAGGTCTGCCAACTTTTTGCTTTCTTGTCATTTTCTGTGGCTGTTCATATAATGATTTCTAATTTTGATATACAGTTTTTTGTAATCCAGATTTATTAATAGATACATCCCGTATCATAATCTTATTTTAATGTTTATTATTGCTATTTTACAGCTTATCTGTACAATACAGTACAGTACTTACTTTGCTCCCATTATACCTGTATTTTACAGTCACTGCCTAAATTATTTATTACCATTCACAGTATGTATTAGTACTGTATTATGCTTTATGTTCTGAAAATCTCTAAATAGTATACTGTATGCTTTATATCCTGATAGGTTTTTCTCCCTTTATGGACATATCTTCACACAACATATTTTCACCATCACACTCATGTCAAATATCTACACTTTCATCATAGTAAGGGGACATGAATTT
The DNA here is from genome assembly GCF_018991925.1 of Homarus americanus. Classification (NCBI taxonomy): domain Eukaryota; kingdom Metazoa; phylum Arthropoda; class Malacostraca; order Decapoda; family Nephropidae; genus Homarus; species Homarus americanus. Next base: position 3,282,519 of record NW_024720711.1, read on the forward strand.
GCTCTGCTGTTAATTTACAAGCTGAATATTTAAATAAGCTTTGACTTAAAAATAAGTGGACAAACAAAAGTGTTTGGAATCACACAAATATACAGACATGTTTTATGGAAATAAAAGGAGTTAGTAAGATTGATAAAGAAGATTGTACTTGACTGGTAGTTAGTGTTAATTATGACAACAGTCTGATGACCAGGTTAGAAAATATCTTGTGTGAAGGGTTTTAATGAAGGCATGTGGGGATGATTGTACATGTGTCATCAGCTTTTTGTATAGAAATAACTTTTGCTATCAGACTGATGATAAGAGTCATTGAGAGCAAATAACAGCCCCAAAAAATTAAGTTTGAGGAAAGAAATATGGTCATAATGTAATGAGTATCATAAAGTTTTGGGAGTAAGACATTTGGAAGATATAACTTTATTGTGGGAGGATCTTTGTTGCCCGTGATTTCAGCCTCCCAGTGTTATATGGGAAAAGATTTGCAAGAGTGAAAAAACAAAATTTAAGCCCCACATATATACAAGTTAGTCGAATGGACAGAAATACCTAGATAAAATAATTACAAAATTATGTTGGGACATGCAAACTCACTTAAGATATGCTTTCATTAACACGAATGTTTATACTTGTCGGTCAGGGACCTCATTTTTGGTCTCTGGGGTCACCTCATAAAGGATTAAGGACTTAAGCTATTCACTTCTTTCTGAAAATTTTCCAACTTACTGTACTGTAATTTACTTGTAATGCATCTTCTTACTCAGGAATGAAAGGATGAGTTCCTCACAGGGACAAGATCTCTTAATTTTTGGGTAGAGATAGCTGAGAATTAGTTTTTTGGTGAAGTTGCCTTATCTTAACAGCTCCACATTTATATTAGGAAAGTCGCATTTACTGATATGTCTGATAAAACTATTAACCTGTATTTCTATTCTTGCATTTATTAGGACTAGTGGTTTGCCTGTTATGGAGGACAGGATGTGCCATTTTTTCTGTATAATGTACAGTAGTGTGTCATTCCTTATACTGTAGAGTTGCAGAGACCTAAATAAACCATTAAAGTGGATCATTGAAATATAATGGCCACTTTAGAGAAGTATTATATTTTTACATATTGATGATGATTAATCGGATAGTATAGGGGAGATATTTGTGATTGATGTTTAAAAAGATATTCTTCAGAGTTGTCCAGCTGTAGAGGGGAGGAACAAATATTTAGTTAGATGAGGACACAGATGTATCTTCTTGAATAATATGTAATGCAAACCACCACTTTGCTCTAATATGGAAGTCTGCTTTGCTGACTATTTGCTTAAGGTGAACAGCAGAGTATTATGCCTATGGTTTTGAAAACTTGATAGAAGGCTACAACTTTACTTACTTTTTTCCAATACGTATTGGCCAGTTGCATATAAACATTGTAATCTACTAACATATGATGTCCTGTAACTAATTTGTCACATGCAGCACAACTATATCCAGGTTGTGGGTGTCTATAGTATTAACCCAGTCATTTATAACTTAAGAATTCCTGTCATGGCTGATCGCATTTAATATACTGTACAGTAATTGTTAGGGAATTCTAAAGTGACATGTGGTAGTGCAGCAGAAGTTAAGAATACACTAATCACATATATTTATGAACAATAATCTTTGTTTGTAATGTTACATCCTCAGTGGATCACTCTGTAATTCAAATACCATAGGAAGATTCATGACCACATATCGAAATAATGTATAAACAGCTGACCACCAACAAAAAATTTGTACAGGTTATAGTACATGCAAACCCTGTCTCCATTTGTATGCAAACAGTATTTATTTATTTATTTTTTTTCATTATAAGCTAACAAATGGTTCAAGATGTATTATAAACTCTCAGAATATCTTTAGATAACTGTACAAAATGTGAATAACTTTAGTATATAAGATTTAATTTTGTGAAAACTTGTAGGATTGTGAGAAAACTTGGCTTAAACTTGTTAAGTGTCTATTATAAAATTATATTGAATCATTAATGGCTATGACCACCATATACTATTTGTGTTAAATAAATACTTTAATGAGGTACAGATACTTTACAATTGAATTTTCTTAGTTTCCATGAGATTCATCCTAACAACTGGTCTAGCAGCACTTGGTTCTTGACACTTGTCCCTCCAACTGTATCTTGTACTCTTGTCCCTCCAACTGTATCTTGTACTCTTATGTTCATTAATACCTATAGATAACATCTTGTTGGCTTCCATCATTATTGAACAGGATACAAGTACTGTATACCTCAGTTTATGATAACTACAGGTATTTACCGCCTAAATTTTATGATACAATAGTAAATAATTTTACACATTTTTATTTAAGATCTTTTTTCTTTCACTTACATATTTTATAAGTTGCTTTATATTTAAAAAATTTTGTGGGGTGGAAAACACGATACAGTAACTACCCACTAACAGTATTTTTAAACAGAACGAATGTAACAAGATTATTATGAGCCAACGGAATCTTTCAAATCCAGTTCCATGCTTTGGTAAAACTCTTCAGCAATTTGTTGCATTTTTTTTCAAACAATTTACCACACAGTATTTAGGAATGTCCAGAAAGTGAGCAGCAGCAATAGCCTGAGTGGCAAGGGATCCTGCAAAGCCATCACTTTAGATGTTTAGTTTGAGTTAATAAGGGACATTGAGGCTGGCAAAAAGATGATTGCCACTAGTAGAGTTTACAACTATCTCTGTTGACTTGGACAAATACAGTAAGTTTTGTTAATTGTTGCCTAAGTATTACAGTGTACTGTACTGTACTGTACTGCATTTTCAGTTTTTATGCATGCACATATTTAAGTTGTGCTGCAAAGTGTCATTTTATTACGTGATAAAGTAGTCGTTAGGTACCATAAATATGATATAATTTAAATATTATAAGTCCCTTGCAAGATTTTACTTCACTGAAGCTTTGTCAACCTCAGGGATGTCATCATAGGCTGGACAGTGAAGACTTGACTTGTGACAGCAATTGATTTTCAAAAATAAATGATAAACAAGGGTAACTAAAAATTGGTCATAAGCTGCACATGAAAAAATCTTTGACACAAATATATATATATATATATATATATATATATATATATATATATATATATATATATATATATATATATATATGCCAATCAGATCAGAAAAGTCTGGGATGACCAAATGTAACCAAATTCTACCTGCTAAACAGCTTTGGTAATACTGTATACAGTATGTGTTAAGCATGGTAATTTCTAAACCTAAGCTGCTCTAAGCATTAGTGGCTGGACAGTGTCTACTGATTTGATCTGCCTTTGAAACAAAATTGTCTAACCTGAACAAGAAGAACTGAAAAAAAAAAAAAATTATATATATATATATATATATATATATATATATATATATATATATATATATATTGTGCAGGAATGACAGTACAGTACATGTAAAAATCTTTCAAATCTATTACAGTATTGTATTAGTATCAAAGTACTGTACCTGTATTGCAATAATTGTGAACGATGAAAACAAAACTTCCCCAGCCAACGCCTCGTGGTCTAAGATCGGCCATTAGTGCTGCCTAACAAAGCGGAGGTCAACTATCAAGCCACGCCTAGCCCCGCTATATAAGACCTCACCTCGCCGTGACCTGCCCCTTCTACCTACAGTCATGCAGCAAGCAACACCTCCTCTGAGCACGCTCCCGAACCAGCTCTCTCTACTCCACGCTTGTAACCACGCTGCCTTCCCAGCACCAAGCTGCACTGTACATCCAATACAATATATATACAGAGAGCACATTGTGAGTTTCCTTTCTCCATCCCATCCTGAGTGTGAACCAAACATCCTATTACCCTGTGGGGTATGGGATGTTTGTTCGGACTCAAAAATCACGATGTGCTCTCTGTATACATGTTGTATTGGATGTACAATGCAGCTTGGTGCTGGGAAGGCAGCATGGTTACAAGCGTGATGTAGAGAGAGCTGGTTGGTGAGGATGCTCAGAGGACAGCTTGTGGGTCGCCATGCTCGCCGGCTGGAGCGAGGACCGCCACGCAGGCGGAGGAGGAGGTGGTGTTGCTGGCTGGTTGGTGTAGGTAGAAAGAGAGAGATCACCACGAGGTCAGGTCTTAAATAGCGGGGGTTGGCGTGGCTTAGTAGTTGTCCCCCGCTCCGTGGGCGGCGCTGGTTGACCTAGACCACGAGGCACACACTGTGGAATTCGCGGGGTCGGCTATGCAGCGACAAACAGCGTTTGTAGGGGAGAAATCCACTACAACCCCACAATATCTCACACTCAGGATTGAGGTAGGATAGAAACTCACAATGCGTTTTCTGTATATAAATGTATATTGTTGTACAGTGCAGTGCTAAGGAGTTACTAGGTGATGAGTAGTTTGCTCAGAGGTCTTGTTGGCGAGGAGCTTTCTGGGGGAGCTGATTGGTGAGGCGCTGTAGAGAGATGTTGCTGGTCCAGACGGTCAGAATAGAATGACTACCCCGGCCAGCCTGTTCCGTATTTATGTGATTCTGCCGCATCAGGAATCGAGGCGCAAGTAGCGCGAGAGCCAATCACGGGGTAGAACGCGAAAGGTGTGAAACTCTCTGATCTTGAGGTGGAAGGTCAAGACTAGGTTGGCGATCATACCCCTACGTCCACACCATAGACCTAGTCTCTCGGCGTAGCTGGCTGTACGCTGATTGGCTGGTAAGTGCGCGGCAGGAGCTCAGTCGGTAGTTGTAGGGGAGAGGATCCACTACAACCTTATCTAAGTTAACATTTTATTACTAAAATCAATTAGGGTGATAAGTTAGTCAGTAGATCATAGATATAGTTGAAAAATCATTAGGTTAAGTTCAAAATTGGTCAAATGGCCTCTAATATCAGTCCCTGACAGTTTAAAATACTCCAACCCTAATGGTTTATGGACTTAATTGGAAATAAGCGTTTAACATTTAATTGGGGTATCAACTGACTGCAATTATTTTATTGCATCCTTACACTGTTTATGTGCAGTGCAAGTTGAACTAATATGACATTGTGAATGATTTTACTGAATATGTATGTATGTATGAGTTTAGTGCATCATCTTTCTACCTACGTTGGGTTTCGTTGGGTCCTGTCAAGACTGAGGCCCCGACGACTTGCAGCCATTAGATTTAATATAAATTGTGTGAGGATGTTCAGGTGACAGCGGAGTCTGTCTAATGTTACGAGAGGACCTCTGTGGTGACAGGAACTCAATGTGTTGTATTGATCAGTATGATAACATGACTCAAGGCCGAGTGTTGAAAGCTGGCGATCATGTGGCTGGCGGACTAGCATACATTATCTTTACCTCACTCGCGTTCTTGTGTTGCGACATCATAAGCTATCCTTAAGTCCTAACGCGTCGGAGAGATGAGGGGGGAGGGGGTTAACTGGCTAAGTGCCCCTCCTTTTAGTGTAAGTCTGATTTAAACATAAAAATTTTGACACAGTCTTAATCTAATATAACCATCAGCAATGAGCTCCATTCCTGATGACCTTAGTAGCTACAAGGTTAGGTTGAGGACTGTTAGGACTGGGGCCCACTTGACATGCAACTGGTTTAATCTGTCATTCAACCTTGAGGCGTGATGGTAAGGTGGGACTGAGAATTGTCTTATGATTACCAAGTACTGTATGTTTGGTCCCATTTTTAGCCAACAACCCTTAATTACGATTATTTAACGGAACAATCACCAGGACTGTTCAGAATCCCTGTATTGTTCTTGATAGCCTTGTCAAAGGCTATTTTTAAGTCCAGTGTTGTCTTGATTCCACTACTCGAGTTGGTAGACTGTTCCATAAGTCTACCACCCTCTGTGGGACGAAGTACACCGCGTCCTTTTATTTCTCCTGCATAACATTTTAGCACCTTGAAGTTGTGTCCCCTCGTATTGGTGGCGTTTGAAAGCACGAAAAAATGGCCTGGGCTCACATTTCCATTCCATATCTCTGCGATCCACTCCACTGTGGGTTGTCTAAAGAAGTGTTATTACGAGAATGATTAAACAAACTTGGGACCTTTCTTATTCTTAATAAAATTGTATAATTTCATCCCGAAGAGCCGTTTAGCTAATCAAGTTTCCTGATTGGCCACATTTAGGGCTCTTGTATACTACATACGAGTAGTCCGCATGATGTTTTGTGCTCTGGTATTTCTTGCATGGGTATTTTCTTTTGATAACTTTCATGAATCTGTGAGTCATTCACCAGGTTTTATTCTCTCTCATCCATGATTTCCGAGATACACATTCATCTGCAGTTGTCTCAAGGATTTTCGATTTCCATACATTTTTGCCGTGATTCGTCTGTCTGATCTTTATGTTGTCCCTCATGAGCTGGTAATCACCATGGTTGAAATAATAGTCATCCTTATTTGACTACTCTCTCCCGACTTTCAAATATTGTACTGTATTCCACTAAGTACTGTATGTAGTGGTCACTGGCCGGAGTTAGTTTTTCCCTGACGTAGACCTCTCGTTTTTGTAATTGTAAAATATTCGATGACTGGTGTATCCAATGTATTTAAGTGCTTCAACAGCGGTACCGTGCTAATCGGCGATGCAGATTAATTAATGTACCCTAATTTCATTGAAGAATAGCGAATGATGAAGGTAGGCAAATCAGAAGGCACATAGAAGATTCGAAGTACAAAATTATTATTGGTATTCTTGTGAAGTAGGAAAAGCCACGTGAAGGTGACCCTCTACGATATGGCATTGCAACAGCACTGCATAATGGCCACCGTTGCAGAGTTCATGTAAACTGCAGCGACTTCATTATTCATGAATCATCCTCATCGAGAACGAGAATTGACATAAAAAACTGCCGTGTCAACTGCATAAGCCTCGCCTGCAAAGACGTTCACCTACGATAATTATGCTATGCAGCTATAGCTGAGGGGCACACGACTAGACTTTCATTGACTACCTAGTCAGATTTTAATACGATTTATCCTTTAATTTCGTAAATACAAAATAAGATAATTTTTATGCTGAATAAATCTTCTTATAATCCAAAATAAATTTATTTGATATCTTAAATGAAATAAATGAGAGAGTATGTAAAAATTTATACTAAATAGATGTATAGATAACTCATTTATATTGACTCACTTTCTTATCATTGTGTCGGTCGTTGATATAATACAAAGAGACTTTTCAAAGTTTATTAAATTCGACAGTAAATACAAATTATCGATCATATAATTTAAAATTTACTACCTTTTGATATATTAATTAAATCAATTACATATGCGGATATTTTATATTTGAACGGTGAAAGAAAAACAAAACGAAAGTAAAATGAAATCCGGCCGATAATTATAGTGTGTTGAGCGGGTGCTGGCGTGTGAGCCTGGCGGAGGGCGAGCGAGGCGACCCGGTATTGATCGCCACTGTCGCCGCCACAGTCGAGCAGCAGCCAGCCACGATGGGGGACAACAACGGTCTCTACAAAAACATTGCGGATCGCGATAACAGTTTTAAGAAGTTCTTATGGAATTCCGATACCAAACAATTCCTGGGCCGTACCGGAGCATCATGGTGTAAGTATCAAACCAGAGTTATGGGTTAAGGTATACCTGGAAATCGATATCATGGGGAAAATTTGTATGAGGGAAGACTTCCATTGATGGCAGGTAGACCTTAGTGTGTGGTGGCCAGGTGCGAACTAAGGTGTGTGATGGATACTGCGGATATATGCACCTGTGGTGGCCGGGTCAGGCATGCGCTGTGGTAGGGTCAGAGTAATGTTGGGGGGTGCCGCATTGACCGGGGGTGTGGCCCTAACAGTCTCGCACACAGTCGCCCCCAGACCATCACCCACCACACAGTCAAAATGGTAGACGAAGACAAGGAAAGGCTCAGGCTCTACACGGGCCAAGACAAGACTTTAAAGAAGTTTTTGTGGAATTCTGAAACTAGACAGTTTCTTGGTCGTACAGGAGGGTCATGGTGTGAGTATTAAAGGGTTTTTCATGCTGGTCATTGCACTCTACGTTGTTATATTCTCCAGAAATGTTATGTTTATATCGTTAGCTATCAAACGACTATCTTGTCGTTAACTTCTCAGGTGGGTATACTGGTGTAAAATCGTGTCGCAGCATCCGTAACACAGGTGACCAGTTATTTTTTGTTTGAGATATTCGTGTTTCCCCAGTTCAAGGATATTTAGCTTGTCTCATTAGATCGGGTCAAGTCGTTTCTGAGTTTCTGCCACAGAAATACATTGACTACGGTTTGAGATTTAATCGAACTAATAAAACATTTTAACCTGGGATTATGAATCTCCACCTGGCAATTACATAATTTTTCAACCAATCATGTGAAGTAGTGGTGTTGGCCAGTTGGGGCATTTTTCTGACCAATATGTAATCAGTCTGATAAACTTGAGGAGTACAGTAAGTGACTCGATGTACAGGTATATATATATACAGTACATACTGCGATTCTATTTACTTTGATCTGAAGAATTGATAAGTACTGTACTTTTGGAAGTTAATACAGTATGTATTGTTGGCCTAAAGTTAACATGAACCGTAGACAAAAGTAAATACGTATGTCGAGCAAAATTTGGTATGTGCAGTACTTTGGGCTAAAAGTTAATTACGGTCAATAGCTACTCGGGAATGGGGGCACGGGTTAACCAATAACTTAAGAAATTTGTTATATAGATTATAACTGCAGGTATCCCTCATACGGATGGGTTAGGTTCCTTGAAAACAATTCGTTAAGTGAATAGTCATGTCTAATAATATAACTTATTTGAAAAAATTGGTTCAGTTCCCAATGACAAGAAAATCCCAATATTGTACAGTACCAACAATTACTGTACAAAATCGGTTCACAGAAAACAAAATTCTTACCAAACTACTGTACTGTACTATAATTTAGCACTGTACCTAACACATTAGAAAATTAATAAAATAGAAATTGTACTATACCTAAAGGCACCATATTTGTGAGAAAAGCTTTTGTTTAGTGAGAAAGTTTGAATAGAATATTCGTTTGAGCTTTGTAGAATTAACTGTATAGCGAGGGATACTTGTACTGTACTACAGTATTTTCTTACCTCAAGACCATTCCCAAGAATTATAAGAATTTAGCTAAATATCTTTCTCGTAAAAAATGGTCATGCCAACGATTATGAATAAACTCATTTAGAAATACATCATTACTTCAGGACAAAATCGAACAGATTTGCAACAGCCAATCAGCTGTAACTCTTGAGGAGGGGGCGGGGCATCTTTTCTCAGCTGAGAAAAAAAGCACTATAGTGAACAGTACTGTACCCATGTTAAATGGAAATAAGGATTATATCTTTAATAACCTTTTGAATGGAGCATTCCAACTACTGTAGTGTCTTGGTTGACAATCTGTTTTTCTTTTTTAGATTATCTAATTTATTTAGCATTTTCACCACTTATCAGCTTACTAACCATTCAGGCAGTTGGTCTATCCAGTATTATTATAAGAGGAAACGAGAGTCCTGGGAACCTGTGGTGTCTGGTAAGGGCTCACTGGATAACACCCTTATCACATGTATCCAGACTCAGGCTTGAACCCTTGATATATTGGTATGAGATATGCCCATTACTGCTGTACCACCAACAGTTAGTAAACCTTTTATGTTGTGCATGGGAGAGAACCTTTGACTCCCCAGCCTCCACCATCCAGCTCCTACTCTAAAAAAATTGTCAATCCCAACTCTTCTCCCAATAGTCAGGATTTGAACTTGAGTTCTGTACTCAGGGTTGGCATCAAAGTCTTGACCACTGGTCAGGAATACTGTATTAAAAGTGGGTGTCATGTGCCTGACAAGGGTGTTAGTTTGGCATCTAAGGTAATGTTAAGTACAGTACTGTAACGCATGAGATTGGAATAAGGGCCGTGTGTTCTTCAGTGACTTAAACCTACTGCATACAGGTACAGAGAGATTGTCTTAATTATGGATTGAGTTTCATATTTAGCTTCACAAGGGTAGTTCACATGTCTTTTAACTAAATGTTATTGAAATAAGTGTTATACAGTAATGAATATTATCATAAACAATAAAATTTCTCTTTGGTTTTGAACTTCGTCAGCTTTAAATGTTGAAAGAGTAGCCTGTAGACCATCGTCTTAGTTTTTGTGTGTCTTGTTGTTGTAGGATTAATTAAAGTACTGTACAGTGAAAATTACCCTGCAGTGGTCATCAAGTGCAGATTAGGAGCTCCCAATGTAATGCTGGACTGGGGGTTGCCATTTATCCACTTGAACAAAGGTGCTCATTATTGGTCAGGATAAACAGGATGTCCTTCATGACTGTTCTTGTTACCTCCTGTTTCTTTAGGTTTAAGGTTGTCTTTCAGGATGTAAGAAAGGGAGTTTGTATCAAATGTTTCTGTACTAAGCTTTCTGCAAGTGGCTCTGACTTGGGGTTTGTTCTTTGTGATGGTGGGCTATGGTTTATCTAAACCCTGAACTAGGGGTCATCTCCCCTCGCCTTGACTTGGGGAAGACAATGTATGAAACAGTTTCCCACCACTGTTTTGGAATTTGAACGCTTCCTCAGTTGTGCATCACATGTGACCTGTAGACGTGAATAGTTTTTAGTGGAACATTACAGTACTGTACTGTACTTAAGACTACAGTATTTTCAGTTATAAAAATTTTTAAAATAAATTTTTCATAATCTCTTTAGTGTTTAATTGGAAATGGAGTATGTTAGATCAATACACAGTATACAGGTACTGTACAGTGCTGGTTGATTCTATTTGTTAAGTGATGTTAATTTTTGTTATTGGTTTACAAGGTTTATAGTAATTTAAGTACAGTACAGTACAGTACTGTATTGTGTGTTTCGGGAGAGATTTGTACAGTATTGTAGTTCGATAATAATATTTAACTCTGGCATTTAAGGATTTTGGACTTTCAGAATTCCTGTTAAACTGTGGTTTGATTTTGTATGAATAAACTTGATTTCATTGCATTTGTACTTAGGCATATATATACAGTACAGTAGTTTTATACCTTCCTGTTAAGGTTTAAAAATCCTCGAGCTGTTATACATATTATTGGAGTGCCCCGTTGGAGGCTGAATATGCCGTAAGTACATTTGGGAGCTTCCAGACTGAATGTACTATACTGTATTGAGTAGTAATGCGGAGATAAGCGAGATAAGATATATTGTTATTACATAATCTGGTCTTGGGTTATGTATTGCTACTGGGGGCTACAAAAATTTCTGCACCAGGATTAACTTAAGAGATTTGTTGTGGATAATGTAAATTCAGACTGTTTTACAAGACATTGGGTGAAGGGGTTAGGAGATGGTTTTCTCTTTTAAAATTTCCTTGGCATCAGTGTCCTGGTTTCAAAAGGATCAGTGTGTCAGAAGTTATAACAAGTAGTTACTTTGCAATACTGTATTAGGAGGTAACATATCTTGCTTTATACTGAAAAGTTACGTATCTCATTCCCTTCCTTCCATTCCACATGTTCTAAATCTCCCTCATTATTTTAACCTCTCCTACCTTACCCACACATATTCATCATTCTCTTTGTTTCCTCTACACACTATTTCTCACTCATGCCATTTACATAACTCTTACTCGTGTCCATCTTTCCCCTCACACTCCTTACTTCAGTCTCTACACTCCCATCACTCACCACTCCCATCATTTAATCCATAATCAAACACATCATCCACAAAACCACAAATGAGATAAAAAAAGGAGACCAGCAGTCTACCCCACCTAGTTGCCGGCTTGGGTCACCATATCGATAAATTGACCCGTGGCTCCCTTCCCCACCCACCCTCCCACAGGCACAAACCAGTCTGGTTTGACACGCAACCAGCCCAGTTCGCATACAGATTTTCCTCCAATAATTTTATAAAAACATGAGTTATACAGCGGTAGTATAATTTACCTTAGCACTGTATCCTATTTGTAGTTTCTGAGATTTCCGTAATGCTCTTCTCAATAGAGTATCGTCATTGAATGTTACTTTGTATTACTATATCTGAGAAAACAAATCGTGTAGGCTATGATAGTTTACACTATTGCTTTCACATATCCTTTAGTATAATACAATTGAATAAAGTTTAGCATGACAACGCTAACAGACTGACTTGTTGGAGAGTAGAAAGTTGCCTCATGACCAAAGAACTGAGCCATAGTTGAAAGAATTCCTATGATTCATATTCGTAACTAAAAGTGCAAAAATAGACCAGGGATTTACTTTAGTTGAAGCACATAAAATAGTCTTGAATTTGTACTCGACTTATGTTAAGTTCACTTGGTGTTTTTTAAGTGGCGAAATGAACATAGATTTTTTGAAATATACTGTACTGTATGTTATTTATTTGCTTAAGTAAACTCAGCCTGTTAGGTGCATTCTTGCATTGTCCTTTACAAGGAATATTCATCGTATGAATCTTTGGTAATCGGAGCCCTGCTCTAGAAGTCAAGACTTTCAGAATTGCTCAAGGATCTTAGTAATGTCTTGCATCATGGTTGACTGCTGTTCAAGGATATACCTAGGTACAAGTCATAAAGACGGAAATTACTGCCTGTGTGGTTTTAGGTGAGTTTGGCTGACGCTGGTACAGTACAGTATTACCGTCGACTGCTAGGCTCTAAAATTTTTAGTTTCAGTACTTTATTTGAAACTATTTTGTTGATTGTATGTTTTAGGTTCCATTGTCTTAAGTATTATGCATGTGACGTATTTTAATGAAAATGTGCAGGTTTTGTCAAGTGAATCTAATATGGTACACGTGAGACGATGTTATGCCTGTGATAAGTAACAGTAATAGAGGACAGTATATCTGACATAAATGGTCTGTTTTTAATTGTCGTATTGTAGTGCAGTTGGCGGTAATTCAGTACGTTATGGTGTATTTGCGAGTACAGTGTGTAGTGCGGTTGTGTGCTAGTCTTGTGAAGGCCACGTAGGTCTTTGGCTTTGCATTTTATGCTCCGTTGGTTAGACATTTTTATATAAAGTAAACGTATGTGTAACTTGTATAGTCAACATTTTTCTTGATTTCAGAATATAGATATTTCTGGTTTCAGATGTTCATACAGTAGTTAGGCAGCTGTTGTTAAGGGCGGTAGTGATGGATGGGCCGGAGAGAGAGGACTCACTTTCACTAGCGCAAGACCTACCACTAAAGAAGGTCACTGGCCTGGACAACTTTTTCGTTGCCTCCCCGGCTCCTACTCTCTTGGCCCGGCTTAATAGTGTTTCTAGGATGAACAAGATCGTGAGTCCAAACAAAAGAGTGGATTACTCCTTTTCCGTAAGACTGATATTTTCAGTCGTCACCAGCTGGGTGAATTAATTTTTAGTTTCCACTTGGATAAACAGGAGCTGCATCTCTCACGCGCGAATAATCTTGTTATGACTCGAGAGCTGGAGTGTGTGGGTCGCCATTTTTACTTCCTGTCCTTTTATATACAATAATGATGTAAGAACTTATGAATAAATAGATACAGTAAAATATAAAGATCAGTGCCAAATATCTATAGCAGGGATCGCTTCCTAATGTACATTTTATTTACTTAACAAATTTAATAGAATAGCCCCCCCCCCCCATCGACTAGATAGGCGTGCAGCATCGTTTGACATTTGGCTTAAAGCTGACGGTCGGCTTCCAGAAATATGAGAATTATACTGATTTCTCATTGGGTACTAATTAATGAACATATCTCATTTAGGCACAGTAGTCTAAGTGTAATACTGATGTTATTTTTAGACCTTATTTTGTTATATCTTAAACAGCCAGTTAAATAAAGTCGGCTATGAAGGCTCAATAAATACCTTTGAAGTATAAGCAGTTGAAAGCTATTAGTTGTGTAGGGACAGTCGCTAATCTCCAGTGCTAGGGGGATGGGTGGCAGAACATATCTGGAAAAGTCGGGCAAAAAACAGAGAAATTGATCAAACCCGGTAGAAGTGGTCGCCGGGCCGGCAGGTCTCCGGGCGTGGCGTTGTTATTGGTAGTCATGGAGAATTGTCGCGGGACAGCCGGCTTGTTCCCTTCTACTCTCCTCCGCACCACTAACCGCCTCACACCGACCTTCCTTCCCATTGTCTCCTGCTACGGCTGGCCGGTACTGGTGTGGCGGGATTTTAATGTGTTTTTCGTCGATCACCTGTGTTTGATACCCTTCAGCAGAGTAGGAGAGGGGTGGGTGAGCTATCCTTGGTCGAATTGACTTGCCCTTTACCAATGCTTGTGTACCTGCACAGTCTGTACATTGTTACCTGTGATGCCCATGTGCAGTGTATACATGCACTGTCCATTTGTACAGTCAGGTGCCTAAGAGAGCTCAGGTTCTCAACTGGCTCGGCCATGTTAATATTGTTATCCACCCTGTATCTGTTTTTTCTGGCTAAATAAATGTTTCAATTCAGTATCTGCACTGTCTATATACATGTTGCATCAATATGACCTGCTTAGGGTATGCTATTATTTGTGGTGTACTCTCGAGATGGCACTGAAAGGCAATGGGGAGGATAGTGCCTACGAACATTTTACGGGAATAAGAATATAATTTTGGGATGGTGAACTTATGTAGTCGAGAATAAAAGTGGAATAAGTACTATAGCCAGGCAGGTGAATAAAGTCACTTTATTACTGGAGTTGTTAAAGAGACAAAAACTGAGGGTTATGATGCGTGTAGTCAGTCTTTTGGTTATGACGAGTTGTATGAGGTGATGTTGGCCATTTTATACAGCTAGGTAATGTTATTCTAGGGTGTACCTTACTACCGTGACCAGACTCCTGGGTAGCATTAAATGATTGGGTTAGGGGAAGGTTGATGTTGATGTATTGTGTGGTTAACGATTGACCCTGGATGATGTTTTATAAAAAAATGAGGGTGGTGGTTAAAGAGAGTGCCAGCTGTCGTGTGGAGGGTGATGGTGGATGGTTAAGAGTTGATCTTCAGGGTAGCTGCTATGAAAGTCCTGTATAGGATCAGAAGTCATATTTGCGTCAACCTCGACTTTATGGTCCACGTGATTTCTAACTTGTCTCGTCTTGTATAGAAAATGACTACATATGATTAACGCTCACAACTAAAGAAAATCGTGCCTAGAGTCTCAACGGCAAAATATACGAGACTGAGAGAGAGGTCCCTAGCCTCGCTCTAGGGGTCCCAGAGGTCGAGCGAGTGCCGCATCGTGTTACGTTGCTGTGCTGCCAAGCTTGACTAGTGAAGATGTAGTGGTGGTTACTAGGGTGGATGGTGAGGCCTGTTGTACGAGGTGAATTGATAGTGGGGACAGTCTTGAAATTTTCTTATTGGACAAGATCCCACCAGACAGTTTTCCACGTGATTATTAACCCGTTGGATGAAGTCGTATCCGGACGGGTTTTCACAGGACAAAATCCCAGTGGTATAAAGTTGTTTTAGTTAGACTGGAATTTTGTCTGGGGGTAGTGACACAGGAAGCACCGCCACTCGCTGAAATACTAAATCCATAAATAGCCCCGGGTCCTCAGTTTATTCCAGACGTTCCCCCCTCCCTTAACACTCCCTCGCCTCTCTAGCGAAGGGGTGGGCTGGCGTGTACACCTGTCTCCATATCTCCCCTCCCGTTTCCCTATTGTTAGCCAGACTACAGTTAGCTTGTCCTCCCTCTGGTGTAGGGATGCGCAGGTGGACTGGCGTGTACTCCCCTCCCACCTTACAGAGCTCTTCGTTGTTCATTGTTTTGACGTGTATACTGTGTGTGTGTAGACGGCGAGGATGTACACTGTTCGCACTCCGCTACTGTACTAGGTGGCGCGTGTTGTGTTAGTGAGATAGGTTAAGTCCCGCTTCTTGAGTTGCAGTGGTGTTATGTATCGGGTAAAGGTGGATGGATGTAGAGGTACACTTGCAGAGAACGGAAATTAAAACAAATGCGAGTATTACACATTTATTGTCACACTTCACATCACAACTGTACGGTGAAGCCAGACAAAGAACGAGCTTGATCCCTCGTACCTCCCTCACGAAGTCAATATTTGGTAACACTGACTCACCCCTCGCACAGATGGCTGTCAATATTGACTTTCCCCCAATTAGTAAAATGGTGGTTATAAGGAGATAAGCCATTAGCTGTTTTAAGCCACATAGAAAAAGCCCATCCCTTACTAACAAGAACATCCTTTGGTTAGATACGGAAAATTGGGCCGCTGGTTGACTGAACGTTGCCAAGTCTACTGTACATGCTGGTGTTTCAGTACCAAAGAGAATCTACATTCTCAAGATTCATAAATATAAGTTTTTCCCCATTGGCGGGATTTAGGAAAATGCAGTTGAACATGATAGTCTCAGAGCAACTTCGACGCCATGTTTGTCCCTTTATTAACTTTCTTGTACAGGTTCTCATATCTATTGAGTTTGGTCGGACGTTTCTGCATTATTCTTTGATGTCTGAGGATCGATGATCAGTAATTCGTAGATTTTCCTGACGAGTAGAACGACATCTGATGTAGGGTGTTAGAGAACTGCATCCATTTAGTGATGTTGGCCCTCGCACATAACATACAAGTATAGTGTGTGAGGGGAGGTCGGGGGGGTTTACTTGCATAATTATATCCGCTTACAGGAAGGGATGGAGGAGGGGAGGTTTGTGGGACACGGGGAGAGATTGAAAGTGATGGGGAGGGTTAAAGGGGGGAGGGAGGAAGACATCTTCCTTGTTTTAGCTGCAGGTTGTTCGGGCCACACAGGATATGGTGTTTTAGTCTGCCTTAGTCATCCCGGTGCCCGCCATTCCTGACTTGACTGATTGTTTTTTCATATGCGAGATGTTTCTTCAAGTTCAGCTTCTCTCAGCCAGTGACCTGTTCTTCGTCACTTGTGTCGCCTTGATGCGAAAGTATTATGTGAGGATCCTATATTAAGAAGGAAGTGCTGTGTTGATGGGTACCTTACTGTAATTGGTGGAAGTAATTTGTTGTAACATTGTGGGGGGGATGTGTTGTGCTCATGCCCTGGTGAACCGCTAAATTACTTGGCGTCACTGGACCGGTGTGTGGATATACTGTATATAATGGTTTTATAGACTTTCGTCCTCTTGAGAAGATGGATTGTGGGATGTTTTTCGTGAGAAATTGTTTTGATTTTGTATTACCGGGATTTTTTTTTCTTTGGGAGGGTGGGGGTGATTTTCATGACTATCTTCAGAGGGGTAACTAGTGCGATGTTAATAACGAATTGGGTTTACAGTGGATTCCCGGTGGTCCTCAGGCGACAATCGTCGGAGACGTTTATAGTTGCCAGCTAGGCATTATTTATTCCACCACGGTGGGAATTAGCCCAGCGTCGCCTTGTGACTGAGCTTTCGATTTAGTTGGAATAGTTTCTTTAAGCTTGGATATTTCTTATTAAGATGTATCAATAAATCGAACTGGTTTACTAAAGCTGATGCCCCACAAAATATCTTGTAGTTTCACAATTACATAGTTTACTGTAGGGAGAAATAGGGTGAGGTTAGATTGGGTTAGTAGCCTGCAGGATTAGGTTAGGATAGTTTAGGTGAAGTATGGTTTGATTAGACGAGGCAAAAGATTGGGTTTGAGTTAGAATAGATTGGGAACAACCAATTCCAGTGTATCTTGGAACATTGGTTATCAGGGCGGCACATTGCTATCTAGTACCTCTCTTACTCTTATCAGTAGTTGTGAAAGGACTTGAAGACCGCGGCTCATCCACCCTCTGTTATCACTTCACCTCTGGCTGAGACGCTGTCCCTTATCATCACTGTGTGATCTTTGGGGGGAAAGAAACTTGTGTTTAGGAGAGAATGTGAGAGTGATAAGAGAGGGAGAGAATGTGTGAGTGAGAGAGAGATGGGGAGAGGGGGTTGGGGTTTACTGTAATTACATCTCCAGGCTATAACATGGCTCTGGGGTTATATAATGTTAAATTCCTGGTCGTGGTTTGTGTTATAATCACACGCATTACTTGGCGTGTTTGTCTGTAACTTTCAAAACTGACTAGACCTCCGTGTTGGGTTTGTTAATGTTGTATCAGTATTAACTACAATATACACCAGTATAGTTAACTCAAGATCAGTGTGGTGTTTCCTTGTTAACATGCGAATGGTGAGGTACCTCTGAACAGTTATAGGCAGCGTACTGATGGTGGTAGGGATTATTGTAGTTATGTGGGAGTAAAATAATGCATTGTAACCGGCTTCCAGAAGACCGTTCCAGGTACACTCAATCTTGTTTCTCTTAGACAAATAAGCAAACTTGGTGTCTGGAAAGACGAAACTGAAATATATACGGTGCCATTTTCTGTCTTTCAGAGTAATTTAAACCCTTGGCTGTGGAGTGCCTGGTCCGGTTACTATCATTCATGGCTCGTCTAATGAAAGCCTAATTAATGTCGTCATCGCGTTGTTTAACTATTGTTGGTTGTTTGTACGGTATTATGTTGAGTCACTCACTAGCCGGTGTGTGTGTGGCGCCTGACCTAACATCTTTTCCTACTCCCCACCCTCCCCACACCTCGGTCTTGCCTCACACATCCCTCTCTATCTTTCTCTCCACTATCCGTTCCCGGGCCACGTAGTTCGGGATGGAGATAGTGAACTACCGTCCCTCCCCTCCGCCTCATTTTAAACACTGGCCACGCACCTCACTGGGCTACCTGGCCGGTGTTGTCCTCCCAGATCTGACCGCTGATATTCTTCACAACTACTCTCCCTTATTCTACCAGTGTGGGGATGGATCATGAGTCATGTTGTTCACCTGCACCGTCCACGTTGTCTGTCACCCTCCTGTCGCCTGTCACATGATTACTTCTGCACCGCTTACAGATCGTGAACGTTTTCAGGGGTATGTTGTCAACATCGATAAGAAAACTTGGTGATGGTCTCGGACATAGTGGATTCACTACACGGCAAAATATGATGCACTCTCCATATTTTTAGATAGCCACGTTTTGTGATTTTGTTTGTGTTGACAAGATTTTTGTCGACACTTAAGTTTGCTACACGCCCAGCTGGTATATTTAGAACGCCCCCAGTGACGTACATATGACGCCACACCCATGGTGTAGCTGCTGGTCTGCTTAATCAGGGGGTTGCTTTACATTCTTCTCTAGATGTCTTGCGTCAGGAAACTGCTAATTGGTTCGGGTTGAGTGCACAGGACCAGAGAAATTAGTGATGTTAATGTAGGGGGTGTGAGGGTTGTCCCTAGACCCAGTAATGATGGCAAGGAATTTTTATTACGATTTAGGAAGATCATTGCCGACTGTCCTCTCCTTCGTTCTCATGACCTCTTATTTTGTCTCCTTCGTCTTTCTTCTTCACCTTCTTATTCTATTTGTTCTTCACCTTGATCATCTTACTTTTTTGCTCTATATTCATTGACTATCTTTTCTCCTGTTCATATTATGGTTACGGTGTACTTACCGGTGGTGTTGGTTCGAAAATAAACAACCTCTTGATATTATTGGTTACCTTGTTTGTTTATCCTCACAGAAGGTTTGGGTGAGAGAGTGTGTGTTTAAGGCTTAGTCCCTGGCTGAGTGTGTTTGTTGGTGTCAGTGAGAATGTACGTGAGGCTGAAATAGATGAGCTAGTGGGAATGTTCATACGTAGTAGTGTATGCCAAGCGTGTCAGTGTTGCCAAATGACTACTGTCACAAGAGGCTCAGAGACCCTCCACTCCATTATTAATAACAGTAGCCCGTCCTCTCATGTTCGCACGAGTACAAGAGTAGCGGCCATGTCCTCTCTGATGCAGGTATCGTAACCACCCGTGTGTGTGTTTGAGCGAGACAAGGTAGGTGTGTGGTCATGGTTGGTGGCGTCATTGTAGACATGTCTGTCTGGCATCTTAATAACCTTTACAGATTTTGGCCTTGGTTAGTGGAGCATACAAAGGTTGACCCACTCTTCCTTCACTCATATTGGCCTTTATATTGATTTCTACCTACTGTACTCGGTTAGGTTTAGTGTCTTTTAAAAGAGGCTCCTTGAAGGGGTGGGTTGTTGTCTTCCAGGTGGGGAAATATTAGGGTGGCGCGAGACACTTGCTCTTTACTTAATGTCAACTACTTACTGGCAATTGGTGGTGACCCTCGCTGGAGTACAATTGGCATTTTGGAGACCATTTGAGGAGGGAGAGAGACTTGTTAAGTTTTGGAACCTTTAACGCGTGTTTTATATTTATGACGAAACGATTAATCTTAAGTTTCTCTTCTGGCTAACATGCAGGCTGGCTAGTTCAGTGAGGTCTTCACTTAGGTGGCTCCAACCTGGACTGATTTAACCATTGGGCTTGAGGCTCGGTCCTAATCGGGTCTAACTTGAGCTAATCTCAACCGTTAAACCTACTAGGTTCCAACTTGACCTGTTATAAATATTAGGATTGGGTTGAGTCGTGTGTACGGCCGATGGTAGTGAATGAAGACTGATTGTGGGTGGAGAGCTGGTAGTGAGTGTATCATGGTTGAGTGAGACTGGACGGGGTGAGGTTAAAACAGGTGGTGAATGGCGGCTAGCACTACTGGTGGCTTACGGCTTTATCAGACAAGCTCTTTGCTTATCACTTCATTAAGGGGTCGGTAGAAGCCCCCCCCCCACATGGTGATCAACACGCCACGAGGTGATGCTCACAGTAAACACCGTAAGTGTCTTAACCATGGTAGTTGAGTCGGTGTTCAGGTGACCCCGTTTTAACCTCTGATTTGTAGCGCCATTGAGAGGTTGTGACTGCAAGTGTCATTAGTTAGGATGAATATTTTGCTGTGAGAACTTTGGAAAATATGGACGTTGAAGTCATGGGATTTAGGTTTGGTTATGCATAGCCTCACCCCCACACACACACTGCCATAAACAGTACATGTTATAGCTGTTAGGAGGTGGTACAAATAAATTAATGTAAAATAGGATAATGGATAAGGAGAGAGGGAGAAGAGGGGTAGAGAAAGGAAGCACTATGGGACACACAGATGTACAGTATAGTTAGTAGAGAGAGTGAGTAGTGTGAAGGAGGCGGTGTGTTGCGTGGGTGTGTGGGGTCCAGTGCGGTTACTTTTTTGTTCCTTGTGACACACCCCAGCTCTCTCTCTCTCTCTCTCCATTCCCTTTAATGTTCTTGATTACTGAAGCAGTTTATGTATCTGGCAGCTCCCACCCCCCTATTATCTCTCTCCATCCAAATTTAGTTTTATTGTTAGAGCAGTGTTCCTTGGAGCAGCAGGAAGACAAGTTTAATGGGAATATAAGCAATATCCTGTGTGTGTACTGTTGCTCTGCATCGGTGTATGTCCTTCCATTACTCGAGTTTTGTCGTGTTTCATTGGCGAACAGTTATTTAAAGCAGCGTAAGTGTAGTGGTGTAATGGGTTAGGCAAGTCGCCTTAAAATAGTCTCTGCCAAACTATAAAAAAACTTAGGGAAGTCGACGCTGCTCCAAGACATTTAAAGCGTATACATCATGCCGGTGTACGATAAGTATCTTAACGGCTGCAGTTTTTAGACAGTTTACACTTCCGATGTGACACCTATGGCGGTATCTCCTTTAGGGAGTGTTATTTATCCTTCAGTTTTCCATATTTTGTTGAATTGTTTGGGTTTCGTCCCGAGGTCACGGATAAAATCGTTTTCGGGATTTGCAGCAAACATGGCCACCTGCTCGACGGTGATTGGTGGACAGCTTCTGTACCTTTTAAAATTTACCATGACATCACATGTGGCCACAACTGTGGTTGGCTGGAGCCTCATGACGTCACACTTTAAGGCTGCACTGGTTGGATCAAGTGGTAGACGTCACTACTGCTGGTTTGGAGTTAGCTCATGTTATTGTGCAATCCATTTATAGGAACTGGAAAATTTCGCCTTAAGGTGTTATTTAGTATTTAGTATGTTCAGATATTTTAAGAAAAGAACTGTCACGTTTTTTGTAAGTTTAAAACATTCTCTAATGTAGTAAAAAAAAGTTGATGTATTTGAAAGTAAACTTCCTTAAATCCCAGAAGGCAATAGTACGAACACAGTGGTGATGCCATGTATCGAGTCTGATAATATTATTCGAAGATTACTGCCTTCCGTTGTTTATAGAATATAAAAATGTATTCTTGGTTTTGTCTTTTGATGCCTTTAATACCATTCATCAGTGTCACTAGTTAATATTAGTGATGGGTGATGTCTGATTAGCCTGTACCCCAGCAGATGTCTGAGAAAGTTGTTAGGTACTTTGATTTTTTTTCGTAAATATTCTAATCTGATCATATTGTGAACGAAGGTTTTCTATACTGTGAGTGATAATTTTGTAACCGTTCTTTGTTGAAGAAGTTACAAGGAGTACAAACCGGAATGATCTGGATAGTGTCACAACTACAATTATGGGCTAGGGGGGGGGTTACAACTTGAGCGAGGAAAGCATTTAGTACATGGTATATATACGGTATAAGACTACAATACAATATGCAAGGTTGTACTGTAAATTTTTTTTTGTTTGGTAATGTGTTGTACCGACTCGACTCTCTCCTTGCCTCCTAGCCATTACCACAACCGCATTTGTGTACACAGACCTTAGCTTGTGTGAGACCTCTGTTACTTCATGTGAAACCTCGCTCGTTTGTCCCCTCCTCCCCTATCTCGTGAAGGAGTGTTACGAGTGTAGCAGAATGAGCTCGTAGTGATGTGGGCCTGTCAGCACGAGAGAGAACAGTGCAGTGGTGTGGTAGAGCACATGAGAGTGAGACTAATAATGGTGTGGCGGAGCATGAGAGAGAAGTTGTGGCGGGACAGAATGAGAGAGTGGGAGCATAAGCATTGGTAGAGGCAGGCAAGCATTGTGTGCACTTTCCTAGAACTGATGAGTCAGGATTCTACAGTGGTGGACCGTGGTGGTGTGAGCCGGTTACTGTGAAGGTGGTGCCGGTGAGGTGGGGGGTGGGAGGGGGAAGGAGTGTGGGATGTGGTGTGGAGGGGTGGGAGGGTGTGGTGTGGAGGGGTGTAGAGGGGGTTGGTGGATGGTACGGTGTGGAAGGAGGTTGGGGGGGTGGGGGACTGGAGGCAGGGTGTGGTGGTGAGGTCAAGGCGGAGAAGGGGGAGGGAGGGTGGGCGAGTGAGGGATCAATGTTGCGACAACTCAGCTGACTGGCGAGTGTGTTGTGTGGCTACAGCTGATCCATGTCTTCACTGTATATTGTATTGTAAGTCATGTGCTTAACATTTCCAGTATGAGGCTTCAGATTTCTGTATCATTATCGAAGGGAGACTTTAATGTGCATATCTGTTGGCTTTATACGTACAGTCATGAAAAAAAAAGTCCTGAGTCGTCCTGCGTGAGACTCCTGAACAGGTTCATGTAAGGGACGAAGGACTGACACACATTTTTTCCATGACTACATTTGGTGTAAACATTATTATTTTGATATTTCTTTGTGTACGTACCCTCGTCCGTTTGCGTTAATCATCCCTCTATATCACCAAATCCATTTTTCTTGTCTTCTGGGTACAAGTTAAGGGACCACTGAAGCTCAAGATGCAGTATTTTTCCAGCATGAAACGAGATGAGTGTCCTTTGATAGTAGTTGGCAATACTGTAGTTTGTTTTGGGTGTAACTGAACTGGTGCCTGTCTGGCCACTGATATTATTACCTTTAAACTAGCACACCTTTTTTATGACACTAAATAATACCCGAGAAAGTTTCAGCACAGTCCCCCCATTTTTTTATAGTTACGGACGATCTTGTAGATAATCATAATACGAACTACAATTTAATACACCATTACTAATTTATCTAAGTTTACTATAATTTGGTTATTTGATAATTAACGACATTGTAAATCCATTAGCAAATTTTATACATGAATTATTTTTCATCAAAGTTTACCGTACCGTATATGATGTTACAGTATAGTAATTACATTTTAAGGCTCAATATGACTTAGAAACCTTCCATATCAAGATAGGTTGAAGAAACTAAATTTGCATTCCCTAGAAAGACGAAGAGTGCGGGGAGATATGAAAGAAGTATTTCAGTGGGTGAAATGAATCAATAAAGGAGATATAGATAAAGTTCTTATAATATCCGAGCAGGATAGGACTCCTAGCAACGGATTTAAGTTGGATAAGTTTATGTTTAGGAGGGAGATAAGAAGGAACTGGTTCACAAATAGGGTGGTGGACGAGTGGAACAAGCAACTTTGTAGTAAGTGCTGGAATGCAGGAAAGCTTTAAAAGGAGGCTAGATAAATTCATGAACGATAGAGTGGTAGTAACTCTCGACAGGAGCTGTCATGCACAGGCCAACCGGCCTATTGCAGGCTCCTTATGGTCTTATGACTAGCGTACCGAGACACACACACACACACACACACACAGTAGTAACAATACAATAGTAAAGTATTGATTATAAATTTTCGGTAACATCGTTTCCTAACTTGGATAAGATTTTTCGAGTTAAATATTTCTTGTTAATCGTAAAACCACCCCACTTTTTTTTTACGGGAATTAGCCCACCCGGAAACAGGTTGAACGACCCACAACGGGACCTAGGGGGCGAAAAAAAATAGAAAAGAAAATGGTTATATTAATATACACCACGAAGCTGCCGGAAAACCAGCTTTTTTAAGCGAGACAGATTGTATGAGTATGGAAACAGAACAAGGCAGAGCATTCCTCAGTTTGTGTGAGCAAAAAAGGATGCACTATAACGGGTTATTCTAGTGTGTCCGACATCCACAGAGAAACGGTGGGCACCGCGGGCAAGACGTGTGTTACGAGTCCACTGCCTTGCCGGCGGTACACAGGATGCCAAATCCAGCGAACATTGCCCGTTAATGTACCTGTAGAAGAGAGTAAGTGAAGCAACATTTGGTGAAGAGAAAGGGAAGAATGATTATCAACTAAAGGAGATGAGTTAATACGACGAAAGTGACCAATTAGTAGGTACAGGTAATATGTTCTGGAGTATACGGAGGAACTCTCTACCTAGGTGACAGAAGTTGAATCGGAAGACATAGATGCCCATCTTGGTAAGAACGAGATGGTAAATTTTGTTGCGAGAGAAGGCGGGTTCAAGTTGGACGGGAGCCAACCTCAACGTAGCGTCACCGGCGACCCGCAGCACACTGACGCTACCCTATTTCACGCCACAACCTACATTATATTTCTTCCTTTGCTGCAGAAATATTACAGCTATAGCCTTTTTTTGTCTTTGTAACCCACCACCTCCTACAGTCTTGTTTCAACCATTGTGGGAACTGTATAGTATTTCAGGACAGTGCTTCTGCCGTATCAACAAAGCTCTTAAAGTCGTCAGTGGCAGATGTGACACACACACACACACACAGACACACACACGTGTGCGTACGTACGTTCGTTCGTTTTAAAAACAAAATGTTACCAACTTTTACATAGTTATTGAATCCAAAAAGAAGTCTTCCTTGAGTGTATAGCAAGTCTTTCTTTCTCTGTCAATTTTTTTCTGTCTCTGGGGTGTCTGTCTGTCTGTTTCTCTTTAATATAATTGCCACACACTTTTTGTAGTCACATGAAATCCTCTCTTTAGATAGACACCATCCCTTCTGTGTCACTCAGGTCCTAATGCAGAAAGAGCAGTCCTATGAGGTTTGGAAAGATCTGGTGATTGGACGGTGAAATAACAGTTAATTTTGGGTGAGCATTCTCAGAAAAACTGAGTTGGAGTGCAATCTGGGTGTGTGTAAGGTGAGGAATTAAAAAGCCGTGAGGTAGCAGCAGTGTAGGTTGACAAGGGCAGTCCATAAGTGTTAATCCTGGTAATTGTACGAGTGAGGCTGTCCTTTCATGGTACTGTAATAGCTAACTGTGGGGACATGACATACCTGTAGACTCAACTATTGGCCTGTGTCTTAATAAAATAAGAATAAGTTAACTTCCCCTGACCTATATATAGTAAGTTAATAACTTACTGGAGTTCCACCACAAATGCTGGACAAGTAACAATTTTGTTCTCTTATCCCTCAAGACAGAACAATTAATGAGGATGTTAACATTGTTCATTAAAGAATTGATGATACACTTCATTCACTAATATAAGTAAGATAAGTAGGGAATTAATTGTAACTCGTACCGTTACAATAGTTAAGTCAATTATAAAAGCTTACCCCTGTTACAAATACTGTATATCATCTGTGAAGATCTTATGGTACAAGCTAATCACAGACTGTGGACCTCATTTGATGGAAAAGCTTGATCATTTAAGTCACACGCACCCAAGAAAAAAAAATCTGGCATTGGTGTGATGGTAGTACTGCCAAGAGCTATTTAAAGTACAGGTGAGGTGGTTGGTAGTAAAGGAGTACTGTACTATCTGGTCTGTCCAGAGATGAACTTGGTTACTATGACCATGACACACCTTGATACACTCCACATGCTTTATCTGTCATGTTAGGGGGCACTGTGAGTCATCTCCCTAGCTTTCCTGCTTTTTGGAATGGCAATATTTTGTGCCATACAGTACTTTGTTTATTATAAAAATAGTAATCAAATGCTTTATATATGTAGAGACAATCCTATGTTCTTCATCAAATAAACCCTTTTTGTGTGTTTATTATTAAGGGTTCAAGGGGAAATACCATAGTCTTCTTAGCAAAAATAAAATTGACAGTATTGCAATCATAATGTCAACTTTATTTAGCACTGATCATATCTGGAAAAGTTAAATGTGTGCAAATTAAAAAGGTGAAGTCTATTACCCCCATGCTTCAATCCCCATGATATCTAGGCTGTAGTCCAGGTTGGGTTCCTTTCCATACATTCTGCAGTATATTCTGCATGGTACAGTACATCTCCATGCCATACCCCCATGCAAAGCCTACTTCATAACTATCCTCCCATGCAAAGTTCTTACAAAGCCGTCTCCATTACTCTTCCCTGCAAAGATCTCCACCGTATTACTTACCATACTGCTCATTGTACAGCCTAGATACAGTACTGTGCCCTGAATTCTCTTGTCTTGTTACATTAGTTTTTACGTTCTGTATTGTACACCTTCAGTGCTGTGGTAGATAGGCTTCAGGAATAGGTCGTGGTGGTATATATTCTTGTGTAAAGCTAAGTAAATGTGATATGGTATTGGAAGATTGGAAACCCTGGTCAGAGCTAAGAGAGCAGTTAGATACTGAGAGTAGATTTTATGTAGAACTAGGCTCGGGTAATTTGGGCACATAGAGAATCGAAGAGGCCAACCGAGTCTAGTTGTACGAGTTTGAATGTGGAGGCGATTGAGAGCCAGGGGTAGGCCAGTAATGACATGGGGAAAGAAGTTGTAAGAAATTACCCCTGGGAAAAGAAACTGAGGAGAGGCTGCAACAGATCATGAAGAAATGACATCAGGTGGAAAGTGGATAAATTGGTGATCAAGTTTTACTGTAGTAACTTTGTTGTGTACAGGTACTATATTAAGAATAAATTACTCGGGATTGATTTGGATTTGGTATACTGTAGGTAGGTATTGATCTCAGAAAATGAAACTGGGCCTCTGTAGTGTTATCCTATACATTCTGTAACTTCTCTGATATACAGTATAGTACAGTGTATATATCTATCAGTGCAGTACCTCTTATCTCTGTAAGGCATATGTATTTGTAGCCTTTTGATTTTGTGCAAGTTATACTTTTGACTTAATGATGTTGCATTATTAATGTAAGCTTTATTCTGTGTCTTAAAATTTTTTTTTCTCTTACAGTTAAGATTGGAGTGTTCTACATTATCTTCTATGCATGCCTGGCTGGCTTCTTTGCCATCATGATGGCTGTCTTCTACCAAACACTAGACACCAACCATCTCCCCAAGTACACCCCTGGTGATGGTGGATCCCTCCTTCGGAACCCAGGTGAGAATTTATTTCAGGACCTTTTGTGTTCACGACTCCCCTTCAACTTTTATTACTCGAGGCCTGTCGGCTCCCTTCATGTGGAGAGGAGCTACACCAACAAGGCAATTTTTTACAAGTCCTCTATGAAAAGATGCCAACAACCAAAGTTGTTTTATGCAATTATATACATGACTGACAGCATCAAATGGGATATGATTCTTCACCTCTTGGCTCTTGATATGTAGATTCTTGGCTGTGCCAGGAAACCTGAATGATGACTTTGATTTGATCAAATGAAGACCCAAACATAATAAGAGCATTATAGTGATAAGTCATATAGTGGAGAGTGCAAAAGTGTGCTCATTCATACTTTCTGCTCATTAATTTTTAAAAATTTCTCACTGTTGTTAGTTGTAGTGTTGCTTGGGTCTAGCATATTAGTATTCATAATTCTAGTTATCACATACTTAACTTTACAAATATTTAATATTTTTATCCTTAAGTAAATTGTTGATTGTTTTTTGTTTTTCAGCCATGGGTTTCAGACCTCTGCCACGGCAAAAGAATGTAGAATCGACATTAATTTGGTACAAAAATGGTGACAATGATGACATCAAGCATTGGGTTGAATCCCTTAATGATTTCATCAAACGTAAGTTGCATAATGTTCATTATTGTAGAAAAGTTTAATAATGGTCATTTGTCTGGCTATAGATTTTCCACATTAAGCCTTGCAGTGATATGTTTGACTGTTCCTCAGCTTACGAGGGCAACAGTGACCAGATCTCAGGCCAGCATGTGACAGACTGCACCAGTGGTAAAGTGCCAGAAGAAGGAACTGTGTGCCCCTTCCAGGATAAATGGCTGACTGACAAGTGCAAGAAGTCTGAGAGTTGGGGCTACAATCGCGAGTCTCCTTGCATCCTCCTCAAGCTTAATAAGGTGACCTGAAAAATCTTTTCTCTACAAATTCCGGCACATTTATTTACAGGGAGAAAAAATAATAAACAATTAATTGATAATTACCTGAATATCAGAAAATTGATTGTAGGAATTATTTCTAAATAATTACTAAGATGTAAGAGATATTGCTGAAAGAATATTTCTTAAGAAGTTAAGAAATATAGGTTCATAGGGTCAATTCTAATACAGTAATGGAATAGTTTGCCAGAAGAAGTTGCAGCTGGCAATTCTTTGCAACAAAATTATTTTAATTGTAGTTTACTGATGTCCTTTGATGGTTTCTAAAACTTGCATTAAAATGTTCCCTTCTGATCAGTTTCTTCTGTATAGACAATGAAATGTCTATTGTGTAATGTGGTACAATTCCAGACCCTACTTTTACTTTCTTTTATCCTCTTCACTACTGATTGGCTCGTTATCCACTTGGGCGGTCGGTCATGTCTCTGGTACGCACTGTTGCTAGATACTGGGCATGTACTGACTCCTGAATATATCGGAACCTGCTTCGGTGTTGGTCAAGTCTGGTCTTGAATGAGCTCACAATTTTCACTCCTCAAAAATTTGCCCTCACAATTTTCTGGACTTGTGGCTTCTTCAGCCTTGAGCTGTGACCTTCGCCCAGCAGCTCCAGGTATGTACATTCAACCGAGTAGCCCCCCCCCCCTCCCCGAGATGTTTATACGCTTCGGTTAGGTCGCCCCTCTCACGTCTGTAGTATAAGCTAGGTAGTTGCAGGTGCTCCAATCTCTAGGTAACTGAGGTTCTGTAGACCAGGCACCTATCTGGTGTCCTTCCTTTGGATATTTTCAATCAATTGACAGTCTCTACCATACCTCGGGGACCAGACGGGATGACAACACTCCAGATGGGGAAGCACTTCACTCTTGAAGATCGTGACGAGTGACGGGCCATCCATATATCTAAACGACCTTCTTTTAAGACCTACTAGTTTTGTTGCCCGATTCACCTTCTCATAATGGCCCGAGAACTTCAGTTCACTGTCAACATACACACCCAGATTCTTTTTAAATTCGGTCTCGAATAATGCAGTCTCTTCGTCCATTTGGGACATGTGATACACCTCCTTACTATTGGTGCAGCCCGGGTGCATCCTTTTGCACTTTGATACAGTGCATCTTAGCAGCCATTTCCTCAACCATTCTTGAAGATTGGAGAGATCTTTTTGCAGCTCTTCACAGTCTGTGGTTCTTAATTTCCTTAAATAACTTGGCATCATCCTCAAACATTTGTGTAGAGGAGTGTATAGCTTCTGGCATGTCATTAATAAAACAGACGAACAACAAAAGGGTCTAATACGCTGCCCTGTGGTACTTCGTAGTCACACGTACACGTGATGATTTTGTTCCATTCATCACCACACACTGTTTGCCATCATGCAGAAAGTCTCTGATCCATGCTAGGAGACTTCCTCGAATCCCGTACCCTTCCATTTTAATTCTCAGCCTTTCATGGGGTACACTGTCGAAAGCCTTTGCAAAATCTAGGTATATATGTCGATATTTCTGCGTTGTTCTAGAATTTGAGTCCAAACATCTAGTACCTTGAGTAATTGTTTTCAAC
The DNA here is from genome assembly GCF_018991925.1 of Homarus americanus. Lineage (NCBI taxonomy): Eukaryota > Metazoa > Arthropoda > Malacostraca > Decapoda > Nephropidae > Homarus > Homarus americanus. Next base: position 3,312,922 of record NW_024720711.1, read on the forward strand.
AGGATCTTCCTGGCATAAAACCATGTTGGCATTCCATCATGTCATCTCTTATGATGCTCTCTAATACTTTGCACACAATGCTGGTCAGGCTCACTGGTCAAAAGTTATTCGTGGAGTGTCGATCGCCCTTCTTGAATATAGGACTCGCATAAGCCATCTTCCAGTCATTGGGGACCTTTTGCTCCTCCAGGCATTTGCAGGACAGGATCTTCAGGGGCTCTGCAAGCTCGTTACACAGTTCTCTTAACACTCTGGGGTGTACCATATCTGGGCCAGGACTCTTGTGAATCTTTAACTTTAACAGTTTATTTCGTATAACCTCGTCCGAGAACACAATGTGGGTCAGCTCCGTGTCAAACCGTCTGTCCTCAAATGCAAGATGACTGTTTGCATCCTTTCTTGTGAACACCGATGAAAAAAATTGTTCTACACCTTTGTTTTATCCCGGTCAGAATCTGCATAACTACCATCTTCAAGCCTCAGGTCCGATATGCTTACTCGCGTTTTTAATTTCGACTTTGCGTAGCGGTAAAAAGCCTTTGGGTTTGACTTGACGTCGCTAGCAATCTGCCTCTGGAACTCTTTTTCAGCTCTTCTACACTCTGACTTTGCTTGGTTCCTGGATCTGGCATACATCCTCCAGTAGTTCCTTTGTACCGTAACTCCAGAGGTCACTCCCTGCAATTGACACTTGTCAGTGGTCTGGTACTGAATGTTAATTCAATGATAATTCTGTTCTGTCATCAGTGAACTGAATTCTTGGATGATTATTATTTGACTGCCCTTACCTAAATTGGTGTGAATTTGTTTCACAGTAATGTTGATTTTTTTTTCTTCCATGTTTACATTTTACCAAACTTTCATCTAAACCAATTATTTTGAGTTTAAGGCAAGCCCCAGATTTTCAGACCCAAATTGGCATTTTATGTGAGTACAGCATATGTGATAAAGGTGTGTAAATGTCATTTATTTGCAAAATTGCCCAGAATTATGTGTGTGGCGCCCTTCAAATGTAAACGGTGGATCTTTTATTTGAAATATATTACAGATGATTAAGTGGGTGCCAGATGTGTACGAGACCATGGAGGAACTGCCAGAGGGGATGCCCAAGTCACTGAAGGATCACATTCGAGAGAAAATGGATAGTAACCAGGGTAAAATCCCAAAGGTACAGCTTCAATATCACAGCTCAGTTCATATCAAGTGTCTTACAGTTAGAATGTTTGGGTGACAATAATTTTTCACTTTTCAGAATCAAGATACATTATTGTACAGTACAGGTACTTTGTTTTCAGTAAAAGAACCAATATAAAATTATCAACAGACTTGTTATATCTGCTTTAGTTTATAATAGTAAGTAAAATAATATATAAAACCAGCTTTCACTAAAATTAATGAACTGTGTAAATTATTTTATATTCTGCAAGAAAATAGTATTTCATTATCTTCAAAATTTTTTTTAATCCAGCAGTGTTTATGAATATATTCACCATTTTGAGGGCATTGTAAAGTGAGTTGAAGAGAACTTAATTTTTACATTTTAATGTAGGCTGCTTAAATTCAAGAAATAGACTCATTACTGGCTTTCTTTAATCTCTCACACTGTAGTAAATGATGTAGTGCCTTTTAATTACAAGACTCCACATATTGTACAAGCATTGTGTGTGTGAAGCAACTGGGTTAATTCATTTGGATTCTGGGGCTTTATTATGTAAGGATAGTACCATTACTGAACATATCTACAGTATTGCAACAGTTAGGGGGACTGTATGACAACAACTTAAGTCAGGAGTCGAGTATGGCAACAGGCGTGTGTACTGCAGTACTCTTTATATTTATTTGCTGAATGTGTTTAAAAGTCAATCTCATTAATTCATTCTTTCAATTGTAACAGATGATCTGGGTGTCATGTCAGGGAGAGAACCCAGCTGACCAGGAATACATTGGCCCCATCCGCTACTCCCCATGGCAAGGGTTCCCAGCATACTTTTTCCCATACTTGCACACTCCTGGTTATCTTCCTCCTATTGTAGCAGTTCAGTTTGACCAGCCTATGTGTAAGTCACCTCAGTTTTTTACTGTTAACATCAACCGTTTAAAATATGCACTAGTTTGCCAGGTCGAGTTTTAATTTTTTGTAAAATAGCTAAAAGACTGTTCAGTTATACTCTGATATATTTCATTACTGTGTATAATTTAACTGGAAAAATTAGTAAGTTTGAGTGGTATGCTTATGCATGTTACCTCCAGATACATAACTTGTTCCCAGTAAATGTACCTTTTGTCAAGTTTAGTTTCTGAACCAGCAGATTATACACTTGACATGGCTACCGTTCTTTTATCATCATATTATAGCACTCGCTCTTTACCCTTTTAATTGTCATAGCTTCATTTTGCATTATGTCTTAAAGAGCCACCCAATAGATTTTCAGAATCGGTTCCTGTCCACACTTGAACTCAAATGTTATTTGTAACCCTTAATACTGTAGTATGAAACCCCTAGCCCAGATTTGTAAGGGATTATGAACATTCCCAGTACCATGCTTATGATTTGCTCACTTATGCAATTCTTTGCTTTACCCCCACACTTAAGCCAGGGTGCTAGATCACCCTTACATCACCATCTTTTCACATTTAACCACAAAAAATAAACCAAGTACAGTAATACAACTACACCCATAATGTATCTCTCTTCAGATCTAGAGCCATGATGAGAGCCATCATTGGACTCAATTTTTTCACCCTTAAGTTTGTGTGTTCAGCTATTTTGAAAATGTGAACTTAGCTATGTATCACTCCCAGTTTTTCTTTCTTCCTTCCTTTCTCCAACACCGCTATGACTTAAGAATTTGCCCTTGTCATGTTTGGTAAAAATTCATGAACCCAACACATTAAAATATCTTGCTTCCAGTTTATCTTACTTATCTTATAGCTGCTGTGTTATGTAACTTCACTGATTTACAGCGGTTTCTTGTCTCCCATCACATAACACTCTTCCACATGCATAAAATCTACTAGATATAAGTGTCATAAGTCCTGTATGCCTTTCTCTCGTGTATTCATTTTATTCTGCAGTCGATTTTCTCGTCGTCAATATAAGAGCGATTCCCATATCTTGATTTTTTGTATTTTATAACCAAAATTTATACTGTTAACATTGACTGCCTTTCCTTTATCTAAAATACGTAATTTGAACTTTACAGCTAATGTTCTCATTAACATTGAATGCCGTGCTTGGGCCAAGAACATCAAGCATGATCGCCAGAATCGTCTTGGTCTAGTGCACTTCGAGCTGCTGAAGGACTAGTAGAACCTCACCTCACACCACACCTGGGTGGGCTGGACATCAAATACCCATTCAAGGAATATTGAGGTTTTTTCTTAACACCTTTCATATGTATTATTTAAATTATTATGTATGTGTTGTCAGGAAAGTTGTTGTAACTGTAAAATTTGATTGTTGTAAATTATCTGAAATTATTGTAAAATGGTCGAGACTGTCGTTGAGCCTACACTTGGTAACGAGGTAAATGATACAGGTGTTGTATTATAATTTCCTTATCTTGTGGTTATACAACAAAGAACATCTATTTTAAGGAATTGTTGATGGTTATTATTGTGTAAATGTGATTAATCCTGCGGAATGTTGCAGTGCATAGCAGACATAACTAGTAGTCCTGTTGCAGTTCCTTTGTTTAGATTTAATGTAAATAGTCTTATATGCAGAAGATATAGTTATATTTCGTGCAATCGACTCTACCAACACCTGCTACCCAACGTGATAGATAGTGATGCTAGTGTGTTTTATTATATATATATATATATATATATATATATATATATATATATATATATATATATATATATATATATATATATATATATATATATATATATATATATATATATATGCAAATTGCAATTTCCAGCTTGCCCTGTTATTGGTTGTGGCTATGTAATAGATAACCCCAGATGCCCAAGTGAGAATAAGATGATCATGCTTGTGTTGTGTGACAGTTATTTTAACTTGATTTTTAATTTCCAATGAAAGTGTAAGTCCCAGCTCTGAATGAATGTATGTTGTATAAATTACCCATGTTTAACCAAATTCACATAAAAATTTTTGCCCAAACGCCCAAGTTTCAACGCGTGGCAGCTCTGACTTATCAGTGTTGGGTGGCAGGCTAACCTTCTTAATATAAATTGGGTCCATCTTGGTAAATGGTGGATATTCCACAATTGTTCTGTTGTTGAGCAATAAAGATCGTAACATCTCCAATTTGGCAGTTTTGATAACCCTTGTCCTCCGCTGGTGTTGTGAGATGGGAGTCACAAGTTAGCATCAGTTTTCTTAGTACTAGTAGTAGGGAATGAAGGTTATTGACATTCCAATTATGCATGTGAGTGAATTGGTGGCTTTTAAAATTGGTTATTATTTGACTTCCCCCAAAATTGGTGATAGAAATTTCCAGAAAATTAATGAGATCGCTAGCCCCAAAGCTGAAATGAATGGATTTGTGCCTAGAACCATTTTTATGACTGGGTAATTGTAAGTACTTTATCATGAAGAAGAAAGAAGTCCATAAACATCAAATTTTTTTAGGGATGAAGATCATTGTTTGGAAAATGTACAGGAGTTAAGTTTGAAATAGATTTTTTTTTTCAAATTTTTCTTAGTTCATTAGTCAGATATAATTTCCCCATGTAAGTATTTTACCATGATAATTTATGGTGGCAAGAACCAATAGCAAATATAAATGTCCTCTTTTGTATCCACCCTGGCATATAAAACAGATGTGTCCGTTTATGGTGTTCCCCGTCACTTCACACTGGGTATTATCACCTAACAGTAACAGGTATTTCCCCATAAACCACTCAATACTGTACCATGTTTTCCATCAGTTAACACACCGCTGCTTCCTGTATATCCATCCACTTCACTTCTAGTACATCCTTCACCTCATCCTTCACATCTACCTCTAAATTATTTTTTTTATAACTTCCATTTTCTCTGTCCATACTACAGTACCTCAACAAACCCTGATCAGCTGTCTGTCCAATACTTCCTTCAATTCCACTTGTCTTCATTACTGTAAGAACCAGGGAGAAAACAAACATCTCGACTAAGTTGGGTTTCTTTAATTGCTAATGTTTTGGAAAATTATTTTCCATCATCAGAGCCTAGAAAAAAAAAATAAATAAATAAAATACAGGTGACATACAATAAAAACGTAACAATATACCAAAATTTACCTTCTGCAAAAAAGAAAAGTGCCATTATAATTTAAAACCAATAAAAATGAGACCTACGTACAACACTAAATTCAGAAAAAAAAACGACTAAAATATATGGGGTACAGTATTACCTTAATTTAGATGATCCTTAGTGTGAAAAACACAATTCGCAGGAAGCCATATCACAAATGGATGGCTTTACTTTATACTGATACCAGGCTTCAATAATGAGGAGGTCCATCTCACAGTTGCTCCTGCCAAGAACTGGGAAATCAAGATGGGGGTGGGGGGGCAGTCCTCACACCGAGACGTCTGAGCTGGAACTGAGAACCGCGTCTGTTGGGACCGATACAGTGTTGCCAAACCACACCCCAACATTCATATACTGTGTTAAATTATGCATTATATATACACTCGAATGTTCCTGTTGTCGAGGGAATGGATGAAATATAAAACTAGGACGAATTTCTTTGGATTTTCCGCACAGTAAACACGGTTGAGGCATGGCTGCTGTGTACCAACTTGGCGCCACCGAAGTTGACATTCGGTAAACAAACCGACGACGTTCTCACCGATACCAACGCCATCTGCCTCGGGGGCCCTTAGAGCACGCACACCCAAAAGCTCAAGCTTTCCTATCTTTCGTATATAGTCTTTGCTTTGGACCCTCTTAACGTAAGTGTTGAACTATTGTTGAGGTTCTACAAATTTCCTCAATGTGAAATTTTGAAGCTATGCAAGGAATTTGACACCTTTTTAGGGTGGAGAAAGAGGTCATGTAGACTGTACTGACCCACAGCCAATTATAATTATTTGTACTTTACATAATATTTTTTTTATTATAGAATATGCTACAGGTACTAGTTTTTTTAATCCTTTAGTTGTGTTTATGAAGTTTTGAATGCAAATTGTACATATATTTTCTATTTTAAGATTAGTTGTAATTTTAGTGTGAAATATACAGTAATAGTTTTGTTAAGTTTATGGAAAAATTGGTACTGTACTGTAAAAAGTGTAAATAAAGGCCTCGAGTTGCTTTTTCCTTGACAGATGTCCTATCTCGGTGAACTTTCTTGGAACTTCACCAACATCTCTTGGTACTCTAGGGCCACCTGGGTTGCCAGCTTGTTGGCCTTAAAATAAAATTCATACAGTCCATGGGTGGTGTAACTGAGGCATGGGTTGTCTTGGTCACAGTACTACTGTACTGTACCTATATTTTATTAACACCCATACTCATTCATATTCCGCTCATTCGTCCATGAAACACCATATGTTTGTGAGTCATACGTGCGGTAGTTTGCTCTAATACTCGTATCGGAGAAAACAAAATAAGATGCCGTCATTGTTTGTTAATCCTAAGATATGATTTACCTGAACCAATATGTTTACCATTAAAACATACTGTATATACCAACATATAACTGAGGCATTCATGATTTGAGTACATGTTGAAAGCTTTGTCTCGCTATTGTGTAAAGTGATCAGATCTTGTGCCCCAGAGAATCGGGCCTACTTGTTTTGCATCTGTAACCATATACTGTACCGTCTTTTCTTTGTATGGTAAGTAAAGTTATGTAACCTGTGAATATCAGAGAACCACATGAATACATTGAAGATTCTGTTATGTTGAAATTAACCAAAGTCCATTAATCTCGGAGAGTAATGTTCACCCCAGTAGTTCTTGACAGGAAGAGTCATTAAAAAACAATATCCACTTTGTGTATTTTGTGATTATTTAATGTGCACCCGTGAGAGATCAGATATTGATTAGATTATACACATCAAACTTAAGCAATGCTATGATGTATATCTGAGATGGGTAAGCTGTCTTTAAAATCCAACCTATGTACCCTGTCTGATAGACGAATACACTCACGAATGCGGGGCTAGAGATGCACTCTTACCCGTGTTCCTCTGTGTAACAAGCACTGTGTGTCGACCTTGGGGAGGTAGCCAGGCTGTAGACAGGATGTTAGAAATCAAGTTGAAGCTATGAGGGAGTCCTGCTAAGATCAGGGAGTGTGTTACATCAGGTGGACTTGTGTGTGAACCCCAAGACTGTGTTTGGCCGATATAAGTATTGTTTCAGTAATGGGCATCGTATTAAGACCAGTAACTAGCACAGATTTGACCTGTGTTTGTTATGGGTGTTAAGTAGTGAATCAACTGTGTTAATGGCTGGGGTTTTGTGTTGTGCACGCCTAATTGTTGGTGCTAGGTAGTAAGTTACCAGTGTGATCTACAGCCAAAGTGCTATCAATAGTAGTACAATTGTGAATGTTACTTGAAGGTGCTTGGAGTGACCACTATATGCTTGGGTCACTGTAATAGAGTATTATCATTGAGCTGTTATTTTCCTAGAGTACTGAAGTATTACAAGTGTTAATTAAAGGTGCTTATTTTTCTAATGACAAAGTAAGACCGAATGGTGATTATTTTTGTACAAGTGTTAAAGTAGTGTTTATTAAGCATAGATTGAACCCAAGTGGGAGTTCCTTTAATTTGTAATTGCTGATTCAGTGTGTTGAAGGTAAAAAACTAAATACTGTATAAGCTGTGGAGTATAGTGAAGTTATGGGCTATGTTACTTTCTTACATGATAAGTTTAGCCAGTTATTGATTGTGTTGAAAGATTCAACTAAGTGTTAAGTAACTGACAGAACCCAAGTGGATGGTTCTTTCATTTTGGGTATTCCATTTGAAAGTATCCATATACCAAATTTCATATTAATAAATAATCTTGTAAGTATATTGCTGTTATCACTCAGCATTACCAAACAGTAACAGAATCCTCAGGCCATACCACTAAAGTATTTAAGAGGTTAATGTGATATTATATTCTGACAAATCTGGGTGGTGGCAGTCATTACCGTTCAGGAAGTCCTGGAAATAATGTTTAATATTGTACAGTAAAATTGGGTTTCCTAGATATGCCCATCAGAATATAAGAAAATAAACCTAGAAAGGTAAGAAAATTTGAGAACAATAAAATCATCCCCCCCCCCCCTCTCTACAGGGTGGTGTGACTGAAGCTTGAGTGGTGTGATTGAAGCTTGGGTGGTGTGACTGAGGCATAAGTTCTGTGACTGAAGCATAGCCAGTGAAGTGAACTATTTGATTGATAGATATATACCCAAGACCAAACTCATTGGCTCTAGGAATACAAGGAGAACGTTACACATGAACAATGCGGTGGTTGACAAAATTTAGAAAACCCCCCAGAAATTGAAGGGGTGGGTTAAGGACAAATAACGAGCAGGACAGGAGGATGTAAGTCAGGTCCAGGAACCAATCTAAGAGTGCAGAAAGACTGAAAAAGATTTCAAGAGGCAGATTGCAAACAAAGCAAAGTCAAATCTAAAGGCCTATGGTTATGCAACATCGAAATTGAAAACACAGGTGGACGTGTTGGATCTGAGGCTTAAAGATAATAGCTACGCAGACTTGGATTAGAATAGGGCAGAGTCTTTAAACAAAATTTTTTCCTCGGTGTTCACAAGAGGATGAGGACAGTCTTCCTGTTTTCGAGGAAAGACAGTTTGACATGGCACTGACCCACATTGTTCTTAGAAGAGGGTATAAGAAATAGACTGTCAAATACTAAAGGTTCATAAGAGCCCTGGCCCTGACAGGTGCATCCCAGAGTGGTAAGAGACTTGTGCATCGAGCTTTCTGATCCTCATAAGATTGCCCTGCTGGGTTTTTTTTTTTAATATATGGATGGATTTATATGAAATTTTAACACATTATTTTTAGGATCATCCATCAGTGTTTCCATTAAAAGTTCTACAAATTCGGGTGATAAGTCTTTTTATTAATATTTTTGTTTTATTTTTAATCTTATGTGGTAATCGAAATACTGTGCAGCAAATAGCTTTTGATGAAAATTATTTGTGCCTTTATTGATATAAGAGCATGAACTGGTGACATTTTCATACTAGAACCAATAATTATACCCGTTCAATGACAAAAAGCTAAAATAACCTATACAAATCCTCCAAAAATTTTGAAATAACCCTCTAATTAGGTATAGTAAGGGGCACATGCTTTCTAGTTTGACATACCTGTCCTTGGTGAATCTAATACTGTATTGCTTGAAAATTACCCTAGAACTTTTGGAGCTATTTCCATCTTTATGTGCCCGCTACTGACAGTAATTGACTCCTCTGTTCTGTCCCAAGGAATATTAAAAGGAACTTAGTAATCTTAGGAAAGTAATTCAGTCCCTATTAGTTGGATGCTTGTCCCAGAGATGGCGCTCAATCGCTGGTGTGTCTGCAGTCTGTTTACATATTCTGAGCTTTAAATGTTGGCTCAGGTGAACTAGGGGCAGGAGGGGGACAACACGGCCCCTAACGCTGCATACCATTGTGTTGCTTGTGGGAAAAACAAAGGAAATAATAGAACTAAAGTTTCATTTCTTACTAAAACACAAGAAAAGGTAAGTTTATATAGTTCATGTGGTTGGTTTATAAGCAGTGATGGTTAAATTACGGTTTATTTTATAGTTTTATCACTTACTGTAGCTTACTAGCCATTCGGGCGGCTGGTACTCTTATTTGTTACTTTGTTATTATTGTTCAGTAGCACGTATTGAGTAATTCACCCTTTTTTATATAATTGTTTGAGTGTAGTGTTATCTTCTCTTTTCAAATGTGCAATTTAAACAGTCGGAACCTACAGATCATAGAAGGAAAGTAAGAGTGTGGTTTGTTTATAGTTTTACGTGTGATATAGTGGTTCATTCAGGAGTGGGCAAAGTGGGCAGCTGCCCATGGGCCTCCACAGGCCTAAATCCGGCACTGTGTGTGTCGCTGTGTGGTCGTAACTTTTTCTTATTAATTTTTGACAAATTTGTATTGCATATTTGGAAAGAGGAGATAAAACTACCCCAGTAAAAATTGTATAAACGGGGGTTACTCAGTCGGTCTTAAATTGCAATTTAACCAGTCAATTGAAAGCACATATCCACACATTTATGGTAAATTTAGGTTTTAGTTAAGGCAAAGACTATTATAAGAAAGACAGGAAAGCAAGGGAAAAACCGCGTAAGCCACATAGTATATAGTTGGCCGTGGGATCAACAGATGGCGTTAGTGTGCAAGCCGAGCGTCACCATCACCCTGTGGTGTATACACCTGCACAAAAACACCCTCAGCATGTGTGTGTGTGTGTGTATACATTAAGAACGTCAAGGCAAACACGTCAAGGTAATAAATATTACCTTAACGTCTTTGCCTTGACGTGCTTAATGTGTAGACACGCACACGCACACACACACACACACATATATATATATATATATATATATATATATATACTGACACACACACCTACAATATCACACAGTAAATTCCATATCATCAATGATATTATAGCAACGATAAAACGTGAAACACAACTCACCCGCTGGTCACCAAGGAGGCGTGACACACTACCCTCACGGGCCCCGGGTTTAGTTGGCCTCTTTGCCAACAGATGGCGGTGATCGGCGCTCAGTGGTGACGTTCTTTTTATCGGTAAAGGTAGACGCTTTCCCGTCTTTCTTATAATAGTCTTTGAGTTAAAAGCTGTCACTAACTGCCAATACTTTTTATAAGTATTTGCTGTTCATAAGATTTTTCATAGCAGATGACTGGTGAGTCAACGTTGACACTTGATGTTACTGGAGCTCCACATGTCATCGATTATTGAGGTAAGAAAGTTTGTTCTATGGTGAAATGTAGTCTGTTCACTTGAACTTTGCAACTTGAATTTAGGAAATTTTCTTTCAAAATTTTGGAAACTGTTGGAATAGTGTAATTGTTTGTAGTAAAATTGGGAAATGTTTTTTTAATGGAAAGTATTTGTGTTGAAATTTGGGATTTTTAGAAAATTATCTTAAAAATTTGATGTGATTATTATTGTTTTTTTTGCACAGACATTGAATAATGCTTTACAACAACAAGATTTGTAGAGATTGTATTCTGACAGTGTGAAGTATAAAACAAGCTGGGTAACTTACAGTATTTATTCTTTCGCGTCCTGTTAGCCTGCATCATGCATAGAGTTGTTTCTGCACATAACAATAGGCTTCTTAAGAACTTTAGTTTTTCGTGAAAATTGTACATTTGCAGAATCACTCGTGGAAAAATATCACATCTGACCATCAGTATGTACTGTATGTTATTCGCCTGTCGCTGTTCGCCTTTTGGAGTAGGGAATAGCCTTTTCGTTTTTCTTCAGAGACAAGGGGGTAATTGTTGGAACCCTCGACGAGTGCCTAAGGAACTCATGTCCACTGTGAAGCGATTTAGAATTTAAATCACAAAATTCATACGTCCACAATCGATTCTCCTTTTCTCTCTCACAAGACTAACATTATGTGTATTAAAGTAAGCAATATACGAAAGATCCTGCCCCCCAAAAATAAAAATCCGAAAAATAGGTCGTGGGTGCGGCACCCCTGGGTATGTCCCTCCGCCATGATAACGTTACCAGGTGGCTCTTAGTGGTCATAGCACTATCTTTAACTTACCGTAAACTGTGTAGTTATGCAGGGAAGTAAAGAAATTATAACATATCTTTTTATCAAATAAAATACAAATACATATTCAAAATACGTCACCAAAACAAAGATTTATTTATGCCCTGAATAATAATAATAATAATAATAATAATAATAATAATAATAATAATAATAATAATAATAATATTAATAATAATATTAATAATAACCCAATTCTTTACAAAATACTACCCAAATGACCTGGCTTCGCTTGGGTTGAGTATATATACTGTATAACCATGACTCATAATTTATCGTATCTATTGTCTGGTGGGCAGTGGTACCACATCTCACAAAACAATGTATACCTGCATTGTCTATATACATGTTAAACCAATTGTTAATTTATATGAAAACATATCTAATTAAAATCTATCTACCTATCTATCTTGAAATTGCTATTTAATGTTGTTAAGTTTGGCCTGCTGTAAGACATGGTTGGGCGGGGATGTGGCTCCAACAACTGAATTCCATTTTAATAATTGTTGAATGGTAAAAAAAGTATTTTCTCCGCCTTTGTCTCTTCCAAACCTGCACCACCACTCGTGACCTTTATCACTACTTCGTCATGAGTATGAGAGACGCCAAACAATCGTGGTGACAGCATATACCTCTGCAGTACCCTATAAACGGCCCTCGTCACTCGCTCCTATACCTTTGTGGGTTCTGGCAAACATCTTTGACTCTCGTTCTCTATACTGTACTCCCGAAGTGTTCCATAGACTATTTGATTTGGTAAAGGTCACTTAAATTGTTATCTGTTAATGGTGAGGAAGAGTTATTTTGGGAGTCTGTATTTTTCACTCTCTCTATTCTTGTTTTTCTTTTACCCTGTTTGTTTGTTTATCTCTTTCTGGTTGTTTGTCCAGCTCTCTTTATTTCTCCTTCCCTCTATATCTTTCTTCTTTCCCGTCCCCCCTCCTTTTCTAAATCTTTTTCTCCTCACTTCCTCCTTCCCTTCCTTTCTCATCCATTAACTTTCTCTCGTATTATAACCAGTATATGTGCAATGAAAAAAATAATACGAAATAAAACCACCATTACTCTTTCTCTGTCCCTTTCCCTTCCTTCCTTCCTGTCTCTCTCTCTCTCTCTCTCTCTCTCTCTCTCTCTCTCTCAGGACACAGGTAAACACAACACCGGGGTAATATATTAAACTGAGAAATGCAAACCTAACTTTAGTCTCCCTCATCTGTTACAATTACACCTCCAGTTTTACGTGGCACCAGCAGCGACACCTGGGCTCTCTCTCTCTCTCTCTCTCTCTCTCTAATTGATCATGTTTACCTGGGAATCCACTCGACTCCAATCCGCTGTGAAATCAAGAACGCTGTTGGATTAGTTTCTCTCACCATTAGGTTAATTCATTGCCGTCAAGATATTCTCCACTGTGTCTATATTTGTCTGTCTGTGTCTCTCTGTCGGTCTGTCTGTTGTCCACCTCCCTATTCGTATTTATATTGTAGATATATATGCAGAGTTACACATGTACACATATCTCGATAAAGTTAAGGTGCTCCATTGTTTCCCCTTTCCTGTGTGGTTTTATCGAGATTTATCTTGTCCACGTTTCAATTGTGGATCTACATGAAATGTACACATATGTACTGCAATAAATAATGGTTGCCCCTCGAAATCGAGGATGGTCGGCCGAAAGGCCACCTAGGCGTAAAGTTGCTTAAGGTGTAAAAGCTGTCGCCAACACAACAACCACACCCTGAGCTAACGAGCTGCCTGACCCAGTGTCAAGGAATAGTAAGTCCGGACAACTCGCCAACTGCACTGGCTAACCATTACCCCACTCGCAAGCGAGCAGACCCGGGTTCGATCCCCGGGCAGGGTGAAACTATAAATATGAGCAAGTTTCTTTACGCCATTTGCCTCTGTCTACCCAACAGTAATTGGGAACCTGGATGTTCATCGATTTGAGGATAGTGTTCTGGGGTAATGGATAGCCAGTGCAGTTGGCGAGTTGTCCGGACTTCTCGGACTATTCCTTGACACTGGGTCAGGCAGCTCGTTAACTTAGGGTGTGGTTGTTGTGTTGGCGACAGCTTCTACACCTTAAACAAATTCTCGCTATGTGGCCCTTGGGCCGACCATCTCGTTACACGAGGGGCGACCATTATTATGTATGTATGTGTGTGTGTGTGTGTGTGTTTCTTTCGTGTGCATGTGTGTGTATTATCTCCGAGTATTGATACGTCAGTAAAGATATCATCACTAAACCTTTTGTACAAAATTGGGTTAAACACTTTCCCCATAACGCGTCTGATAAAAGAGATAATGAGTAGAAATTTTTAATAATATTTATAACAGATGAGCTCAAGGTTGGCTAATTTACGTTCTTAGTTGAATTTAATACTACAATGAATGTGAGATAAGAGTGTAAACAAATGAAGCTCAGTCCAAAGTCTTGATATTTTCGAATTGATTTTCTTACATATTCACTAAAGCATAAGTGAAATTAGCTAGAATAAGCATAAATTAAATTGAATAAATACAAATGTCAATCCAAGTTTTCAAATTTATTGCAAAAACGAATGCAAATCGAAATGTAAACAAACATGGCCGATTCGAAAAATATATGCGCGCCAAATTCAAATACACTTTCCCCTCCTACGCGTTCATTATCACACCACAAGGCTACTGTAAAACTCTGGAAACTGTTTAACATAATTACCACTTCACTCCTATAAAAGTCATTTGTTTATATTTAAAATTTTAAAAGGAGAACTGAGGTCATAAGCCAACATTTACTTTAGCTCGTGAAATATGTAGCTTTTGATATTTATTCAACACGAGCTGTTTGATTACTTAGGACAAAGTGGTGAGGCGTCAGGGGGTAAATTATTGTATTTTTGTATAAAATGATTTGCATTGGGATTGAGGAAGGGGTATGAGAGAGAGAGAGAGAGAGAGAGAGAGAGAGAGAGAGAGAGAGAGAGGTTTCCCTGTAATTACCTGTTTTAAAACTCTCTCTTAAATTATTACTTTCCTACACCTAGAGAACAAAAGACTTAATCTTTAGTAATAATTAAACAATTATCCTATAATGAAAAACAATCAATAACTAATAACAAGTCGATAATGAGTGATAACACAGGTGATGAATACAAATAAAAAGAAAATAAAGGATACTAGATACGTGATAACTGAGATAAACATTAATAAGTAAGGAAATAATAGAAATAATTAATCAGTCACTTATGGTGTCATTACCTGTTTCTGGTTTATGACAACACTAACCTCTTTCTTTTGCTTTATCTTCCTCCATAGTGAAATATTCATCTCTATTAATGGCATTTGATCTTATTTATTTTTATCTATTTTATTTATCTTTATTTCTTAATCCTAAAATAACCCATTGCAGCCTTTCCTTCTCTTTCACACTCCTCTCTTGCCTCTCTCTCCCCTTCCTGTCTCTCATTCATTATCAATCTCCTCCCTACACTTATCTTTTTCTCTCATTATTATTCTCATTCTCTCTTCCCCCTTCTTAATCAATTTTTCTTTCTCTCCCCATGTACTTGTTCGTTTCACCTCCCTCCCTTAGATTAGGGTCAGAAAGTGATGAGGCGTCCCTAAAATGAAGCTGTGGTTGTCCTTAAATGCTGTAATTGCCTCCCTTAAATTTAAGATGAGTAGTACCTTCGAAGTCAAGCTGTAATGCCCCGTAATATAGTCAAGCTGAGCACTGTTCCTTATACATCAAAATTAAGCTGTTTATGGCCCTTAAAAGTCAAACTCTGTATATTGCCTCTTTAAGCCAAGCTCACTATTACGCTTAAAGGTCAAATTCTGTATACGTCCCTTTAAGTCAAGCTCACTATTACGCTTAAAGGTCAAATTCTGTATACTGTCCCTTTAAGCCAAGCTTACTATTACGCTTAAAGGTCAAATTCTGTATACTGTCCCTTCAAAGTTTAATCAATTGCCCCTAAAGTCAACTGTGGATATGCCCGAGTCTCCAACTTGCCCCTTGCAGCACTCAGCGGAGTTTAATCATTGCCCTCCTGCCCTCCCTCTCCTCACACCTGTTTCCCCTCTCTTATTTGCATAACTCCTACAGTCATTATCGTTTCTGTTTATATTCACTTCGTTCTTCGTTTCTCTCTCTCTCTCTCTCCATTTCTTTTCTCTAGTATATTTACATACAATTTCATTCTTTAATTCCTCCCTATTCCTGCGCATCTGTTTATTTTTCTTTCGCTTCCTGTTTACATAAATCTCTTCTCTTCTGCCATTAGCAACAATGTTTGTGTTCACTTCCTTACATTTCGTTCATTGTTCATCTGGCTGTCGAGTCTTCAAGTACTCACTACATTCATTACCATTTGTTTTCGTTCATTGAATTTATCATTGTACCTTTTAACAACGCATTCTATTTTGTTTAGTTTCTATGGGTTAATATTTCTCGCTAATTGGTAATCAGAGAACGTATTGTTTCTGTTATTGATAAAATTAATAGACAAACCAATGGTATGTAAACCTAACCTAACCTAGCTTGACCATGATATATCTAGTCTGATTTTAAATGTATACTTAGTGTCAAATTTTAACCTTCATGTACAGTTAAGTGAAGGAATTTAAAACACGATATTTTGTGAATTCAGCTAAGATATGTGAGTTCAGTTTGACTTTTATTGTGGTAATGATGCGTCGTTAATAGTGTTGGTGAATGAAAGGCAAAGACGTGACTATCCAAGACTGACGGCATGTTTTGGGGCGGAACGTTGCTGAACATCTACCAGGGCACCATTAGACTGTTCACAACCTTCCGCGGCATTACTATCTTGCTCATTATATTGTGTCTTTTCGTGAGAATGGTGAATCCTTAATATTTTCCATATACGAAAAAGACAAATTGTACAAACACGAACTGGCTATCCAGCAACCGTAGGCTGTCCTGTTTACTGAGTGAGAAAACCAACTCGTTCATACCCGCTATAGTAAACAGGTACCGCAATCTTGAATTATAATTTCATTCTTTTGATATAGGTAGAACGGTGCATCATTAAGAGTCATAACGAATAAAAGAAAAAAGTGATATCGTTGGGTAGTGTGCGGTGAGCATCGTTTTACATCCGCCTCAGGGCTTAGATGTGATTATGTCATCAAGCTGGGAGGTGTTGGCTGGGTACGCTTACCTTCCCCTAATTCTTCTCACACGTGGGATAAATTTTTATTTGACGTCTTCTCTCAGGCTGTGTTCTAGTTTCTGGCGTCATTTTCCCTGCCTTGGTGACGTTGATTTTCTTGTAGATTTTTCTTTCATCAATGTGCTGGCAGTTTTATGGCGAAAATTCTAATGATTTCATGGCTTTTATATTCATATTTTTTAAGGCATTAGCTTACCACATTTTTATTGCGTAAATTATCAGGTTTTTATGATGTTAATGCTAACACTTTGATGCCTCGTCAGCGATTCTCTTATATTTTGTTGTTAATATTAAAGTTCACATTTATCACGTTGTAATTTTTCACAATATCTTACCAGCCTATGATACACTATTTTTATTGCTCAGTTCTCAGAACGAAGCTTCACAAAAATGTCTCTGTTTTTGCTTTATTTCGGCCCATTTTTTGCTTCATTACAGGTCGTTTCTTGGTTCATTACAGGCCATCTTTTACTTTATTACAGGCCATTTTTTCTTCATTACTGATCATTTTCTTTGTTACGGGCCGTATTTTGCTTCGTTACAGGCCGTATTTTGCTTCGTTACAGGCCATTCGTCTATAGTTTTTCTTATTCTTTTATCACTGTTCTTTCGTCTATAGTTCTCGTGTCTCCGTTATCACTATCTTGTATCTTATCTTTTTCTGGTGATTATTATATTTGAAATTCTCTGATCTTGTTGTTCTTTATATTTTTTGTTTTTTATATTAAATTTATCTTCGTTGATTCCTTTGCATTATTTATTCTCTTCGTCGATTGTCATTTGTTTAATTGATTTAATTTTTCTTCGATCGTCATTTGTTTTAATTTTCTTTGTATGTAAATTTTGCGTATTTTTCTTCTTATTTATCTTATTATCCTCACGCGTCAACTATTGTCCTTAAAATAAACATCATATAGGGTATTTTTATTTCCTCACCTATTTTTTCCCCTATTTCCTGGATCGTGTGTCTCGCTGGAAGTAATAACGTATCACATTTACCCAATTTACACCGCTCGTCACCCTCCCTCTGGCACGATAACCTTAGATATTTCTTATATCCCTTCCCAAGAGTCTTCCTCGGGGTGGTCGATGGCAGCTTTCAGTATCAACCTTAAGTCGAGTCATTCGTTTATGTCCGCTCGGTAATTTTTATCATTTTACCTTCAGTCTTCTCTTCCTCTTTTCTTTTGAGGGATAAAAAAAATATATATATATGATTTTTTTTTCTATATCAATCCAACTTCTGTGTTTTTTATAGTTTGATATTTGTAACTGTTTTATTTATCTAATTATTTCGTCTTGCGTTCGTTCGGGAATCTTTGTTATTTATATTTTTTCTTTGTCTTGGGGGTAAATTCTTGTTTTTTCCTGTTTCTTTCGGGGTTTTTTCTGAATATATCGTTTGTGTTTTTTGCTTATTTTGTATTTTTAATCCATTTTATTCGTTTATTTTCGTCTTGAATTCTTGGTCATTTTCGCTGCCATTCTCACTGCTGTCAAGGTATAAATCTTTCTATTTCTCTTCTGATTCCTTCGTTTATTTTCATATTATATCGTTACATTTCCTGTAATTGCCTTTATTTCTATCTGGTACTTCGATTTATTCACAATTTGTTGTTCTAATGATATTCATATTTATCCATGTTTATTCATTCTTATTTTTTAGTTATTTTTAATTTCCTCTCTCATAATTTTTTATCAATCGTATTCCCAAATCATTTATTCACGATCGATTCGACACCCAAGTCACCTTTTCGTCCATATACGATTCGACACCCGAGTAATTAATCCTCTAATCCGCTTCATTATGGCGAATATCAAGAAATATTTCAGCAGATATACGCACTTTAAGGGATATACTTTAATCCTAGCAAATATACTAAAGGGTAATATATAATACTTAGGAATATATACAAGTAGGTCCTGGTATATTCTTCCTCGTGACAACTAGACTCCCTCCCACAGATTCCAGATACACATAAATATCGGTAATCGGGAGAAGGGGGAGCGGGTTACTATCTGAAGGAAACTTTATATTTTTATTTTTTTGTACTCGTGGCCACCAACAGTTATGTATAGCAGGATAGGAAGACAACAACCGTCAGCCTCTCTCTCTCTCTCTCTCTCCACCCCCTAAACCGGACTAACTAAACCGGACTTCTTAACCGGCAACTCCTAAACCGGATTTCCTAAAAGAAAAACAACAAAATATTCTGTATATAAAAATAACTGAAATTCCTCAAAGACGCAACCAATATATTCCTCCTACCCATCAGGAAATACTCGGCCTTATGTAGAGGACCAGGAGGTGAGGCGGTAGAGAGAGAGAGAGAGAGAGAGAGAGAGAGAGAGACTACACTTAAACAACATATTGAGGTGACCACACACACACACACACACACACACACACACATATATCAACACAATTGAGTGACAAAAATCCTGGGTTAAGTGACACAGTTAACACTAATGGCCACCCGCTGAATATTTTAATAAGTAATTACTTCACTGACACTAATCAAATTACCGGGCTAATTGACCCTTGTGATTATGTCAGGCGTAATTATGTTGGTCATGTTAATTTTTGTATCCAGAGTTAATTAAGGGCGGACTGAGGGCCATACAGTTGTGTGTGCTTGTGTGTGTGTGTGTGTGTGTGTGTGGGTTACCTTTAAAATGCGTACAAATGTCGAGGAATATTTGTAATTCTATCACACACACACACACGTTATATAAGATACATAATATAGTCACGTTATATAACAGATTGTTTTTCTATGACGAAGGTGACAAAGATTTTATCAGGAATACATTTAGCGTCGACCAGTTTAGTGTGTGTGTAGTCCATCTCAAAGGCTGGTTAAGTCTATTAATAAATAACTTGATACTGTGATGTGAGGCCAAGAGAGATGATAACAGGAGGTAGTGAAGCGAGGCACGGCGAGGTAAAGAGATGCTTGAGGCCATTAGGAGGTATCACAGGTGGTGGTAGGTGTAGTGTGACACAGGTGGTGGTAGTGGTGTAGTTGTGACACAGGTGGTGGTAGTGGTGTAGTGTAACACAGACTCAGAAGAGTTTAAAGAATTATACGCGACACAGGAATAAAGTTTGGTAAAGAAGGGCAATTGAGGCAGGTGCGGAGACTATCAAGGCTGTAAGAGGCAGTTTGGCCTGATGAGTGACAGGTCTGCTGCAGGAAGTAGTTCTGGACGGATGTGGACATGGGTGTGAGGGGAAGGGGGCGCTTGATGTGACTTATATGAACTTTAGGAAGACCTTGGGTGAAGTACCACACAGGCATCTGCTTGTGATATTACTGGGGAAACACACCGGCGACTTCATCTTTCTTGCCTGACAGGAAGCAGAGTAATTGAATTCAGGTGTGAGTCGGCTGTAGTATTATGGGGCGTCCCTTAGGGAAATGTGTTACACCCAACACTCTTCGTTATCTACAGTAATGACTTCCTGGTGTGTGTGTGTGTGTGTGTGTGTGTGTGTGTAATAATACTAATAATACTATTGAAGTTTAATAAATATTGTTGACAGAGTTAAATGTACGAAAGTATATAAGATTTATGATTTGATTTAGAGGAGAATAGATGTTAATATGCGTGTGTGTGTGTGTGTGTGTGTGTGTGTTTGTGTGGTGGGGTAACGAGAAACAGAGAATTATATAAAAAGTGAGAGAGAGGGAGAGAAAGAGAGAGAGAGAGAGAGATAGAGAGAGAGAGAGAGAGAGAGAGAGAGAGAGAGATTCTGTTTTTTCTCTTTCCTCAGCTTGTGTGATGCTGTAGATTGTGTCTACGGCAAATTGAATCCTCTCAGCTTTCATCACTGCCGCTTGACTTTTTACCCTTGACCTTTGATCCTTGACCTTTAAACTTTGACCATTAACCCTTGACCCGTGACTTTAATCCTTCATCCTTGACCTTTAACCCTTAGCTATTATCCCTTGACCCTTGACTTTAACCCTTGACGTTTAACCCTTGATGCTAACTTTAACCCTTGACCTTTAACCCTTGACCCTTGACCTTTAGCCCTTGACACTTGACCTTTAACCCTTGACCATTAAGCATTGGACTTTGACTTTTAACCCTTGACCCAGGGCGGTGAGAGGATCAGGTTTTGACCTGTCTGAGAGAGAGAGGAGAAAGCGATAGAAAAGGAGGGAAAATAATAAAGAGAATAAAGAAGGAAAGGCAGAGAAGGTGAGAGGTAGAAGTGAGAGGTAGAGAGGGTGAGAAAGAAGTGACGAATCCTCATTGCTGATAAACGGGGAGATAAGGAAAGGGGTGAGAGAGATATGAGGAGAGGGAAGTTGGAGGAAGGGGGATAGGTGAGAGAAAATGAGAGAGGAAGAGGGGAGAGGAGATAGAAAGGGGAGAAGAGAGGATTGATATTGTTTACATTGCCATATATAAAATGAACAAGCAAGAGTAGCGTCCATTCTCTCTCTCTCTCTCTCTCTCTCTCTCTCTCTCTCTCTCTCTCTCTCTCTCTCTCTCTATCACATCATTAGTCCTCATGTTATAACCTACACTATTCACTGTCTTCACCTGATATACCTTTTGTTAGTGTTAATTAGAACTACCTGAGAGCTTTCGTTACCTGTGGTTAGAGTGAGGCCAAACAATAGCTTTATATCTCTCGTAAAAATGAACTTGTCCATAATAATGGTTAGCTATTGTTAGTGGGTAGTTGTTATTGTTACAGGTAGTGGCTATTGTTAAAAACGACTATTATGTGTAGCTTGGTGGTATTGTTAAAGGCAGTTATTGTTACAGCTTTTGTTAGGTGTGTTTGCTGGGTTTTGTTAAGTAAAGCTATTGTTAGAAATTGTTTGGTGGATATTGTTAAAGGCAGCTTCGAGCTATTGTTGAAAGAAGTTTGTATCCTATGATGGTGTCTTTTGTTAATTTTGTTTTATATAGTGCACACACACACACACACACACACACACTACTACTACTACTACTACTACTACTGTTAACACCAAATTTTATGGTAAAAGTCATAAATCACCTTGGACTCCTGCATTTTTCTCAAGTTCACAACACTCACCAACCACAAATCATATTCTAACAAGACATTGAAATTTATTGGCTAGAATACACAGTCATTATCATCCACTCTGCTACTATCACACACACAACCTGCACCAATCATAACTCACTTTGCCTCAGCGGGTAGGTTATCACTGGCTAAATGATAAGTCCTCACATGCAACCTAAGTGTGTCATCTATATATTTTAACCCAGGACGAGGTGTTATGGGGTATAATTAGGACTCGTTGTATACCTCTGTCAGGCTGCCAAGATTTGTATGAGTTATGTGTTAGTGGTTGATGATGTAGTGTTGCCTGAGTTGGCGCCTGTGTGTGTGTGTGTGTGTGTGTGTGTGTGTGTGTGTGTGTGTGTGTGTGTGTCTCCACAATTATATTAAAACCACAAAGTCCTCTATATTTCCAACCTAAATTTATTCATTAACTAAAACAATAATCCAGTAGATATTTATTCACCGTTAATTAATTATTTCTATATTAACAAGTATATCAACATAGGAACAATAACCACGTCATATATTACTTCACAGTGAGGAAGTTTGTTTCAACAGAGTAAGTGAAATGTGGGTTCTGGTCCCCGTAGAGTTGTGTCCGCCCTCCCTACGAACCTCAACAAATGGGACGATGTTGACGTTTTTGTGAACGTTGCTTCAACTTACTGACGTTTCTATCGTGCATGACTTATTATTATTATTATTATTATTATTATTATTATTATTATTATTATTATTATTATTATTATTATTATTATTATTATTATTATTATTATTATTAGTAGTAGTAGTAGTAGTAGTAGAAGTGGTAGCTGAATGATTGTTACGTGATATTGCTTTGTTACTTTTACATTTATTAATATCATTATTTTCTTTTTTGATTGTCACTTTAATAATGACTCTCTCTCTCTCTCTCTCTCTCTCTCTCTCTCTCTCTTGTCCGCTTAAAGGGAAGAGGTTCACTTACTCCTCTGTTCCTTGACGGGGAAATAATTTTTACTGTCTTTCTATCTCTATTTCTGCCTCCCCCTCTCTCTCTGTCTCCCTCTCTCATCTCTATTTCTGCCTCTCTCTCTCTGTCTCCCCCTCTCTCTCTGTCTCTCTCTCTCTATCTCTCTATTTCTGCTCTCCTCTCTCCTCTTTCTATTTCCTCTCTGTCTATCTTTTCTTTGCTTTTGCCTCTGTTCATAGAGGCTGACTTATTTACAACCGTGAGTACTGCAGCGTGTGTGTGTGTGTGTGTGTGTGTGTGTGTGTGTGTGTGTGTGTGTGTGTGTGTGTGTGTGTGTGTGTGTGTATCAGCCAGTATATATATAAAATACATGATGAATGATAATGAGCCAATTATCACAGGGGTCGAATCATTGCGAGGTTTAACTAGCCAGATAGAATCTCAGTTTACCCCCTTTGTGACATTGATCTGTGACCTTGACCTGTGACCTTAATATGTGACCTTGACCTGTGACCTTAATCTGTGACCTTAATCTGTGACCTTGATCTGTGACCCTGACCTGTGACCCTGACCTTTCCATACATATTCATACATAGTCAAATAAAGGTAAGATATAATAAAGACTAATAAAATAAATACTATATGGCAACTCAGACGTATATGAGAACATTTAAAGCAAAGAAATTAAAACCTATCAAAAAAACTTGTTTACATAAACCAAACTGGAGAGAGCAAAATAAAAGGTTGTTTACATGTATACTAATTTCTCTTCATGAGTAAAGCGAAGGAGGGGGAGGGAGAAAGGGGGAAGGAGAGAAGATAAGGGGAGGGAAAAGGGAAGGAGATAGGGACAGGAGAGGAAGGATGGGGTACAAGGAGGAGAGAATATGAGGGGAGGAGAGAGGGAGGATAGGGTGGAAAGAAGAGAGGAGATAAGAGGAGGAGGAGAGAAAAGAGGCGGGATATGGGCGGCAGAAGAGAGAGAGAGAGAGAGAGAGAGAGAGAGAGAGAGAGAGAGAGAGAGTAGACTCTCATATCTTGTTAGTTTTAGCACCATAAAAAACTTTAAGAAAACACCCCCCTCCCTCTCCCCCTCATCCCCCTCTCTCTCCCCTCTCACCCCCCTCCCTTTCCCTCCTCACTCCCCTCTCTCTCCCCTCTCACCCCCCTCCCTTTCCCTCCTCACTCCCCTCCCTCCCAAAAGATAAAAATAAAAGAGTATTTATTTACGGGAAGAAAGGCAACTCCACAAGAGGCGGCCACTCTGTATGTAAACACCAAACAAACACGTCCTCAAAGTAATGGTGGCTTGACAAAGGAGGTTAGCTGGGCTTAAAAGATGGTGAAACGTACACACAACACACATACATACATACACACATACATACACATCTATGACCACAGGATCCGATTGTTGGTTAGCCTTTGGTCATTGTGGTGTAGGTGGGTGGGTAGTTGGGGTGGTGGTAAGGGTGTGATGTAGGTGAAGTGGGTGGTGTTGGTTGTGGGTGATAGTGGTGGTGGTGGTGGTGATGGTGGTGGTTTGTGTGTATGTGTTAGTGGTACGGGTGGTAGAAGTGATGGTAGTGGTGGTGGTAGAGAGTAATGTAAACATGTTGGGCTTAGTGTTCTGTCTGTCTGGTAGTAATATGTCTCTCTTTTTGATTGTTTAGAAGACAATGAAAGTTTGTTGAGGCTACGGTCAACAGTCTCAACATTGTATATTATAAATGCTGCTGGAAAGAACCTGTTTACTTTGCTGTGGAATCCTCTTATTTACCGTCCACCATAAGTCTTTATTTTTGGTCTACATAACCGCAGAATCCGGATTATGTGTTATGGATGTAAACACGAACGCCATCACCCCTAAGAGAAGGTACATTACTGCCTCAAGATGGAGAATGTTTGGAAAAGACCTCATCACCACAAACACGACCGCCAAATCATTTATATTTCAGACGACACGACCCATACAAACGTAACTTAATGGAAACACAACTAGTTAAGGATCGTTAGGTTAGATTAGATTAGATTAGATAAAGTTAGTGTAGGTTAGGTTAGTTGAATGAAGAAATCTTGATTTAAATGTCATGTTCTTGGTATTTCTTTAACTTTAATAACCTTCCATTATTGGTCAAATTAGTCACAATATATTAAGTGTATATACTGTATGTGTTTACTCTTGTAATGAGTGGAGGTAAATATGAGGTTGTGTGTTGATACATGTTACTGCTGATGAGGCGCACACTTTTGATTATAATCTTCTGGGAATTTAGAGCGAAAAAAAAGCCTGAGGACTCGGTAATTAATCCAGCCGAGGAGCTTGGAATATTACTTAGAAGAAAAAATATATATAAACTGGGGTAGTTTAAAAACTTTCTATAAATAAAACTTTAGTATAAAATGGTTACCGATCACAGCAGTTTTCCACTAAACAAGAAAGTCACGAGATACTTAATGACTTTTATTGCCAGTACCAGAGTACTCATATGCCGACTCAACTGCACTAGTGACAGTGTCTTTTGGTTCAAAGATGTTATTCCTGAGGTCTTACAGGCATCTGTAATTTATAAATACCAATAACACTGCTGTAACGAACTGTAGCCTACAGTTGTTGTCATGTTGGATTTGATCGAACTCATGGTTTAGTGATGTTACACAGTTTAGTCTTTACATTATGTTATTTAATTTCATGTTTACTCATGTCTTGCAGTGAGTTCATGGAAACTGTATATACTGTATGTGTGTGTGTGTGTGTGTGTGTGTGTGTGTGTGTGTGTAGAGAGAGAGAAAAAATATATGATATTTCACGTTAAAGAGAAGCTGTTGGATTAAGCGTTATTATACCCACAAAGAATATGTATAAAAAAGTGTTTGAATTATGTTCTCAGAATTTATATAAAAAATTTAAAGATTATTTTCAAAACCGCTTAAAATATTTTACCTGTGAGCAGGAGGGCCAGCGGCGGCCCTTATGAAGTGTGACCACGAAATACTGTTCAGCAGAGAGAAAAATTTATACTGTATATATATATATATATATATATATATATATATATATATATATATATATATATATATATATATATATATATATATATATATATATATATATATATATATATATATATATATATATATATATAATAAAGGTAATTGGAAAATTGCGAAAATTTCATTTTTTCTTTTTGAAAACTATAAGTTATCTGTATACTATGTAAGGACGATCAAGTAGATAATTATAATGTAATTTATAAATTAATAGCACCATTATTAACGTAGCCTTACGTAATGTAATTTAGGTACAGTTCCGCCATGTAATAATAGTAAACGACGTCATAAATGAAACAAGAAAACATTAAATGAAGTAACTTCCATTATGAGAGTAAAAGTTATCATCCGTGTTTACTGTCACTGTGTATGAGGCGTGTACTAAATATAGACATGGCACACACACACACACACACACACACACACACACACACACAATACATACATACATACATACTGACACGTCTTATTTTGTCAATATCGAGTCTACTTAGCCAGCATCTCAGCGTCTTGTGTTTCCCATGATAAAGAGTCTACCCTCATAGTTATCATATCATAGCTTCATAATTATATATTTTTTCATAATATAAACACTTGTAGTATATATTTAATGATCCATTCTGGTTGGCCTCAATAAATTATGACAATAATAATAATCTCGGTAACTTGTTCTTGAGACTCGTCTTGTATCGTCACTCTCCCAGTCGTGCGTGATCGTAAAGTTTTTCTTTATTGTTGAATTTTACCGTAATCATGGGCCATAAGAGGAAATTTAGTGGTGCTGTTCGTGGTGGTAAGAGTGATAAACATACTGAGAGAAGTTTTGAAGGAAAAGTCAAGATATTGGACTTATTAGGGAGAGGTGTATCTAATGAAGTGGCTCGTCCATCTAACGCCGTGAAAGTGAGGTACGCAAAGCTTTTTTTTATTTATCTTTTATAAAATCTCTGTTTATAATATTTATGTACATTCATTGATCATTTAAGCTGTTTCTATAATTTACAGGGTACATGGTTTGTGGGAGTTAACGCAGGACTTTGTGTAGGGTTACTTTAGTATAGAAAATGGGTTTGATTTATATGTATTTACAAGGGGGACCCAAATATACGCGAAATACATTCTTACACGAGGCTCCCGGAAGCATATTCCCAAAGTCTATTGCTATACGGCACCTAGCGAGAAAGGCTGGATGGGTTGGCAGGCGCAAGAGCAAGTCCCACGCGTAAGAGTGGATCAGGGAGTCAACAGAGTATAAGAAGTCCTTGGCAAACTACCTCACTCACTACCCAAACTACCATCTGGGTCGTTAAACATATCAACTTGAGTATGTCTCGAGGTTCACCCACCACTCTTACCAATCGGTCCACAAGCAGTACACGTCTATCCCCTGCTCTTACCTCTGTACTGTTAACCCCTCAGTGAACTCCTGGGGGAATGATCGTATCAACCTCAGCTGTGACGAGTGTTCTGGAGTGATAGTCAGACATCCGTGAAACATTCCCTGTTACTGTGATGTGTTTGGTGGTTACTCAAGTATAGAAAAAAGGAAACTATTTACCTTTCATCACTAACCTAAAGAGACAAGAGGGACTGTATGTGACGCCTCTGTTCCACTTACCAACGTTAGTGTTATCTATTTTTGATGAGGGTCTTGTAATCGGATTGTGGGGTGTATAGTGGGATTGTGGGGTGTATAGTGGGATTGTGGGGTGTATAGTGGGATTGTGGGGTGTGTAGTGGGATTGTAAGGGTGTGTAGCCGTGTCTGGGAGGACGTGTGACTTCAGTACAACACCGGTTACCTGCGTGTGAGTAGACCCGTTGTTTGTTGGTAGAGCCGACGCTGTGGAGGAGAGTGTTGGTTGGTTTTAATTAATATTTATTCAAGAAAGTGTGTCACGGAGGAAGATGGGGCGATGGTAGGCCGGTGAGGGATGGTGTGGGGACTTGATGGGGGGGGAGGGGGGGAGGGCGAGTGTTGTGAGGAAGGTTGGCAAGGGTGGGAGTGCGAGGGTGGAAGGACGGAAGGGATGGTAGAGAGGGAGGGACGGTGGAAGGTGAGGGGGAGGTGGGGGGTATGTCTTAAGACCTGAGTTACACAAGAAGGTAAATAATTCATTTGTTAAGAGTAAAGATAATAAGTATTGGTGGACAGTCCCGGGTGTTGTGATGACAGGTCTTAGTTTAAATAAGACTTTAGGTGTAAATGTGGATTAAGGGGAGATTACACGCCACAGATTATTGCACCTGATGATTAAACTCCCTAACGTTACCTTGGGTTAGGTAAAGGTTATGTAAGGTTAAGTTAGGGTTATGTAAGGTAACAGTTGGAGGGCGGTGGTCGAGTGGATACAAGGCTCGCCGCCAGTTCCAGAGGTCGGTAGTTTGATTCCCAGGCGCTCCTAGTTCACACAGCTGTAAATGGGCACCTAAGTTTATAGTTTGAGGACGTGAAGGCGGTCGAGTGCAGTTACCGACCATGCTGCTTCCTTGTGTAGTGAAGACTTAGGTTGCTGTGTGCTGTATCCACACTGTCTCTAACGGGCAGTCGCGGCTATGGGAGCCACATTCACTTTTGTCAGGTTTATAGTTAGAGTATATTAGTTATTTAATAATTGGGTAAAATAAGCCATGGGTGTCTAATGTTGTCGTGATTCGTAAAATATTTACCTGTATATATATCGAAAATAATTATGGTTTAAAGAAAGGATGGAGAAAGGAGGAGATAAGAGAGGGCAGGAGATAGAGAGAGGAGAGATAAGGGAGATAATGGGAGGGGGAGATAGAGAGATGAGGGGAGATAAGAGATAGAGGGAGATAAAGAGAGAGAGAGAGGGAGATGAGGAGAATGAGAGATGGGGGAGATGGGGAGATGGGGGAGATAAAGAGAGATGGGGGAGATGTGAGAGAGATGGGCCGGGAGATAAAGAGAGAGAGTCTGCGACAAGTGACAGATGAACCATCGGGATCCTAACTTTTATTGGTCGCCTGAAGTTGAAGCTGAACAGGCATGGTAGTCTCATTCCTC
This sequence comes from Homarus americanus, assembly GCF_018991925.1. Classification (NCBI taxonomy): domain Eukaryota; kingdom Metazoa; phylum Arthropoda; class Malacostraca; order Decapoda; family Nephropidae; genus Homarus; species Homarus americanus. Next base: position 3,341,955 of record NW_024720711.1, read on the forward strand.
ATACTTCAACGATATATTTCAATTACAGCACAAAATATACAGTATTACCCTACTACCTGCACCATATATTTACCTCATTATAAATCACCACCACAATATTTTTCAACACTACCCTCTCATCCATTCATCCAATACAATAATAAAATACAACTCTACAGCCTTACAATGTATTTCCAATGTATACCTTCTGCTAATTATAATTCTCACATCCATGGCAGACTATTTAGCATTTAACATTGTCTCTCATCACCTGTTATTAGTGCTAATGAGTCAATCGTGTCCATTAAATCCTGACTTAAATGTGTCACCGGAGTAATTAGTGAATATTTAGGTGGTTGTCGTTATTGCATTGGCTCTCGCTATGGTGATACTGGTCTGAGTGTGCCTGTACATACATACATACATACATACATACATACATACATACATACATACATACATACATACATACATACATACATACATACATACATACATACATACATAAGCTTGGGCCGTCATGCATTCGATAGCCTTCATGTCCTCAGGGCTACAGTTAGGTAGACTGGGTTGGTAATGCCTTGGGATAGAACCAGCGAACTTTAGGACAGAAGTGAGTACTGTATCCACTCGGCCGCCGCCTCCATCAGAGCATTAAATAAACCCTTACGATTGAAGATGTATGTAATATTTTGCACATACACACACACACACACACACACACACACACACACACACACACACGACAAAAACACAGTGTTATTATTTCCCGTTTGGACATTAAGAAAAATAAAGATAGTGCGGTCTAGCTCTCCAAATGTAAACAAACAAACAAACAAACAAACAAACACACGGACTCAGAATAAAATGAAAATTAGACGCATTTAAATATCAAAGAGACAGGAACCGACCCGTATACTGCCGCTCTCTGTCTGTCTGTCTGTCTGTCTGTGTGTCTCTCTCTCTCTCTCTCTTTCCTTCTTACGTCTCACTTAAACTTCCTTCCCACTCACTTTCCCTCCTTATAGCACACTAAATCCTCGCTTCCCTCTCTCCCTCTCCCCTCCCCTCAGCCTCTCTTCCCTCCATACTTCCCTCCTTCTCCCTCCCCTCCCCATGCCCTCCTGCCCCCTATCAATACTGTAGTGGCGACGTATCAAATATTCAAAAATCCTTTAATGGACGACGCTGTTCCTAAAAAGCGCAAGAAAAACTCAAACCATTCCATATTTACAAGAATTTCTCCTCGCAGCTTCCTGGATTCACTCATTTCTGAACCCGAATCTGAATCCATTACCCGCACCCGAACCCGCATTCGAGCTCAAACCAGGACCTCTAACCGAACTTTGTACCAGTACTCTGTTGCCTATACACATAATGTATATATGTATAGATGGATTTTTATAGTGGCCAGCGTCTATGTCGATTTGTATTATGTAGACAACAAATTTTACTCAACTTAGAAGGCTACAGAAGATGCCAAATGTTTATACAGTATTTATATAACCCAGCGATGGACTTGGCGAACTATATATTATATCGCAGCTACAGATACTAAACCGTATATATTTACCAGGTAATAAGTTATATATATATATATATATATATATATATATATATATATATATATATATATATATATATATATATATATATATATATATATATATATATATATATATATATATATATATATATATATACAGAAATAAATAAGGTGCGCTTGGGAACTTGGTGTTTTCTTCTTTTCCTTTGGTTATCCAGCATATATATATATATATATATATATATATATATATATATATATATATATATATATATATATATATATATATATATATATATATATATATATATATATACAATATATTTATGTGTGTATGTATAGTCTATATGTATAAATATAGAAGTGGACAGGTATCATGAGTGCTCTCAGGAAGGGTGTGAGGGAAGGCCGTGAGAGGCATACAGCAGGTTCTAGCTGGGTGTGTCTGGGAATACTCGAGTGGTCTGCTTACCGCTCCCGACACCACCTCCCCCTCTTCCTCCTCCTCCTCCACTGATTGTGTTTTCAAGAATTTTTTCCGAGTGTTGGGTTTGATTTGTTTTTCTCCTGTTTTTTGTTTATTTCGTGTGTATTTGGATCTTTTTTATTTCGTGTGTTTATATTTTGACCTTTTTTCATTTCCTATCTTTTGTTGGTGCATATTTTCATAATTTTCATGTCCACTTTTTCGTGTGTGTGTGTGTGTGTGTGTGTGTGTGTGTGTGTGTGTGTGTGTGTGTGTGTGTGTGTTTTGACCTTTTTTCGACATATTTTTCGCCTATATTTTGACCTTTCTTATTTCCTGCTTTTTTTAATGCTGGTGTTTGGGATTTATTTATTTTTTCGTGTCTGGTTGATCGTTTTAGTAATGATTTTTGTTTTCGTAGTTTTTAAAGTTTTTCTGTGAAGATTTTAGTTTTTTCTGTGGTGTTTTTAAGGCTATTTTTTGCCTGTTTCCAACGAGCTTCTGTTTTTTCAGCGTTTTGGGACTTTTTATGAAAGAATTAGCTTTTTTGTGCCTTTTTTAAACCTTGATTGTATAGATTTTCGCTTTTTTGGGCTTTTTTTGCGCTAGTTAATCAGTTTTTCGTTTTTTTCGCGTTTTTAACCCTTTTCCCGCGGATTTTGTTACATTTTAATTCGCGTAATGTTGCATTTATCTTCATTTTCAATTTATTATTTTCACGTTGAGTTCAGGTCTTTCTTCATTATCGTTTTTTTCTTAATCATCTGTTTTTTTAATCTCATTCTGCCTTCTTTATTTTTAGTATTTATGCTTGTTTTCCTTCCCTTTCTTTTATATATTACTTTATCACATTTCTCTCTGTTATTCCTTCTATATCCTTCCTTTATTATACTTTACTCTTTGTATTACTTTAAATTTTTTCTTTATTGTAATTTCTCTCTTTCATATTCTTTATATCTTTACTCTTTCGTGTTTATTTTTTCTTTCTCGCATTTTTTCTTTTATTTATAGTTTCTCCAAATATTTCGTCCATGTTAAGTCGTCTTGATGGGTAACAGCAGCTGGCTTGTGGCTCCTGTCAGCTGTCCCTCTGTCTTGGTGGGTAACAGCAGCTGGCTTGTGGCTCCTGTCAGCTGGCCCTCTGTCTTGGTGGGTAACAGCAGCTGGCTTGTGGCTCCTGTCAGCTGTCCCTCTGTCTTAATGGCTGTGGCTCCTAGCTGTCCCTCTGTCTTGTGGGTAACAGCAGCTGGCTTGTGGCTCTGTCAGCTGTCCCTCTGTGTCTTGGTGGCACAGCAGCTGGCTTGTGCTCCTGTCAGCTGTCCCTCTCTGTGGTGGGTAACAGCAGCTGGCTTGTGCTCCTGTCAGCTGTCCCTCTGTCTTGGTGGGTAACAGCAGCTGGCTTGTGGCTCCTGTCAGCTGTCCCTCTGTCTTGGTGGGTAACAGCAGCTGGCTTGTGGCTCCTGTCAGCTGTCCCTCTGTCTTGGTGGGTAACAGCAGCTGGCTTGTGTCTCCGGTCAGGTGTTCCTCCAATCAGGTTAATTACTCCTATTTTCCTGAATGTTTTTCTGTTTCCTGTTTTATGGATGTTTTACCCTTTTACTTTCATTTCCTTTTCATGGATATTTTTCTTCTTTTTACTTTTTTATTTTCCCTTTTTTACGGATATTTTTCTTGTACTTGTTTTACTTTTATATGGATATATTTTCCCCTTTATTTATCTCTCCTCATTGTGGATATTTTTTTTATTTCTATTTTATTTCCCATTTATGGATTTTTTTCCATATATTCTTTTCCTTTCTACAGTATTCATATTTTATCCTGGACGCGTCAAGGAATATCCGAGTGTTCTCAACTTTCCTTTCTCTCTCCTCCCCCTCCCTCCTTCTTCCCTCCCTCTCTCCCCACCCCCTCCTCCCTCAAGCCCCTCTCACACTCTTCTCCTGATTACTTTCCCGTCTTATTTTCCCGAGAGTTTTTGCCCCGTCTTGTGGAAGTTTCATCTCTTTTTCCTGAAATATGTATTGTATATACCTACTTTTCTTCACACACACGTATCCTAAATTATTTCCACACAGATAATCCTTTCGTAATCCATAATATCAGACGCTTATGTCATCACGAATTAAGGAGTATTACGAATAAAGGAATATTACGAATTAGGGAATATTTTATTAATATTACGTAATGGGATATAAGCGTTAACGATGTTTCTGTGGAGGAATTTTTGTTTATTTTTTTTGCCAATATCTCTAAATCTATTTACCTATCTGCAATGCTGCTATACAAGTGTGAATCCCTTATTCTTTATATATAAATTTAATATTTTTTATCTATTTCTAACTTTTCTTGGTGTATTTTTATCATTTTCTTAATTTTCCTCACATTTTCGTATATATTGTAATATTTTCGTCAGTGTGTATGATTGTGGGCGTGTCTGGGCGCTTGCATTGTGGGCGTGTCTGGGCGCTTATAACTTACTTCTCCTCCCGCCCACCTCTCCTCTCCCCTGATTTCATTTCCTACTTTTTCCTGCACATTTTCATAGTTTTTATGCTTTTTCCTCCCTGAAAATTTTTGTCTCTTTACTTTATCATACATTTCGTGTTATATTTTTGTGTTCTTTTCGTTCTTAATGTTTCTGAGTGCACCTGAGTGAATAGG